>NW_027314753.1:345000-690000 GCF_023375885.2 Dermacentor andersoni
AGACGTTAGGTTAGGTTAGGTTAGGTTGTTAGGTTTGTTTAGGTTAGGTTAGGTTAGGTTAGGTTAGGTTAGGTTAGGTTAGGTTAGGTTAGGTTAGGTTAGGTCAGGTCAGGTCAGGTCAGGTCAGGTCAGGTCAGGTAAGATTAGGTTAGGTTAGGTTAGGTTAGGTTAGGTTAGGTTAGGTTAGGTTAGGTCAGGTCAGGTCAGGTCAGGTCAGGTCAGGTTAGGTTGGTTAGGTTAGGTTAGGTTAGGTGAGGTTAGATGTTAGATGTTAGATTATAATAAAAGGGAAGTTAGATGTTCGATGTTAGACTAGATTAGACGTTAGGTTAGGTTAGGTTAGGTTAGGTTAGGTTAAGTTAGGTTAGGTTAGGTTAGGATTAGATGTTAGATGTTAGATTAGATTAGATGTTAGGTTAGGTTAGGTTAGGTTGGGTTAGGTTAGGTTAGGTTAGGTTAGGTGAGGTGAGGTTAGGTTAGGTTAGGTTAGGTGAGGTGAGGTTAGGTTAGGTTAGGTTAGGTTAGGTTATGTTAGGTTAGGTTAGGTTAGGTTAGATGTTAGATGTTAGATTATATTAAATGGGAAGTTAGATGTTCGATGGTAGACTAGATTAGACGTTAGGTTAGGTTAGGTTAGGTTAGGTTAGGTTAGGTTAAGTTAGGTTAGGTTAGGTTAGGATTAGATGTTAGGTTAGATGTTAGATTAGATTAGATGTTAGGTTAGGTCAGGTTAGGTTGGGTTAGGTTAGGTTAGGTTAGGTTAGGTGAGGTGAGGTTAGGTTAGGTTAGGTTAGGTTATGTTAGGTTAGGTTAGGTTAGGTTAGGTTAGATGTTAGATGTTAGATTATATTAGATGGGAAGTTAGATGTTCGATGTTAGACTAGATTAGACGTTAGGTTAGGTTAGGTTAGGTTGTTAGGTTAGGTTAGGTTAGGTTAGGTTAGGTTAGGTTAGGTCAGGTCAGGTCAGGTCAGGTCAGGTCAGGTCAGGTTAGGTTAGGTTAGGTTAGGTTAGGTTAGGTTAGGTTAGGTTAGGTTAGGTCAGGTCAGGTCAGGTCAGGTCAGGTCAGGTCAGGTCAGGTCACGTCAGGTTAGGTTAGGTTAGGTTAGGTTAGGTTAGGTTAGGTTAGGTTAGGTTAGGTGTTAGATGTTAGAATAAATTAGATGTTAAGTTAGATGTTAGATGTTAGATTAGATTAGATGTTAGGTTAGGTTAGGTTAGGTTAGGTTAGGTGTTAGATGCTAGATTAGATTAGATGTTAAGTTAGATGTTAGATGTTAGATTAGATTAGATGTTAGGTTAGGTTAGGTTAGGTTAGTTTAGGATTAGATGTTACGTTAGATGTTAGATGTTAGATTAGATTAGATGTTAGGTTAGGTTAGGTTAGGTTAGGTTGATTTAAGTTAGGTTAGGTGAGGTGAGGTGAGGTGAGGTTAGGTTAGGTTAGGTTATGTTAGGTTAGGTTAGGTTAGATGTTAGATGTTAGAATATGATAAATGGGAAGTTAGATGTTCGATGTTAGACTAGATTAGACGTTAGGTTAGATTAGGTTAGGTTAGGTTGTTAGGTTAGGTTAGGTTAGGTTAGGTTAGGTTAGGTTAGGTTAGGTTAGGTTAGGTTATGTTAGGTTAGGTTAGGTTAGGTTAGATGTTAGATGTTAGATTATATTAAATGGGAAGTTAGATGTTCGATGTTAGACTAGATTAGACGTTAGGTTAGGTTAGGTTAGGTTAGGTTAGGTTAGGTTAGGTTGGGTTAGGTTAGGTTAGGTTAGCTTAGGTTAGGATTAGATGTTAGGTTAGATGTTAGATGTTAGATTAGATTAGATGTTAGGTTAGGTTAGGTTAGGTTAGGTTAGTTTAGGTTAGGTTAGGTTAGGTTAGGTGTTAGATGTTAGAATAAATTAGATGTTAAGTTAGATGTTAGATGTTAGATTAGATTAGATATTAGGTTAGGTTAGGTTAGGTTAGGTGTTAGATGCTAGATTAGATTAGATGTTAAGTTAGATGTTAGATGTTAGATTAGATTAGATGTTAGGTTAGGTTAGGTTAGGTTAGTTTAGGATTAGATGTTACGTTAGATGTTAGATGTTAGATTAGATTAGATGTTAGGTTAGGTTAGGTTAGGTTAGGTTGATTTAAGTTAGGTTAGGTGAGGTGAGGTGAGGTGAGGTTAGGTTAGGTTAGGTTATGTTAGGTTAGGTTAGATGTTAGATGTTAGTATATGATAAATGGGAAGTTAGATGTTCGATGTTAGACTAGATTAGACGTTAGGTTAGATTAGGTTAGGTTAGGTTGTTAGGTTAGGTTAGGTTAGGTTAGGTGAGGTGAGGTTAGGTCAGGTTAGGTTAGGTTAGGTTATGTTAGGTTAGGTTAGGTTAGGTTAGATGTTAGATGTTAGATTATATTAAATGGGAAGTTAGATGTTCGATGTTAGACTAGATTAGACGTTAGGTTAGGTTAGGTTAGGTTAGGTTAGGTTGGGTTAGGTTAGGTTAGGTTAGGTTAGGTTAGGATTAGATGTTAGGTTAGATGTTAGATGTTAGATTAGATTAGATGTTAGGTTAGGTTAGGTTAGGTTAGGTTAGGTTAGGTTAGGTTAGGTGTTAGATGTTAGAATAAATTAGATGTTAAGTTAGATGTTAGATGTTAGATTAGATTAGATGTTAGGTTAGGTTAGGTTAGGTTAGGTTAGGTGTTAGATGCTAGATTAGATTAGATGTTAAGTTAGATGTTAGATGTTAGATTAGATTAGATGTTAGGTTAGGTTAGGTTAGGTTAGTTTAGGATTAGATGTTACGTTAGATGTTAGATGTTAGATTAGATTAGATGTTAGGTTAGGTTAGGTTAGGTTAGGTTGATTTAAGTTAGGTTAGGTGAGGTGAGGTTAGGTTAGGTTATGTTAGGTTAGGTTAGGTTAGATGTTAGATGTTAGAATATGATAAATTGGAAGTTAGATGTTCGATGTTAGACTAGATTAGACGTTAGGTTAGATTAGGTTAGGTTAGGTTGTTAGGTTAGGTTAGGTTAGGTTAGGTGAGGTGAGGTTAGGTCAGGTTAGGTTAGGTTAGGTTATGTTAGGTTAGGTTAGGTTAGGTTAGATGTTAGATGTTAGATTATATTAAATGGGAAGATAGATGTTCGATGTTAGACTAGATTAGACGTTAGGTTAGGTTAGGTTAGGTTAGGTTAGGTTAGGTTAGGTTGGGTTAGGTTAGGTTAGGTTAGGTTAGAATTAGATGTTAGGTTAGATGTTAGATGTTAGATTAGATTAGATGTTAGGTTAGGTTAGGTGAGGTGAGGTTAGGTTTGGTTAGGTTAGGTTAGGTTAGATGTTAGATGTTAGATTATATTAGATGGGAAGTTAGATGTTCGATGTTAGACTAGATTAGACGTTAGGTTAAGTTAGGTAAGGTTAGGTTAGGTTAGGTTAGGTTAGTTTAGGTTAGGTTAGGTTAGGTTAGGTTAGGTTAGGGTAGGTTAGGTTAGGTTAGGTTAGGTTAGGTTAGCTAAGGTTAGGTTAGGTTAAGTTAGGTGTTAGAAGTTAGATTAGATTAGATGTTAAGTTAGATGTTAGATGTTAGATTAGATTAGATGTTAGGTTAGGTTAGGTTAGGATTAGATGTTACGTTAGATGTTAGATGTTAGATTAGATTAGATGTTAGGTTAGGTTAGGTTAGGTTGGGTTAGGTTAGGTTAGGTTAGGTTAGGTGAGGTGAGGTTAGGTTAGGTTAGGTTAGGTTAGGTTATGTTAGGTTAGGTTAGGTTAGGTTAGATGTTAGATGTTAGATTATATTAAATGGGAAGTTAGATGTTCGATGTTAGACTAGATTAGACGTTAGGTTAGGTTAGGTTAGGTTAGGTTAGGTTAAGTTAGGTTAGGTTAGGTTAGGATTAGATGTTAGGTTAGATGTTAGATTAGATTAGATGTTAGGTTAGGTCAGGTTAGGTTGGGTTAGGTTAGGTTAGGTTAGGTTAGGTGAGGTGAGGTTAGGTTAGGTTAGGTTAGGTTAGGTTATGTTAGGTTAGGTTAGGTTAGGTTAGATGTTAGATGTTAGATCATATTAGATGGGAAGTTAGATGTTCGATGTTAGACTAGATTAGACGTTAGGTTAGGTTAGGTTAGGTTGTTAGGTTAGGTTAGGTTAGGTTAGGTTAGGTTAGGTCAGGTCAGGTCAGGTCAGGTCAGGTCAGGTCAGGTTAGGTTAGGTTAGGTTAGGTTAGGTTAGATTAGGTTAGGTTAGGTTAGGTTAGGTTAGGTTAGGTTAGGTTAGTTTAGGATTAGATGTTACGTTAGATGTTAGATGTTAGATTAGATTAGATGTTAGGTTAGGTTAGGTTAGGTTAGGTTGATTTAGGTTAGGTTAGGTTAGGTGAGGTGAGGTGAGGTTAGGTTAGGTTAGGTTATGTTAGGTTAGGTTAGGTTAGGTTAGGTTAGATGTTAGATGTTAGAATATGATAAATGGGAAGTTAGATGTTCGATGTTAGACTAGATTAGACGTTAGGTTAGATTAGGTTAGGTTAGGTTGTTAGGTTAGGTTAGGTTAGGTTAGGTGAGGTGAGGTTAGGTCAGGTTAGGTTAGGTTAGGTTAGGTTATGTTAGGTTAGGTTAGGTTAGGTTAGATGTTAGATGTTAGATTATATTAAATGGGAAGTTAGATGTTCGATGTTAGACTAGATTAGACGTTAGGTTAGGTTAGGTTAGGTTGTTAGGTTTGTTTAGGTTAGGTTAGGTTAGGTTAGGTTAGGTTAGGTTAGGTTAGGTTAGGTTAGGTTAGGTCAGGTCAGGTCAGGTCAGGTCAGGTCAGGTCAGGTTGGGTTAGGTTAGGTTAGGTTAGGTTAGGTGTTAGATGTTAGATTAAATTAGATGTTAAGTTAGATGTTAGATGTTAGATTAGATTAGATGTTAGGTTAGGTTAGGTTAGGTTAGGTGTTAGATGCTAGATTATATTAGATGTTAAGTTAGATGTTAGATGTTAGATTAGATTAGATGTTAGGTTAGGTTAGGTTAGGTTAGTTTAGGATTAGATGTTACGTTAGATGTTAGATGTTAGATTAGATTAGATGTTAGGTTAGGTTAGGTTAGGTTAGGTTAGGTTAGATGTTAGATGTTAGAATATGATAAACTGGAAGTTAGATGTTCGATGTTAGACTAGATTAGACGTTAGGTTAGATTAGGTTAGGTTAGGTTGTTAGGTTAGGTTAGGTGAGGTGCGGTTAGGTCAGGTTAGGTTAGGTTAGGTTATGTTAGGTTAGGTTAGGTTAGGTTAGGTTAGATGTTAGATGTTAGATTATATTAAATGGGAAGTTAGATGTTCTATGTTAGACTAGATTAGACGTTAGGTTAGGTTAGGTTAGGTTGTTAGGTTTGTTTAGGTTAGGTTAGGTTAGGTTAGGTTAGGTTAGGTTAGGTTAGGTTAGGTTAGGTTAGGTCAGGTCAGGTCAGGTCAGGTCAGGTCAGGTCAGGTAAGATTAGGTTAGGTTAGGTTAGGTTAGGTTAGGTTAGGTTAGGTTAGGTTAGGTCAGGTCAGGTCAGGTCAGGTCAGGTCAGGTTAGGTTGGTTAGGTTAGGTTAGGTTAGGTTAGGTTAGATGTTAGATGTTAGATTATATTAAAAGGGAAGTTAGATGTTCGATGTTAGACTAGATTAGACGTTAGGTTAGGTTAGGTTAGGTTAGGTTAGGTTAAGTTAGGTTAGGTTAGGTTAGGATTAGATGTTAGATGTTAGATTAGATTAGATGTTAGGTTAGGTTAGGTTAGGTTGGGTTAGGTTAGGTTAGGTTAGGTGAGGTGAGGTTAGGTTAGGTTAGGTTAGGTTAGGTTATGTTAGGTTAGGTTAGGTTAGGTTACATGTTAGATGTTAGATTATATTAGATGGGAAGTTAGATGTTCGATGTTAGACTAGATTAGACGTTAGGTTAGGTTTGGTTAGGTGGTTAGGTTAGGTTAGGTTAGGTTAGGTTAGGTTAGGTTAGGTCAGGTCAGGTCAGGTCAGGTCAGGTCAGGTCAGGTTAGGTTAGGTTAGGTTAGGTTAGGTTAGGTTAGGTTAGGTTAGGTCAGGTCAGGTCAGGTCAGGTCAGGTCAGGTCAGGTCAGGTCAGGTTAGGTTAGGTTAGGTTAGGTTAGGTTAGGTTAGGTGTTAGATGTTAGAATAAATTAGATGTTAAGTTAGATGTTAGATGTTAGATTAGATTAGATGTTAGGTTAGGTTAGGTTAGGTTAGGTTAGGTTAGGTGTTAGATGCTAGATTAGATTAGATGTTAAGTTAGATGTTAGATGTTAGATTAGATTAGATGTTAGGTTAGGTTAGGTTAGGTTAGTTTAGGATTAGATGTTACGTTAGATGTTAGATGTTAGATTAGATTAGATGTTAGGTTAGGTTAGGTTAGGTTAGGTTAGGTTAGGTTAGGTTAGGTTAGGTTAGGTTATGTTAGGTTAGGTTAGGTTAGGTTAGATGTTAGATGTTAGATTATATTAAATGGGAAGTTAGATGTTCGATGTTAGACTAGATTAGACGTTAGGTTAGGTTAGGTTAGGTTAGGTTAGGTTAGGTTAGGTTGGGTTAGGTTAGGTTAGGTTAGGTTAGGTTAGGATTAGATGTTAGGTTAGATGTTAGATGTTAGATTAGATTAGATGTTAGGTTAGGTTAGGTTAGGTGAGGTGAGGTTAGGTTGGGTTAGGTTAGGTTAGGTTAGATGTTAGATGTTAGATTATATTAGATGGAAAGTTAGATGTTCGATGTTAGACTAGATTAGACGTTAGGTTAGGTTAGGTTAGGTTACGTTAGGTTAGGTTAGGTTAGGTTAGTTTAGGTTAGGTTAGGTTAGGTTAGGTTAGGTTAGGTTAGGGTAGGTTAGGTTAGGTTAGGTTAGGTTAGGTTAGGTTAGCTAAGGTTAGGTTAGGTTAGGTTAGGTTAGGTTAGGTTAGGTGTTAGAAGTTAGATTAGATTAGATGTTAAGTTAGATGTTAGATGTTAGATTAGATTAAATGTTAGGTTAGGTTAGGTTAGGATTAGATGTTACGTTAGATGTTAGATGTTAGATTGGATTAGATGTTCGGTTAGGTTAGGTTAGGTTGGGTTAGGTTAGGTTAGGTTAGGTTAGGTGAGGTGAGGTTAGGTTAGGTTAGGTTAGGTTAGGTTAGGTTATGTTAGGTTAGGTTAGGTTAGGTTAGATGTTAGATGTTAGATTATATTAAATGGGAAGTTAGATGTTCGATGTTAGACTAGATTAGACGTTAGGTTAGGTTAGGTTAGGTTAGGTTAGGTTAGGTTAAGTTAGGTTAGGTTAGGTTAGGATTAGATGTTAGGTTAGATGTTAGATTAGATTAGATGTTAGGTTAGGTCAGGTTAGGTTGGGTTAGGTTAGGTTAGGTTAGGTTAGGTGAGGTGAGGTTAGCTTAGGTTAGGTTAGGTTAGGTTATGTTAGGTTAGGTTAGGTTAGGTTAGATGTTAGATGTTAGATCATATTAGATGGGAAGTTAGATGTTCGATGTTAGACTAGATTAGACGTTAGGTTAGGTTAGGTTAGGTTGTTAGGTTAGGTTAGGTTAGGTTAGGTTAGGTTAGGTCAGGTCAGGTCAGGTCAGGTCAGGTCAGGTTAGGTTAGGTTAGGTTAGGTTAGGTTAGATTAGGTTAGGTTAGGTTAGGTTAGGTTAGGTTAGGTCAGGTCAGGTCAGGTCAGGTCAGGTCAGGTCAGGTCAGGTCAGGTCAGGTTAGGTTAGGTTAGGTTAGGTTAGGTTAGGTTAGGTTAGGTTAGGTGTTAGATGTTAGATTAAATTAGATGTTAAGTTAGATGTTAGATGTTAGATTAGATTAGATGTTAGCTTAGGTTAGGTTAGGTTAGGTTAGGTGTTAGATGCTAGATTAGATTAGATGTTAAGTTAGATGTTAGATGTTAGATTAGATTAGATGTTAGGTTAGGTTAGGTTAGGTTAGTTTAGGATTAGATGTTACGTTAGATGTTAGATGTTAGATTAGATTAGATGTTAGGTTAGGTTAGGTTAGGTTAGGTTGATTTAAGTTAGGTTAGGTTAGGTGAGGTGAGGTGAGGTGAGGTTAGGTTAGGTTAGGTTATGTTAGGTTAGGTTAGGTTAGGTTAGGTTAGATGTTAGATGTTAGAATATGATAAATGGGAAGTTAGATGTTCGATGTTAGACTAGATTAGACGTTAGGTTAGATTAGGTTAGGTTAGGTTGTTAGGTTAGGTTAGGTTAGGTGAGGTGAGGTTAGGTCAGGTTAGGTTAGGTTAGGTTAGGTTATGTTAGGTTAGGTTAGGTTAGGTTAGGTTAGATGTTAGATGTTAGATTATATTAAATGGGAAGTTAGATGTTCGATGTTAGACTAGATTAGACGTTAGGTTAGGTTAGGTTAGGTTGTTAGGTTTGTTTAGGTTAGGTTAGGTTAGGTTAGGTTAGGTCAGGTCAGGTCAGGTAAGATTAGGTTAGGTTAGGTTAGGTTAGGTTAGGTTAGGTTAGGTCAGGTCAGGTCAGGTCAGGTCAGGTCAGGTTAGGTTGGTTAGGTTAGGTTAGGTTAGGTTAGGTTAGATGTTAGATGTTAGATTATATTAAAAGGGAAGTTAGATGTTCGATGTTAGACTAGATTAGACGTTAGGTTAGGTTAGGTTAGGTTAGGTTAGGTTAAGTTAGGTTAGGTTAGGTTAGGATTAGATGTTAGGTTAGATGTTAGATGTTAGATTAGATTAGATGTTAGGTTAGGTTAGGTTAGGTTGGGTTAGGTTAGGTTAGGTTAGGTTAGGTGAGGTGAGGTTAGGTTAGGTTAGGTTAGGTTAGGTTATGTTAGGTTAGGTTAGGTTAGGTTAGGTTAGATGTTAGATGTTAGATTATATTAGATGGGAAGTTAGATGTTCGATGTTAGACTAGATTAGACGTTAGGTTAGGTTAGGTTAGGTTGTTAGGTTAGGTTGTTAGGTTAGGTTAGGTTAGGTTAGGTTAGGTTAGGTTAGGTCAGGTCAGGTCAGGTCAGGTCAGGTCAGGTCAGGTTAGGTTAGGTTAGGTTAGGTTAGGTTAGGTTAGGTCAGGTCAGGTCAGGTCAGGTCAGGTCAGGTCAGGTCAGGTCAGGTTAGGTTAGGTTAGGTTAGGTTAGGTTAGGTTAGGTTAGGTTAGGTTAGGTTAGGTTAGGTGTTAGATGTTAGAATAAATTAGATGTTAAGTTAGATGTTAGATGTTAGATTAGATTAGATGTTAGGTTAGGTTAGGTTAGGTTAGGTTAGGTTAGGTGTTAGATGCTAGATTAGATTAGATGTTAAGTTAGATGTTAGATGTTAGATTAGATTAGATGTTAGGTTAGGTTAGGTTAGGTTAGGTTGATTTAAGTTAGGTTAGGTTAGGTGAGGTGAGGTGAGGTTAGGTTAGGTTAGGTTATGTTAGGTTAGGTTAGGTTAGGTTAGATGTTAGATGTTAGAATATGATAAATGGGAAGTTAGATGTTCGATGTTAGACTAGATTAGACGTTAGGTTAGGTTAGGTTAGGTTGTTAGGTTTGTTTAGGTTAGGTTAGGTTAGGTTAGGTTAGGTTAGGTTAGGTTAGGTTAGGTTAGGTTAGGTTAGGTCAGGTCAGGTCAGGTCAGGTCAGGTCAGGTCAGGTTAGGTTAGGTTAGGTTAGGTTAGGTTAGGTTAGGTGTTAGATGTTAGATTAAATTAGATGTTAAGTTAGATGTTAGATGTTAGATTAGATTAGATGTTAGGTTAGGTTAGGTTAGGTTAGGTTAGGTTAGGTGTTAGATGCTAGATTATATTAGATGTTAAGTTAGATGTTAGATGTTAGATTAGATTAGATGTTAGGTTAGGTTAGGTTAGGTTAGTTTAGGATTAGATGTTACGTTAGATGTTAGATGTTAGATTAGATTAGATGTTAGGTTAGGTTAGGTTAGGTTGATTTAGGTTAGGTTAGGTGAGGTGAGGTGAGGTGAGGTTAGGTTAGGTTAGGTTATGTTAGGTTAGGTTAGGTTAGATGTTAGATGTTAGAATATGATAAATGGGAAGTTAGATGTTCGATGTTAGACTAGATTAGACGTTAGGTTAGATTAGGTTAGGTTAGGTTGTTAGGTTAGGTTAGGTTAGGTTAGGTGAGGTGCGGTTAGGTCAGGTTAGGTTAGGTTAGGTTATGTTAGGTTAGGTTAGGTTAGGTTAGGTTAGATGTTAGATGTTAGATTATATTAAATGGGAAGTTAGATGTTCGATGTTAGACTAGATTAGACGTTAGGTTAGGTTAGGTTGTTAGGTTTGTTTAGGTTAGGTTAGGTTAGGTTAGGTTAGGTTAGGTTAGGTTAGGTTAGGTTAGGTTAGGTCAGGTCAGGTCAGGTCAGGTCAGGTCAGGTCAGGTAAGATTAGGTTAGGTTAGGTTAGGTTAGGTTAGGTTAGGTTAGGTTAGGTTAGGTTAGGTCAGGTCAGGTCAGGTCAGGTCAGGTCAGGTTAGGTTGGTTAGGTTAGGTTAGGTTAGGTGAGGTTAGATGTTAGATGTTAGATTATAATAAAAGGGAAGTTAGATGTTCGATGTTAGACTAGATTAGACGTTAGGTTAGGTTAGGTTAGGTTAGGTTAAGTTAGGTTAGGTTACGTTAGGATTAGATGTTAGATGTTAGATTAGATTAGATGTTAGGTTAGGTTAGGTTAGGTTGGGTTAGGTTAGGTTAGGTTAGGTTAGGTGAGGTGAGGTTAGGTTAGGTTAGGTTAGGTTAGGTTATGTTAGGTTAGGTTAGGTTAGGTTAGGTTACATGTTAGATGTTAGATTATATTAGATGGGAAGTTAGATGTTCGATGTTAGACTAGATTAGACGTTAGGTTAGGTTTGGTTAGGTGGTTAGGTTAGGTTAGGTTAGGTTAGGTTAGGTTAGGTTAGGTCAGGTCAGGTCAGGTCAGGTCAGGTCAGGTCAGGTTAGGTTAGGTTAGGTTAGGTTAGGTTAGGTTAGGTTAGGTTAGGTTAGGTCAGGTCAGGTCAGGTCAGGTCAGGTCAGGTCAGGTCAGGTCAGGTTAGGTTAGGTTAGGTTAGGTTAGGTTAGGTTAGGTTAGGTTAGGTTAGGTTAGGTTAGGTGTTAGATGTTAGAATAAATTAGATGTTAAGTTAGATGTTAGATGTTAGATTAGATTAGATGTTAGGTTAGGTTAGGTTAGGTTAGGTGTTAGATGCTAGATTAGATTAGATGTTAAGTTAGATGTTAGATGTTAGATTAGATTAGATGTTAGGTTAGGTTAGGTTAGGTTAGTTTAGGATTAGATGTTACGTTAGATGTTAGATGTTAGATTAGATTAGATGTTAGGTTAGGTTAGGTTAGGTTGATTTAAGTTAGGTTAGGTGAGGTGAGGTGAGGTGAGGTTAGGTTAGGTTAGGTTATGTTAGGTTAGGTTAGGTTAGATGTTAGAATATGATAAATGGGAAGTTAGATGTTCGATGTTAGACTAGATTAGACGTTAGGTTAGATTAGGTTAGGTTAGGTTGTTAGGTTAGGTTAGGTTAGGTTAGGTGAGGTGAGGTTAGGTCAGGTTAGGTTAGGTTAGGTTATGTTAGGTTAGGTTAGGTTAGGTTAGATGTTAGATGTTAGATTATATTAAATGGGAAGTTAGATGTTCGATGTTAGACTAGATTAGACGTTAGGTTAGGTTAGGTTAGGTTAGGTTAGGTTAGGTTAGGTTGGGTTAGGTTAGGTTAGGTTAGGTTAGGTTAGGATTAGATGTTAGGTTAGGTGTTAGATGTTAGATTAGATTAGATGTTAGGTTAGGTTAGGTTAGGTGAGGTGAGGTTAGGTTAGGTTAGGTTAGGTTAGGTTAGATGTTAGATGTTAGATTATATTAGATGGGAAGTTAGATGTTCGATGTTAGACTAGATTAGACGTTAGGTTAGGTTAGGTTAGGTTAGGTTAGGTTAGGTTAGGTTAGTTTAGGTTAGGTTAGGTTAGGTTAGGTTAGGTTAGGTTAGGGTAGGTTAGGTTAGGTTAGGTTAGGTTAGGTTAGCTAAGGTTAGGTTAGGTTAGGTTAGGTTAGGTTAGGTTAGGTGTTAGAAGCTAGATTAGATTAGATGTTAAGTTAGATGTTAGATGTTAGATTAGATTAGATGTTAGGTTAGGTTAGGTTAGGATTAGATGTTACGTTAGATGTTAGATGTTAGATTAGATTAGATGTTAGGTTAGGTTAGGTTAGGTTGATTTAAGTTAGGTTAGGTTAGGTGAGGTGAGGTGAGGTGAGGTTAGGTTAGGTTAGGTTATGTTAGGTTAGGTTAGGTTAGGTTAGGTTAGATGTTAGATGTTAGAATGTGATAAATGGGAAGTTAGATGTTCGATGTTAGACTAGATTAGACGTTAGGTTAGATTAGGTTAGGTTAGGTTGTTAGGTTAGGTTAGGTTTGGTTAGGTGAGGTGAGGTTAGGTCAGGTTAGGTTAGGTTAGGTTAGGTTATGTTAGGTTAGGTTAGGTTAGGTTAGGTTAGATGTTAGATGTTAGATTATATTAAATGGGAAGTTAGATGTTCGATGTTAGACTAGATTAGACGTTAGGTTAGGTTAGGTTAGGTTGTTAGGTTTGTTTAGGTTAGGTTAGCTTAGGTTAGGTCAGGTCAGGTCAGGTCAGGTCAGGTAAGATTAGGTTAGGTTAGGTTAGGTTAGGTTAGGTTAGGTCAGGTCAGGTCAGGTCAGGTCAGGTCAGGTTAGGTTGGTTAGGTTAGGTTAGGTTAGGTTAGGTTAGATGTTAGATGTTAGATTATATTAAAAGGGAAGTTAGATGTTCGAAGTTAGACTAGATTAGACGTTAGGTTAGGTTAGGTTAGGTTAGGTTAGGTTAAGTTAGGTTAGGTTAGGTTAGGATTAGATGTTAGGTTAGATGTTAGATGTTAGATTAGATTAGATGTTAGGTTCGGTTAGGTTAGGTTGGGTTAGGTTAGGTTAGGTTAGGTTAGGTGAGGTGAGGTTAGGTTAGGTTAGGTTAGGTTATGTTAGGTTAGGTTAGGTTAGGTTAGGTTAGATGTTAGATGTTAGATTATATTAGATGGGAAGTTAGATGTTCGATGTTAGACTAGATTAGACGTTAGGTTAGGTTAGGTTAGGTTGTTAGGTTAGGTTAGGTTAGGTTAGGTTAGGTTAGGTCAGGTCAGGTCAGGTCAGGTCAGGTCAGGTCAGGTTAGGTTAGATGTTAGATTATATTAAATGGGAAGTTAGATGTTCGATGTTAGACTAGATTAGACGTTAGGTTAGGTTAGGTTAGGTTGTTAGGTTTGTTTAGGTTAGGTTAGGTTAGGTTAGGTCAGGTCAGGTCAGGTCAGGTCAGGTAAGATTAGGTTAGGTTAGGTTAGGTTAGGTTAGGTCAGGTCAGGTCAGGTCAGGTCAGGTCAGGTTAGGTTGGTTAGGTTAGGTTAGGTTAGGTTAGGTTAGACGTTAGATGTTAGATTATATTAAAAGGGAAGTTAGATGTTCGATGTTAGACTAGATTAGACGTTAGGTTAGGTTAGGTTAGGTTAGGTTAGGTTAAGTTAGGTTAGGTTAGGTTAGGATTAGATGTTAGGTTAGATGTTAGATGTTAGATTAGATTAGATGTTAGGTTCGGTTAGGTTAGGTTAGGTTAGGTTAGGTTAGGTTAGGTTAGGTGAGGTGAGGTTAGGTTAGGTTAGGTTAGGTTATGTTAGGTTAGGTTAGGTTAGGTTAGGTTAGATGTTAGATGTTAGATTATATTAGATGGGAAGTTAGATGTTCGATGTTAGACTAGATTAGACGTTAGGTTAGGTTAGGTTAGGTTGTTAGGTTAGGTTAGGTTAGGTTAGGTTAGGTTAGGTCAGGTCAGGTCAGGTCAGGTCAGGTCAGGTTAGGTTAGGTTAGGTTAGGTTAGGTTAGGTTAGGTTAGGTCAGGTCAGGTCAGGTCAGGTCAGGTCAGGTCAGGTTAGGTTAGGTTAGGTTAGGTTAGGTTAGGTTAGGTTAGGTTAGGTTAGGTTAGGTGTTAGATGTTAGAATAAATTAGATGTTAAGTTAGATGTTAGATGTTAGATTAGATTAGATGTTAGGTCAGGTTAGGTTAGGTTAGGTTAGGTGTTAGATGCTAGATTAGATTAGATGTTAAGTTAGATGTTAGATGTTAGATTAGATTAGATGTTAGGTTAGGTTAGGTTAGGTTAGTTTAGGATTAGATGTTACGTTAGATGTTAGATGTTAGATTAGATTAGATGTTAGGTTAGGTTAGGTTAGGTTGATTTAAGTTAGGTTAGGTGAGGTGAGGTGAGGTGAGGTTAGGTTAGGTTAGGTTATGTTAGGTTAGGTTAGGTTAGATGTTAGATGTTAGAATGTGATAAATGGGAAGTTAGATGTTCGATGTTAGACTAGATTAGACGTTAGGTTAGATTAGGTTAGGTTAGGTTGTTAGGTTAGGTTAGGTTAGGTTAGGTGAGGTGAGGTTAGGTCAGGTTAGGTTAGGTTAGGTTAGGTTAGGTTAGGTTAGATGTTAGATGTTAGATTATATTAAATGGGAAGTTAGATGTTCGATGTTAGACTAGATTAGACGTTAGGTTAGGTTAGGTTAGGTTAGGTTAGGTTGGGTTAGGTTAGGTTAGGTTAGGTTAGGTTAGGATTAGATGTTAGGTTAGATGTTAGATGTTAGATTAGATTATATGTTAGGTTAGGTTAGGTTAGGTGAGGTGAGGTTAGGTTAGGTTAGGTTAGGTTAGGTTAGATGTTAGATGTTAGATTATATAAAGTGGGAAGTTAGATGTTCGATGTTAGACTAGATTAGACGTTAGGTTAGGTAAGGTTAAGTTAGGTTAGGTTAGGTTAGGTTAGGTTAGTTTAGGTTAGGTTAGGTTAGGTTAGGTTAGGTTAGGGTAGGTTAGGTTAGGTTAGGTTAGGTTAGGTTAGGTTAGGTTAGCTAAGGTTAGGTTAGGTTAGGTTAGGTTAGGTTAGGTTAGGTTAGGTGTTAGAAGTTAGATTAGATTAGATGTTAAGTTAGATGTTAGATGTTAGATTAGATTAGATGTTAGGTTAGGTTAGGTTAGGATTAGATGTTACGTTAGATGTTAGATGTTAGATTAGATTAGATGTTAGGTTAGGTTAGGTTAGGTTAGGTAGGGTTAGGTTAGGTTAGGTTAGGTGAGGTGAGGTTAGGTTAGGTTAGGTTAGGTTAGGTTATGTTAGGTTAGGTTAGGTTAAGTTAGATGTTCGATGTTAGACTAGATTAGACGTTAGGTTAGGTTAGGTTAGGTTAGGTTAGGTTAAGTTAGGTTAGGTTAGGTTAGGATTAGATGTTAGGTTAGATGTTAGATTAGATTAGATGTTAGGTTAGGTCAGGTTAGGTTGGGTTAGGTTAGGTTAGGTTAGGTTAGGTGAGGTGAGGTTAGGTTAGGTTAGGTTAGGTTAGGTTATGTTAGGTTAGGTTAGGTTAGGTTAGATGTTAGATGTTAGATCATATTAGATGGGAAGTTAGATGTTCGATGTTAGACTAGATTAGACGTTAGGTTAGGTTAGGTTAGGTTGTTAGGTTAGGTCAGGTTAGGTTAGGTTAGGTTAGGTCAGGTCAGGTCAGGTCAGGTCAGGTTAGGTTAGGTTAGGTTAGGTTAGGTTAGGTTAGGTTAGGTGTTAGATGTTAGATTAAATTAGATGTTAAGTTAGATGTTAGATGTTAGATTAGCTTAGATGTTAGGTTAGGTTAGGTTAGGTTAGGTTAGGTGTTAGATGCTAGATTAGATTAGATGTTAAGTTAGATGTTAGATGTTAGATTAGATTAGATGTTGGTTAGGTTAGGTTAGGTTAGTTTAGGATTAGATGTTACGTTAGATGTTAGATGTTAGATTAGATTAGATGTTAGGTTAGGTTAGGTTAGGTTAGGTTGATTTAGGTTAGGTTAGGTGAGGTGAGGTGAGGTTAGGTTAGGTTAGGTTATGTTAGGTTAGGTTAGGTTAGGTTAGGTTAGATGTTAGATGTTAGAATATGATAAATGGGAAGTTAGATGTTCGATGTTAGACTAGATTAGACGTTAGGTTAGATTAGGTTAGGTTAGGTTGTTAGGTTAGGTTAGGTTAGGTTAGGTGAGGTGAGGTTAGGTCAGGTTAGGTTAGGTTAGGTTATGTTAGGTTAGGTTAGGTTAGGTTAGGTTAGATGTTAGATGTTAGATTATATTAAATGGGAAGTTAGATGTTCGATGTTAGACTAGATTAGACGTTAGGTTAGGTTAGGTTAGGTTGTTAGGTTTGTTTAGGTTAGGTTAGGTTAGGTTAGGTTAGGTTAGGTTAGGTTAGGTTAGGTCAGGTCAGGTCAGGTCAGGTCAGGTCAGGTCAGGTAAGATTAGGTTAGGTTAGGTTAGGTTAGGTTAGGTTAGGTTAGGTTAGGTTAGGTCAGGTCAGGTCAGGTCAGGTCAGGTCAGGTTAGGTTGGTTAGGTTAGGTTAGGTTAGGTTAGGTTAGATGTTAGATGTTAGATTATATTAAAAGGGAAGTTAGATGTTCGATGTTAGACTAGATTAGACGTTAGGTTAGGTTAGGTTAGGTTAGGTTAAGTTAGGTTAGGTTAGGTTAGGATTAGATGTTAGATGTTAGATTAGATTAGATGTTAGGTTAGGTTAGGTTAGGTTGGGTTAGGTTAGGTTAGGTTAGGTTAGGTGAGGTGAGGTTAGGTTAGGTTAGGTTAGGTTAGGTTATGTTAGGTTAGGTTAGGTTAGGTTAGATGTTAGATGTTAGATTATATTAGATGGGAAGTTAGATGTTCGATGTTAGACTAGATTAGACGTTAGGTTAGGTTAGGTTAGGTTGTTAGGTTAGGTTAGGTTAGGTTAGGTTAGGTTAGGTTACGTCAGGTCAGGTCAGGTCAGGTCAGGTCAGGTCAGGTTAGGTTAGGTTAGGTTAGGTTAGGTTAGGTTAGGTTAGGTTAGATGTTAGATGTTAGATTATATTAGATGGGAAGTTAGATGTTCGATGTTAGACTAGATTAGACGTTAGGTTAGGTTAGGTTAGGTTGTTAGGTTAGGTTAGGTTAGGTTAGGTTAGGTTAGGTTACGTCAGGTCAGGTCAGGTCAGGTCAGGTCAGGTCAGGTCAGGTCAGGTCAGGTTAGGTTAGGTTAGGTTAGGTTAGGTTAGGTTAGGTTAGGTTAGGTTAGGTGTTAGATGTTAGAATAAATTAGATGTTAAGTTAGATGTTAGATGTTAGATTAGATTAGATGTTAGGTTAGGTTAGGTTAGGTTAGGTTAGGTTAGGTGTTAGATGCTAGATTAGATTAGATGTTAAGTTAGATGTTAGATGTTAGATTAGATTAGATGTTAGGTTAGGTTAGGTTAGGTTAGTTTAGGATTAGATGTTACGTTAGATGTTAGATTAGATTAGATGTTAGGTTAGGTTAGGTTAGGTTAGGTTGATTTAAGTTAGGTTAGGTGAGGTGAGGTGAGGTGAGGTTAGGTTAGGTTAGGTTATGTTAGGTTAGGTTAGGTTAGATGTTAGATGTTAGAATATGATAAATGGGAAGTTAGATGTTCGATGTTAGACTAGATTAGACGTTAGGTTAGATTAGGTTAGGTTAGGTTGTTAGGTTAGGTTAGGTTAGGTTAGGTGAGGTGAGGTTAGGTCAGGTTAGGTTAGGTTAGGTTATGTTAGGTTAGGTTAGGTTAGGTTAGATGTTAGATGTTAGATTATATTAAATGGGAAGTTAGAAGTTCGATGTTAGACTAGATTAGACGTTAGGTCAGGTCAGGTCAGGTCAGGTCAGGTCAGGTCAGGTCAGGTTAGGTTAGGTTAGGTTAGGTTAGGTTAGGTTAGGTTAGGTTAGGTTAGGTTAGGTTAGGTTAGGTGTTAGATGTTAGAATAAATTAGATGTTAAGTTAGATGTTAGATGTTAGATTAGATTAGATGTTAGGTTAGGTTAGGTTAGGTTAGGTTAGGTGTTAGATGCTAGATTAGATTAGATGTTAAGTTAGATGTTAGATGTTAGATTAGATTAGATGTTAGGTTAGGTTAGGTTAGGTTAGTTTAGGATTAGATGTTACGTTAGATGTTAGATGTTAGATTAGATTAGATGTTAGGTTAGGTTAGGTTAGGTTGATTTAAGTTAGGTTAGGTGAGGTGAGGTGAGGTGAGGTTAGGTTAGGTTAGGTTATGTTAGGTTAGGTTAGGTTAGGTTAGATGTTAGAATATGATAAATGGGAAGTTAGATGTTCGATGTTAGACTAGATTAGACGTTAGGTTAGATTAGGTTAGGTTAGGTTGTTAGGTTAGGTTAGGTTAGGTTAGGTGAGGTGAGGTTAGGTCAGGTTAGGTTAGGTTAGGTTATGTTAGGTTAGGTTAGGTTAGGTTAGATGTTAGATGTTAGATTATATTAAATGGGAAGTTAGATGTTCGATGTTAGACTAGATTAGACGTTAGGTTAGGTTAGGTTAGGTTAGGTTAGGTTAGGTTAGGTTGGGTTAGGTTAGGTTAGGTTAGGTTAGGATTAGATGTTAGGTTAGATGTTAGATGTTAGATTAGATTAGATGTTAGGTTAGGTTAGGTTAGGTGAGGTGAGGTTAGGTTAGGTTAGGTTAGGTTAGGTTAGATGTTAGATGTTAGATTATATTAGATGGGAAGTTAGATGTTCGATGTTAGACTAGATTAGACGTTAGGTTAGGTTAGGTTAGGTTAGGTTAGGTTAGGTTAGGTTAGTTTAGGTTAGGTTAGGTTAGGTTAGGTTAGGTTAGGTTAGGGTAGGTTAGGTTAGGTTAGGTTAGGTTAGGTTAGCTAAAGTTAGGTTAGGTTAGGTTAGGTTAGGTTAGGTTAGGTGTTAGAAGTTAGATTAGATTAGATGTTAAGTTAGATGTTAGATGTTAGATTAGATTAGATGTTAGGTTAGGTTAGGTTAGGATTAGATGTTACGTTAGATGTTAGATGTTAGATTAGATTAGATGTTAGGTTAGGTTAGGTTAGGTTAGGTTGATTTAAGTTAGGTTAGGTTAGGTGAGGTGAGGTGAGGTGAGGTTAGGTTAGGTTAGGTTATGTTAGGTTAGGTTAGGTTAGGTTAGGTTAGATGTTAGATGTTAGAATGTGATAAATGGGAAGTTAGATGTTCGATGTTAGACTAGATTAGACGTTAGGTTAGATTAGGTTAGGTTAGGTTGTTAGGTTAGGTTAGGTTTGGTTAGGTGAGGTGAGGTTAGGTCAGGTTAGGTTAGGTTAGGTTAGGTTATGTTAGGTTAGGTTAGGTTAGGTTAGGTTAGATGTTAGATGTTAGATTATATTAAATGGGAAGTTAGATGTTCGATGTTAGACTAGATTAGACGTTAGGTTAGGTTAGGTTAGGTTGTTAGGTTTGTTTAGGTTAGGTTAGGTTAGGTTAGGTCAGGTCAGGTCAGGTCAGGTCAGGTAAGATTAGGTTAGGTTAGGTTAGGTTAGGTTAGGTTAGGTCAGGTCAGGTCAGGTCAGGTCAGGTCAGGTTAGGTTGGTTAGGTTAGGTTAGGTTAGGTTAGGTTAGATGTTAGATGTTAGATTATATTAAAAGGGAAGTTAGATGTTCGATGTTAGACTAGATTAGACGTTAGGTTAGGTTAGGTTAGGTTAGGTTAGGTTAAGTTAGGTTAGGTTAGGTTAGGATTAGATGTTAGGTTAGATGTTAGATGTTAGATTAGATTAGATGTTAGGTTCGGTTAGGTTAGGTTGGGTTAGGTTAGGTTAGGTTAGGTTAGGTGAGGTGAGGTTAGGTTAGGTTAGGTTAGGTTATGTTAGGTTAGGTTAGGTTAGGTTAGGTTAGATGTTAGATGTTAGATTATATTAGATGGGAAGTTAGATGTTCGATGTTAGACTAGATTAGACGTTAGGTTAGGTTAGGTTAGGTTGTTAGGTTAGGTTAGGTTAGGTTAGGTTAGGTTAGGTCAGGTCAGGTCAGGTCAGGTCAGGTCAGGTCAGGTTAGGTTAGATGTTAGATTATATTAAATGGGAAGTTAGATGTTCGATGTTAGACTAGATTAGACGTTAGGTTAGGTTAGGTTAGGTTGTTAGGTTTGTTTAGGTTAGGTTAGGTTAGGTTAGGTCAGGTCAGGTCAGGTCAGGTCAGGTAAGATTAGGTTAGGTTAGGTTAGGTTAGGTTAGGTCAGGTCAGGTCAGGTCAAGTCAGGTCAGGTTAGGTTGGTTAGGTTAGGTTAGGTTAGGTTAGGTTAGATGTTAGATGTTAGATTATATTAAAAGGGAAGTTAGATGTTCGATGTTAGACTAGATTAGACGTTAGGTTAGGTTAGGTTAGGTTAGGTTAGGTTAAGTTAGGTTAGGTTAGGTTAGGATTAGATGTTAGGTTAGATGTTAGATGTTAGATTAGATTAGATGTTAGGTTCGGTTAGGTTAGGTTGGGTTAGGTTAGGTTAGGTTAGGTTAGGTGAGGTGAGGTTAGGTTAGGTTAGGTTAGGTTATGTTAGGTTAGGTTAGGTTAGGTTAGGTTAGATGTTAGATGTTAGATTATATTAGATGGGAAGTTAGATGTTCGATGTTAGACTAGATTAGACGTTAGGTTAGGTTAGGTTAGGTTGTTAGGTTAGGTTAGGTTAGGTTAGGTTAGGTTAGGTCAGGTCAGGTCAGGTCAGGTCAGGTCAGGTTAGGTTAGGTTAGGTTAGGTTAGGTTAGGTTAGGTCAGGTCAGGTCAGGTCAGGTCAGGTCAGGTCAGGTTAGGTTAGGTTAGGTTAGGTTAGGTTAGGTTAGGTTAGGTTAGGTTAGGTTAGGTGTTAGATGTTAGAATAAATTAGATGTTAAGTTAGATGTTAGATGTTAGATTAGATTAGATGTTAGGTCAGGTTAGGTTAGGTTAGGTTAGGTGTTAGATGCTAGATTAGATTAGATGTTAAGTTAGATGTTAGATGTTAGATTAGATTAGATGTTAGGTTAGGTTAGGTTAGGTTAGTTTAGGATTAGATGTTACGTTAGATGTTAGATGTTAGATTAGATTAGATGTTAGGTTAGGTTAGGTTAGGTTGATTTAAGTTAGGTTAGGTGAGGTGAGGTGAGGTGAGGTTAGGTTAGGTTAGGTTATGTTAGGTTAGGTTAGGTTAGATGTTAGATGTTAGAATGTGATAAATGGGAAGTTAGATGTTCGATGTTAGACTAGATTAGACGTTAGGTTAGATTAGGTTAGGTTAGGTTGTTAGGTTAGGTTAGGTTAGGTTAGGTGAGGTGAGGTTAGGTCAGGTTAGGTTAGGTTAGGTTAGGTTAGGTTAGGTTAGGTGTTAGATGTTAGATTATATTAAATGGGAAGTTAGATGTTCGATGTTAGACTAGATTAGACGTTAGGTTAGGTTAGGTTAGGTTAGGTTGGGTTAGGTTAGGTTAGGTTAGGTTAGGTTAGGATTAGATGTTAGGTTAGATGTTAGATGTTAGATTAGATTATATGTTAGGTTAGGTTAGGTTAGGTGAGGTGAGGTTAGGTTAGGTTAGGTTAGGTTAGGTTAGATGTTAGATGTTAGATTATATAAAGTGGGAAGTTAGATGTTCGATGTTAGACTAGATTAGACGTTAGGTTAGGTAAGGTTAAGTTAGGTTAGGTTAGGTTAGGTTAGGTTAGTTTAGGTTAGGTTAGGTTAGGTTAGGTTAGGTTAGGTTAGGGTAGGTTAGGTTAGGTTAGGTTAGGTTAGGTTAGGTTAGGTTAGCTAAGGTTAGGTTAGGTTAGGTTAGGTTAGGTTAGGTTAGGTTAGGTGTTAGAAGTTAGATTAGATTAGATGTTAAGTTAGATGTTAGATGTTAGATTAGATTAGATGTTAGGTTAGGTTAGGTTAGGATTAGATGTTACGTTAGATGTTAGATGTTAGATTAGATTAGATGTTAGGTTAGGTTAGGTTAGGTTAGGTAGGGTTAGGTTAGGTTAGGTTAGGTGAGGTGAGGTTAGGTTAGGTTAGGTTAGGTTAGGTTATGTTAGGTTAGGTTAGGTTAAGTTAGATGTTCGATGTTAGACTAGATTAGACGTTAGGTTAGGTTAGGTTAGGTTAGGTTAGGTTAAGTTAGGTTAGGTTAGGTTAGGATTAGATGTTAGGTTAGATGTTAGATTAGATTAGATGTTAGGTTAGGTCAGGTTAGGTTGGGTTAGGTTAGGTTAGGTTAGGTTAGGTGAGGTGAGGTTAGGTTAGGTTAGGTTAGGTTAGGTTATGTTAGGTTAGGTTAGGTTAGGTTAGATGTTAGATGTTAGATCATATTAGATGGGAAGTTAGATGTTCGATGTTAGACTAGATTAGACGTTAGGTTAGGTTAGGTTAGGTTGTTAGGTTAGGTTAGGTTAGGTTAGGTTAGGTTAGGTTAGGTCAGGTCAGGTCAGGTCAGGTCAGGTTAGGTTAGGTTAGGTTAGGTTAGGTTAGGTTAGGTTAGGTTAGGTGTTAGATGTTAGATTAAATTAGATGTTAAGTTAGATGTTAGATGTTAGATTAGCTTAGATGTTAGGTTAGGTTAGGTTAGGTTAGGTGTTAGATGCTAGATTAGATTAGATGTTAAGTTAGATGTTAGATGTTAGATTAGATTAGATGTTGGTTAGGTTAGGTTAGGTTAGTTTAGGATTAGATGTTACGTTAGATGTTAGATGTTAGATTAAATTAGATGTTAGGTTAGGTTAGGTTAGGTTAGGTTGATTTAGGTTAGGTTAGGTGAGGTGAGGTGAGGTTAGGTTAGGTTAGGTTATGTTAGGTTAGGTTAGGTTAGGTTAGGTTAGATGTTAGATGTTAGAATATGATAAATGGGAAGTTAGATGTTCGATGTTAGACTAGATTAGACGTTAGGTTAGATTAGGTTAGGTTAGGTTGTTAGGTTAGGTTAGGTTAGGTTAGGTGAGGTGAGGTTAGGTCAGGTTAGGTTAGGTTAGGTTATGTTAGGTTAGGTTAGGTTAGGTTAGGTTAGATGTTAGATGTTAGATTATATTAAATGGGAAGTTAGATGTTCGATGTTAGACTAGATTAGACGTTAGGTTAGGTTAGGTTAGGTTGTTAGGTTTGTTTAGGTTAGGTTAGGTTAGGTTAGGTTAGGTTAGGTTAGGTTAGGTTAGGTCAGGTCAGGTCAGGTCAGGTCAGGTCAGGTCAGGTAAGATTAGGTTAGGTTAGGTTAGGTTAGGTTAGGTTAGGTTAGGTTAGGTTAGGTTAGGTCAGGTCAGGTCAGGTCAGGTCAGGTCAGGTTAGGTTGGTTAGGTTAGGTTAGGTTAGGTTAGGTTAGATGTTAGATGTTAGATTATATTAAAAGGGAAGTTAGATGTTCGATGTTAGACTAGATTAGACGTTAGGTTAGGTTAGGTTAGGTTAGGTTAAGTTAGGTTAGGTTAGGTTAGGATTAGATGTTAGATGTTAGATTAGATTAGATGTTAGGTTAGGTTAGGTTAGGTTGGGTTAGGTTAGGTTAGGTTAGGTTAGGTGAGGTGAGGTTAGGTTAGGTTAGGTTAGGTTAGGTTATGTTAGGTTAGGTTAGGTTAGGTTAGATGTTAGATGTTAGATTATATTAGATGGGAAGTTAGATGTTCGATGTTAGACTAGATTAGACGTTAGGTTAGGTTAGGTTAGGTTGTTAGGTTAGGTTAGGTTAGGTTAGGTTAGGTTACGTCAGGTCAGGTCAGGTCAGGTCAGGTCAGGTCAGGTTAGGTTAGGTTAGGTTAGGTTAGGTTAGGTTAGGTTAGGTTAGATGTTAGATGTTAGATTATATTAGATGGGAAGTTAGATGTTCGATGTTAGACTAGATTAGACGTTAGGTTAGGTTAGGTTAGGTTGTTAGGTTAGGTTAGGTTAGGTTAGGTTAGGTTAGGTTACGTCAGGTCAGGTCAGGTCAGGTCAGGTCAGGTCAGGTCAGGTCAGGTTAGGTTAGGTTAGGTTAGGTTAGGTTAGGTTAGGTGTTAGATGTTAGAATAAATTAGATGTTAAGTTAGATGTTAGATGTTAGATTAGATTAGATGTTAGGTTAGGTTAGGTTAGGTTAGGTTAGGTTAGGTGTTAGATGCTAGATTAGATTAGATGTTAAGTTAGATGTTAGATGTTAGATTAGATTAGATGTTAGGTTAGGTTAGGTTAGGTTAGTTTAGGATTAGATGTTACGTTAGATGTTAGATTAGATTAGATGTTAGGTTAGGTTAGGTTAGGTTAGGTTGATTTAAGTTAGGTTAGGTGAGGTGAGGTGAGGTGAGGTTAGGTTAGGTTAGGTTATGTTAGGTTAGGTTAGGTTAGATGTTAGATGTTAGAATATGATAAATGGGAAGTTAGATGTTCGATGTTAGACTAGATTAGACGTTAGGTTAGATTAGGTTAGGTTAGGTTGTTAGGTTAGGTTAGGTTAGGTTAGGTGAGGTGAGGTTAGGTCAGGTTAGGTTAGGTTAGGTTATGTTAGGTTAGGTTAGGTTAGGTTAGATGTTAGATGTTAGATTATATTAAATGGGAAGTTAGATGTTCGATGTTAGACTAGATTAGACGTTAGGTTAGGTTAGGTTAGGTTAGGTTAGGTTGGGTTAGGTTAGGTTAGGTTAGGTTAGGTTAGGATTAGATGTTAGGTTAGATGTTAGATGTTAGATTAGATTAGATGTTAGGTTAGGTTAGGTTAGGTGAGGTGAGGTTAGGTTAGGTTAGGTTAGGTTAGGTTAGATGTTAGATGTTAGATTATATTAGATGGGAAGTTAGATGTTCGATGTTAGACTAGATTAGACGTTAGGTTAGGTTAGGTTAGGTTAGGTTAGGTTAGTTTAGGTTAGGTTAGGTTAGGTTAGGTTAGGGTAGGTTAGGTTAGGTTAGGTTAGGTTAGGTTAGGTTAGCTAAGGTTAGGTTAGGTTAGGTTAGGTTAGGATTAGATGTTACGTTAGATGTTAGATGTTAGATTAGATTAGATGTTAGGTTAGGTTAGGTTAGGTTAGGTTGGGTTAGGTTAGGTTAGGTGAGGTGAGGTTAGGTTAGGTTAGGTTAGGTTAGGTTAGGTTATGTTAGGTTAGGTTAGGTTAGGTTAGATGTTAGATGTTAGATTATATTAAATGGGAAGTTAGATGTTCGATGTTAGACTAGATTAGACGTTAGGTTAGGTTAGGTTAGGTTAGGTTAGGTTAAGTTAGGTTAGGTTAGGTTAGGATTAGATGTTAGGTTAGATGTTAGATTAGATTAGATGTTAGGTTAGGTCAGGTTAGGTTAGGTTAGGTTAGGTTAGGTTAGGTTAGGTTAGGTTATGTTAGGTTAGGTTAGGTTAGGTTAGATGTTAGATGTTAGATCATATTAGATGGGAAGTTAGATGTTCGATGTTAGACTAGATTAGACGTTAGGTTAGGTTAGGTTAGGTTGTTAGGTTAGGTTAGGTTAGGTTAGGTTAGGTTAGGTTAGGTCAGGTCAGGTCAGGTCAGGTCAGGTCAGGTTAGGTTAGGTTAGGTTAGGTTAGGTTAGATTAGGTTAGGTTAGGTTAGGTTAGGTTAGGTTAGGTTAGGTTAGGTCAGGTCAGGTCAGGTCAGGTCAGGTCAGGTCAGGTCAGGTTAGGTTAGGTTAGGTTAGGTTAGGTGAGGTTAGGTTAGGTTAGGTTAGGTTAGGTTAGGTTAGGTGTTAGATGTTAGAATAAATTAGATGTTAAGTTAGATGTTAGATGTTAGATTAGATTAGATGTTAGGTTAGGTTAGGTTAGGTTAGGTTAGGTGTTAGATGCTAGATTAGATTAGATGTTAAGTTAGATGTTAGATGTTAGATTAGATTAGATGTTAGGTTAGGTTAGGTTAGGTTAGTTTAGGATTAGATGTTACGTTAGATGTTAGATGTTAGATTAGATTAGATGTTAGGTTAGGTTAGGTTAGGTTAGGTTGATTTAAGTTAGGTTAGGTGAGGTGAGGTGAGGTGAGGTTAGGTTAGGTTAGGTTATGTTAGGTTAGGTTAGGTTAGATGTTAGATGTTAGAATATGATAAATGGGAAGTTAGATGTTCGATGTTAGACTAGATTAGACGTTAGGTTAGATTAGGTTAGGTTAGGTTGTTAGGTTAGGTTAGGTTAGGTTAGGTGAGGTGAGGTTAGGTCAGGTTAGGTTAGGTTAGGTTAGGTTATGTTAGGTTAGGTTAGGTTAGGTTAGGTTAGATGTTAGATGTTAGATTATATTAAATGGGAAGTTAGATGTTCGATGTTAGACTAGATTAGACGTTAGGTTAGGTTAGGTTAGGTTAGGTTAGGTTGGGTTAGGTTAGGTTAGGTTAGGTTAGGTTAGGATTAGATGTTAGGTTAGATGTTAGATGTTAGATTAGATTAGATGTTAGGTTAGGTTAGGTTAGGTGAGGTGAGGTTAGGTTAGGTTAGGTTAGGTTAGGTTAGATGTTAGATGTTAGATTATATTAGATGGGAAGTTAGATGTTCGATGTTAGACTAGATTAGACGTTAGGTTAGGTTAGGTTAGGTTAGGTTAGGTTAGTTTAGGTTAGGTTAGGTTAGGTTAGGTTAGGTTAGGGTAGGTTAGGTTAGGTTAGGTTAGGTTAGGTTAGGTTAGCTAAGGTTAGGTTAGGTTAGGTTAGGTTAGGTTAGGTGTTAGAAGTTAGATTAGATTAGATGTTAAGTTAGATGTTAGATGTTAGATTAGATTAGATGTTAGGTTAGGTTAGGTTGGGATTAGATGTTACGTTAGATGTTAGATGTTAGATTAGATTAGATGTTAGGTTAGGTTAGGTTAGGTTAGGTAGGGTTAGGTTAGGTTAGGTTAGGTTAGGTGAGGTGAGGTTAGGTTAGGTTAGGTTAGGTTATGTTAGGTTAGGTTAGGTTAGGTTAGATGTTCGATGTTAGACTAGATTAGACGTTAGGTTAGGTTAGGTTAGGTTAGGTTAGGTTAAGTTAGGTTAGGTTAGGTTAGGATTATATGTTAGGTTAGATGTTAGATTAGATTAGATGTTAGGTTAGCTCAGGTTAGGTTGGGTTAGGTTAGGTTAGGTTAGGTTAGGTGAGGTGAGGTTAGGTTAGGTTAGGTTAGGTTAGGTTATGTTAGGTTAGGTTAGGTTAGGTTAGATGTTAGATGTTAGATCATATTAGATGGGAAGTTAGATGTTCGATGTTAGACTAGATTAGACGTTAGGTTAGGTTAGGTTAGGTTGTTAGGTTAGGTTAGGTTAGGTTAGGTTAGGTTAGGTCAGGTCAAGTCAGGTCAGGTCAGGTCAGGTCAGGTTAGGTTAGGTTAGGTTAGGTTAGGTTAGATTAGGTTAGGTTAGGTTAGGTTAGGTTAGGTTAGGTTAGGTCAGGTCAGGTCAGGTCAGGTTAGGTTAGGTTAGGTTAGGTTAGGTTAGGTTAGGTTAGGTGTTAGATGTTAGATTAAATTAGATGTTAAGTTAGATGTTAGATGTTAGATTAGATTAGATGTTAGGTTAGGTTAGGTTAGGTTAGGTTAGGTGTTAGATGCTAGATTAGATTAGATGTTAAGTTAGATGTTAGATGTTAGATAAGATTAGATGTTAGGTTAGGTTAGGTTAGGTTAGTTTAGGATTAGATGTTACGTTAGATGTTAGATGTTAGATTAGATTAGGTGTTAGGTTAGGTTAGGTTAGGTTAGGTTGATTTAAGTTAGGTTAGGTTAGGTGAGGTGAGGTGAGGTGAGGTTAGGTTAGGTTAGGTTATGTTAGGTTAGGTTAGGTTAGGTTAGGTTAGATGTTAGATGTTAGAATATGATAAATGGGAAGTTAGATGTTCGATGTTAGACTAGATTAGACGTTAGGTTAGATTAGGTTAGGTTAGGTTGTTAGGTTAGGTTAGGTTAGGTTAGGTGAGGTGAGGTTAGGTCAGGTTAGGTTAGGTTAGGTTATGTTAGGTTAGGTTAGGTTAGGTTAGGTTAGATGTTAGATGTTAGATTATATTAAATGGGAAGTTAGATGTTCGATGTTAGACTAGATTAGACGTTAGGTTAGGTTAGGTTAGGTTGTTAGGTTTGTTTAGGTTAGGTTAGGTTAGGTTAGGTTAGGTTAGGTTAGGTTAGGTTAGGTTAGGTTAGGTTAGGTCAGGTCAGGTCAGGTCAGGTCAGGTCAGGTCAGGTAAGATTAGGTTAGGTTAGGTTAGGTTAGGTTAGGTTAGGTTAGGTTACGTTAGGTCAGGTCAGGTCAGGTCAGGTCAGGTTAGGTTGGTTAGGTTAGGTTAGGTTAGGTTAGGTTAGGTGTTAGATGTTAGATTAGATTAGATATCAAGTTAGATGTTAGATGTTAGACTAGATTAGACGTTAGGTTAGGTTAGGTTAGGTTAAGTTGTTAGGTTAGGTTAGGTTAGGTTAGGTTAGGTTAGGATTAGATGTTAGGTTAGATGTTAGATGTTAGATTAGATTAGATGTTAGGTTAGGTTAGGTTAGGTTGGGTTAGGTTAGGTTAGGTTAGGTTAGGTGAGGTGAGGTGAGGTTAGGTTAGGTTAGGTTAGGTTATGTTAGGTTAGGTTAGGTTAGGTTAGATGTTAGATGTTAGATTATATTAGATTGGAAGTTAGATGTTCGATGTTAGACTACATTAGACGTTAGGTTAGGTTAGGTTAGGTTGTTAGGTTAGGTTAGGTTAGGTTAGGTTAGGTTAGGTTAGGTTAGGTCAGGTCAGGTCAGGTCAGGTCAGGTCAGGTTAGGTTAGGTTAGGTTAGGTTAGGTTAGGTTAGGTTAGGTTAGGTTAGGTTAGGATTACATGTTACGTTAGATGTTAGATGTTAGATTAGATTGGATGTTAGGTTAGGTTAGGTTAGGTTAGGTTGGGTTAGGTTAGGTTAGGTTAGGTTAGGTGAGGTGAGGTTAGGTTAGGTTAGGTTAGGTTAGGTTAGGTTATGTTAGGTTAGGTTAGGTTAGGTTAGATGTTAGATGTTAGATTATATTAAATGGGAAGTTAGATGTTCGATGTTAGACTAGATTAGACGTTAGGTTAGGTTAGGTTAGGTTAGGTTAGATGTTAGATGTTAGATTATATTAAATGGGAAGTTAGATGTTCGATGTTAGACTAGATTAGACGTTAGGTTAGGTTAGGTTAGGTTAGGTTAGGTTAAGTTAGGTTAGGTTAGGTTAGGATTAGATGTTAGGTTAGATGTTAGATGTTAGATTAGATTAGATGTTAGGTTAGGTTAGGTTAGGTTGGGTTAGGTTAGGTTAGGTTAGGTTAGGTGAGGTGAGGTTAGGTTAGGTTAGGTTAGGTTAGGTTATGTTAGGTTAGGTTAGGTTAGGTTAGGTTAGATGTTAGATGTTAGATTATATTAGATGGGAAGTTAGATGTTCGATGTTAGACTAGATTAGACGTTAGGTTAGGTTAGGTTAGGTTAGGTTAGGTCAGGTCAGGTCAGGTCAGGTCAGGTCAGGTCAGGTTAGGTTAGGTTAGGTTAGGTTAGGTCAGGTCAGGTCAGGTCAGCTCAGGTCAGGTCAGGTCAGGTCAGGTCAGGTTAGGTTAGGTTAGGTTAGGTTAGGTTAGGTTAGATTAGGTTAGGTTAGGTTAGGTTAGGTGTTAGATGTTAGAATAAATTAGATGTTAAGTTAGATGTTAGATTAGATTAGATGTTAGGTTAGGTTAGGATAGGTTAGGTTAGGTTAGGTGTTAGATGCTAGATTAGATTAGATGTTAAGTTAGATGTTAGATGTTAGATTAGATTAGATGTTAGGTTAGGTTAGGTTAGGTTAGGTTAGGTTAGGTTAGGTTAGGTTAGGTTAGGTTAGGTCAGGTCAGGTCAGGTCAGGTCAGGTCAGGTCAGGTAAGATTAGGTTAGGTTTGGTTAGGTTAGGTTAGGTTAGGTTAGGTTAGGTTAGGTTAGGTTAGGTTAGGTCAGGTCAGGTCAGGTCAGGTCAGGTCAGGTTAGGTTGGTTAGGTTAGGTTAGGTTAGGTTAGGTTAGATGTTAGATGTTAGATTATATTAAAAGGGAAGTTAGATGTTCGATGTTAGACTAGATTAGACGTTAGGTTAGGTTAGGTTAGGTTAGGTTAGGTTAAGTTAGGTTAGGTTAGGTTAGGATTAGATGTTAGATGTTAGATTAGATTAGATGTTAGGTTAGGTTAGGTTAGGTTGGGTTAGGTTAGGTTAGGTTAGGTTAGGTGAGGTTAGGTTAGGTTAGGTTAGGTTAGGTTATGTTAGGTTAGGTTAGGTTAGGTTAGGTTAGGTTAGATGTTAGATGTTAGATTATATTAGATGGGAAGTTAGATGTTCGATGTTAGACTAGATTAGACGTTAGGTTAGGTTAGGTTAGGTTGTTAGGTTAGGTTAGGTTAGGTTAGGTTAGGTTAGGTTAGGTCAGGTCAGGTCAGGTCAGGTCAGGTCAGGTTAGGTTAGGTTAGGTTAGGTTAGGTCAGGTAAGGTCAGGTCAGGTCAGGTCAGGTCAGGTCAGGTCAGGTTAGGTTAGGTTAGGTTAGGTTAGGTTAGGTTAGGTTAGGTGTTAGATGTTAGAATAAATTAGATGTTAAGTTAGATGTTAGATGTTAGATTAGATTAGATGTTAGGTTAGGTTAGGTTAGGTTAGGTTAGGTGTTAGATGCTAGATTAGATTAGATGTTAAGTTAGATGTTAGATGTTAGATTAGATTAGATGTTAGGTTAGGTTAGGTTAGGTTAGTTTAGGATTAGATGTTACGTTAGATGTTAGATGTTAGATTAGATTAGATGTTAGGTTAGGTTAGGTTAGGTTAGGTTGATTTAAGTTAGGTTAGGTGAGGTGAGGTGAGGTGAGGTTAGGTTAGGTTAGGTTATGTTAGGTTAGGTTAGGTTAGATGTTAGATGTTAGAATATGATAAATGGGAAGTTAGATGTTCGATGTTAGACTAGATTAGACGTTAGGTTAGATTAGGTTAGGTTAGGTTGTTAGGTTAGGTTAGGTTAGGTTAGGTGAGGTGAGGTTAGGTCAGGTTAGGTTAGGTTAGGTTATGTTAGGTTAGGTTAGGTTAGGTTAGATGTTAGATGTTAGATTATATTAAATCGGAAGTTAGATGTTCGATGTTAGACTAGATTAGACGTTAGGTTAGGTTAGGTTAGGTTAGGTTAGGTTGGGTTAGGTTAGGTTAGGTTAGGTTAGGATTAGATGTTAGGTTAGATGTTAGATGTTAGATTAGATTAGATGTTAGGTTAGGTTAGGTTAGGTGAGGTGAGGTTAGGTTAGGTTAGTTTAGGTTAGGTTAGATGTTAGATGTTAGATTATATTAGATGGGAAGTTAGATGTTCGATGTTAGACTAGATTAGACGTTAGGTTAGGTTAGGTTAGGTTAGGTTAGGTTAGGTTAGGTTAGTTTAGGTTAGGTTAGGTTAGGTTAGGTTAGGGTAGGTTAGGTTAGGTTAGGTTAGGTTAGGTTAGGTTAGCTAAGGTTAGGTTAGGTTAGGTTAGGTTAGGTTAGGATTAGATGTTACGTTAGATGTTAGATGTTAGATTAGATTAGATGTTAGGTTAGGTTAGGTTAGGTTAGGTTAGGTTAGGTGAGGTGAGGTTAGGTTAGGTTAGGTTAGGTTAGGTTAGGTTATGTTAGGTTAGGTTAGGTTAGGTTAGATGTTAGATGTTAGATTATAATAAATGGGAAGTTAGATGTTCGATGTTAGACTAGATTAGACGTTAGGTTAGGTTAGGTTAGGTTAGGTTAGGTTAAGTTAGGTTAGGTTAGGTTAGGATTAGATGTTAGGTTAGATGTTAGATTAGATTAGATGTTAGGTTAGGTCAGATTAGGTTAGGTTAGGTTAGGTTAGGTTAGGTGAGGTGAGGTTAGGTTAGGTTAGGTTAGGTTAGGTTATGTTAGGTTAGGTTAGGTTAGGTTAGATGTTAGATGTTAGATCATATTAGATGGGAAGTTAGATGTTCGATGTTAGACTAGATTAGACGTTAGGTTAGGTTAGGTTAGGTTGTTAGGTTAGGTTAGGTTAGGTTAGGTTAGGTTAGGTTAGGTCAGGTCAGGTCAGGTCAGGTCAGGTTAGGTTAGGTTAGGTTGGGTTAGGTTAGATTAGGTTAGGTTAGGTTAGGTTAGGTTAGGTTAGGTTAGGTTAGGTTAGGTCAGGTCAGGTCAGGTCAGGTCAGGTCAGGTCCGGTCAGGTCAGGTCAGGTTAGGTTAGGTTAGGTTAGGTTAGGTTAGGTTAGGTTAGGTTAGGTGTTAGATGTTAGATTAAATTAGATGTTAAGTTAGATGTTAGATGTTAGATTAGATTAGATGTTAGGTTAGGTTAGGTTAGGTTAGGTTAGGTGTTAGATGCTAGATTAGATTAGATGTTAAGTTAGATGTTAGATGTTAGATTAGATTAGATGTTAGGTTAGGTTAGGTTAGGTTAGTTTAGGATTAGATGTTACGTTAGATGTTAGATTAGATTAGATGTTAGTTTAGGTTAGGTTAGGTTAGGTTGATTTAAGTTAGGTTAGGTTAGGTGAGGTGAGGTGAGGTGAGGTTAGGTTAGGTTAGGTTATGTTAGGTTAGGTTAGGTTAGGTTAGGTTAGATGTTAGATGTTAGAATATGATAAATGGGAAGTTAGATGTTCGATGTTAGACTAGATTAGACGTTAGGTTAGATTAGGTTAGGTTAGGTTGTTAGGTTAGGTTAGGTTAGGTTAGGTGAGGTGAGGTTAGGTCAGGTTAGGTTAGGTTAGGTTATGTTAGGTTAGGTTAGGTTAGGTTAGGTTAGATGTTAGATGTTAGATTATATTAAATGGGAAGTTAGATGTTCGATGTTAGACTAGATTAGACGTTAGGTTAGGTTAGGTTAGGTTGTTAGGTTTGTTTAGGTTAGGTTAGGTTAGGTTAGGTTAGGTTAGGTTAGGTTAGGTTAGGTTAGGTCAGGTCAGGTCAGGTCAGGTCAGGTAAGATTAGGTTAGGTTAGGTTAGGTTAGGTTAGGTTAGGTTAGGTTAGGTTAGGTCAGGTCAGGTCAGGTCAGGTCAGGTCAGGTTAGGTTGGTTAGGTTAGGTTAGGTTAGGTTAGGTTAGGTTAGATGTTAGATGTTAGATTATATTAAAAGGGAAGTTAGATGTTCGATGTTAGACTAGATTAGACGTTAGGTTAGGTTAGGTTAGGTTAGGTTAAGTTAGGTTAGGTTAGGTTAGGATTAGATGTTAGGTTAGATGTTAGATATTAGATTAGATTAGATGTTAGGTTAGGTTAGGTTAGGTTGGGTTAGGTTAGGTTAGGTTAGGTTAGGTGAGGTTAGGTTAGGTTAGGTTAGGTTAGGTTATGTTAGGTTAGGTTAGGTTAGGTTAGGTTAGATGTTTGATGTTAGATTATATTAGATGGGAAGTTAGATGTTCGATGTTAGACTAGATTAGACGTTAGGTTAGGTTAGGTTAGGTTAGGTTAGGTTAAGTTAGGTTAGGTTAGGTTAGGATTAGATGTTAGGTTAGATGTTAGATGTTAGATTAGATTAGATGTTAGGTTAGGTTAGGTTAGGTTAGGTTAGGTTAGGTTAGGTTAGGTCAGGTCAGGTCAGGTCAGGTCAGGTCAGGTTAGGTTAGGTTAGGTTAGGTTAGGTTAGGTTAGGTTAGGTCAGGTCAGGTCAGGTCAGGTCAGGTCAGGTCAGGTCAGGTTAGGTTAGGTTAGGTTAGGTTAGGTTAGGTTAGGTTAGGTTAGGTTAGGTTAGGTGTTAGATGTTAGAATAAATTAGATGTTAAGTTAGATGTTAGATGTTAGATTAGATTAGATGTTAGGTTAGGTTAGGTTAGGTTAGGTTAGGTTAGGTTAGGTGTTAGATGCTAGATTAGATTAGATGTTAAGTTAGATGTTAGATGTTAGATTAGATTAGATGTTAGGTTAGGTTAGGTTAGGTTAGTTTAGGATTAGATGTTACGTTAGATGTTAGATGTTAGATTAGATTAGATGTTAGGTTAGGTTAGGTTAGGTTAGGTTGATTTAAGTTAGGTTAGGTGAGGTGAGGTGAGGTGAGGTTAGGTTAGGTTAGGTTATGTTAGGTTAGGTTAGGTTAGATGTTAGATGTTAGAATATGATAAATGGGAAGTTAGATGTTCGATGTTAGACTAGATTAGACGTTAGGTTAGATTAGGTTAGGTTAGGTTGTTAGGTTAGGTTAGGTTAGGTTAGGTGAGGTGAGGTTAGGTCAGGTTAGGTTAGGTTAGGTTATGTTAGGTTAGGTTAGGTTAGGTTAGATGTTAGATGTTAGATTATATTAAATGGGAAGTTAGATGTTCGATGTTAGACTAGATTAGACGTTAGGTTAGGTTAGGTTAGGTTAGGTTAGGTTAGGTTGGGTTAGGTTAGGTTAGGTTAGGTTAGGTTAGGATTAGATGTTAGGTTAGATGTTAGATGTTAGATTAGATTAGATGTTAGGTTAGGTTAGGTTAGGTGAGGTGAGGTTAGGTTAGGTTAGGTTAGGTTAGGTTAGATGTTAGATGTTAGATTATATTAGATGGGAAGTTAGATGTTCGATGTTAGACTAGATTAGACGTTAGGTTAGGTTAGGTTAGGTTAGGTTAGGTTAGTTTAGGTTAGGTTAGGTTAGGTTAGGTTAGGTTAGGGTAGGTTAGGTTAGGTTAGGTTAGGTTAGGTTAGGTTAGCTAAGGTTAGGTTAGGTTAGGTTAGGTTAGGTTAGGTTAGGTTAGGTGTTAGAAGTTAGATTAGATTAGATGTTAAGTTAGATGTTAGATGTTAGATTAGATTAGATGTTAGGTTAGGTTAGGTTAGGATTAGATGTTACGTTAGATGTTAGATGTTAGATTAGATTAGATGTTAGGTTAGGTTAGGTTAGGTTAGGTAGGGTTAGGTTAGGTTAGGTTAGGTTAGGTGAGGTGAGGTTAGGTTAGGTTAGGTTAGGTTAGGTTATGTTAGGTTAGGTTAGGTTAGGTTAGATGTTCGATGTTAGACTAGATTAGACGTTAGGTTAGGTTAGGTTAGGTTAGGTTAAGTTAGGTTAGGTTAGGTTAGGATTAGATGTTAGGTTAGATATTAGATTAGATTAGATGTTAGGTTAGCTCAGGTTAGGTTGGGTTAGGTTAGGTTAGGTTAGGTTAGGTGAGGTGAGGTTAGGTTAGGTTAGGTTAGGTTAGGTTATGTTAGGTTAGGTTAGGTTAGGTTAGATGTTAGATGTTAGATCATATTAGATGGGAAGTTAGATGTTCGATGTTAGACTAGATTAGACGTTAGGTTAGGTTAGCTTAGGTTGTTAGGTTCGGTTAGGTTAGGTTAGGTTAGGTTAGGTCAGGTCAAGTCAGGTCAGGTCAGGTCAGGTCAGGTTAGGTTAGGTTAGGTTAGGTTAGGTTAGATTAGGTTAGGTTAGGTTAGGTTAGGTTAGGTTAGGTTAGGTCAGGTCAGGTCAGGTCAGGTTAGGTTAGGTTAGGTTAGGTTAGGTTAGGTTAGGTTAGGTGTTAGATGTTAGATTAAATTAGATGTTAAGTTAGATGTTAGATGTTAGATTAGATTAGATGTTAGGTTAGGTTAGGTTAGGTTAGGTTAGGTTAGGTGTTAGATGCTAGATTAGATTAGATGTTAAGTTAGATGTTAGATGTTAGATAAGATTAGATGTTAGGTTAGGTTAGGTTAGGTTAGTTTAGGATTAGATGTTACGTTAGATGTTAGATGTTAGATTAGATTAGGTGTTAGGTTAGGTTAGGTTAGGTTAGGTTGATTTAAGTTAGGTTAGGTTAGGTGAGGTGAGGTGAGGTGAGGTTAGGTTAGGTTAGGTTATGTTAGGTTAGGTTAGGTTAGATGTTAGATGTTAGAATATGATAAATGGGAAGTTAGATGTTCGATGTTAGACTAGATTAGACGTTAGGTTAGATTAGGTTAGGTTAGGTTGTTAGGTTAGGTTAGGTTAGGTTAGGTGAGGTGAGGTTAGGTCAGGTTAGGTTAGGTTAGGTTATGTTAGGTTAGGTTAGGTTAGGTTAGGTTAGATGTTAGATGTTAGATTATATTAAATGGGAAGTTAGATGTTCGATGTTAGACTAGATTAGACGTTAGGTTAGGTTAGGTTAGGTTGTTAGGTTTGTTTAGGTTAGGTTAGGTTAGGTTAGGTTAGGTTAGGTTAGGTTAGGTTAGGTTAGGTTAGGTTAGGTTAGGTTAGGTTAGGTTAGATGTTAGATGTTAGATTATATTAAATGGGAAGTTAGATGTTCGATGTTAGACTAGATTAGACGTTAGGTTAGGTTAGGTTAGGTTAGGTTAGGTTAAGTTAGGTTAGGTTAGGTTAGGATTAGATGTTAGGTTAGATGTTAGATGTTAGATTAGATTAGATGTTAGGTTAGGTTAGGTTAGGTTGGGTTAGGTTAGGTTAGGTTAGGTTAGGTGAGGTGAGGTTAGGTTAGGTTAGGTTAGGTTAGGTTATGTTAGGTTAGGTTAGGTTAGGTTAGGTTAGATGTTAGATGTTAGATTATATTAGATGGGAAGTTAGATGTTCGATGTTAGACTAGATTAGACGTTAGGTTAGGTTAGGTTAGGTTAGGTTAGGTCAGGTCAGGTCAGGTCAGGTCAGGTCAGGTCAGGTTAGGTTAGGTTAGGTTAGGTCAGGTCAGGTCAGGTCAGCTCAGGTCAGGTCAGGTCAGGTCAGGTCAGGTTAGGTTAGGTTAGGTTAGGTTAGGTTAGGTTAGGTTAGGTTAGATTAGGTTAGGTTAGGTTAGGTTAGGTGTTAGATGTTAGAATAAATTAGATGTTAAGTTAGATGTTAGATGTTAGATTAGATTAGATGTTAGGTTAGGTTAGGTTAGGTGTTAGATGCTAGATTAGATTAGATGTTAAGTTAGATGTTAGATGTTAGATTAGATTAGATGTTAGGTTAGGTTAGGTTAGGTTAGGTTAGGTTAGGTTAGTTTAGGTTAGGTTAGGTTAGGTTAGGTTAGGGTAGGTTAGGTTAGGTTAGGTTAGGTTAGGTTAGGTTAGCTAAGGTTAGGTTAGGTTAGGTTAGGTTAGGTTAGGTTAGGTTAGGTGTTAGAAGTTAGATTAGATTAGATGTTAAGTTAGATGTTAGATGTTAGATTAGATTAGATGTTAGGTTAGGTTAGGTTAGGATTAGATGTTACGTTAGATGTTAGATGTTAGATTAGATTAGATGTTAGGTTAGGTTAGGTTAGGTTAGGTTGGGTTAGGTTAGGTTAGGTTAGGTTAGGTGAGGTGAGGTTAGGTTGGGTTAGGTTAGGTTAGGTTATGTTAGGTTAGGTTAGGTTAGGTTAGATGTTAGATGTTAGATTATATTAAATGGGAAGTTAGATGTTCGATGTTAGACTAGATTAGACGTTAGGTTAGGTTAGGTTAGGTTAGGTTAGGTTAAGTTAGGTTAGGTTAGGTTAGGATTAGATGTTAGGTTAGATGTTAGATTAGATTAGATGTTAGGTTAGGTCAGGTTAGGTTGGGTTAGGTTAGGTTAGGTTAGGTGAGGTGAGGTTAGGTTAGGTTAGGTTAGGTTAGGTTATGTTAGGTTAGGTTAGGTTAGGTTAGATGTTAGATGTTAGATCATATTAGATGGGAAGTTAGATGTTCGATGTTAGACTAGATTAGACGTTAGGTTAGGTTAGGTTAGGTTGTTAGGTTAGGTTAGGTTAGGTTAGGTTAGGTTAGGTTAGGTCAGGTCAGGTCAGGTCAGGTCAGGTCAGGTCAGGTTAGGTTAGGTTAGGTTAGGTTAGGTTAGATTAGGTTAGGTTAGGTTAGGTTAGGTTACGTTAGGTTAGGTTAGGTCAGGTCAGGTCAGGTCAGGTCAGGTCAGGTCAGGTCAGGTCAGGTTAGGTTAGGTTAGGTTAGGTTAGGTTAGGTTAGGTTAGGTTAGGTGTTAGATGTTAGATTAAATTAGATGTTAAGTTAGATGTTAGATGTTAGATTAGATTAGATGTTAGGTTAGGTTAGGTTAGGTTAGGTTAGGTTAGGTGTTAGATGCTAGATTAGATTAGATGTTAAGTTAGATGTTAGATGTTAGATTAGATTAGATGTTAGGTTAGGTTAGGTTAGGTTAGTTTAGGATTAGATGTTACGTTAGATGTTAGATGTTAGATTAGATTAGATGTTAGGTTAGGTTAGGTTAGGTTAGGTTGATTTAAGTTAGGTTAGGTTAGGTGAGGTGAGGTGAGGTGAGGTTAGGTTAGGTTAGGTTATGTTAGGTTAGGTTAGGTTAGGTTAGGTTAGATGTTAGATGTTAGAATATGATAAATCGGAAGTTAGATGTTCGATGTTAGACTAGATTAGACGTTAGGTTAGATTAGGTTAGGTTAGGTTGTTAGGTTAGGTTAGGTTAGGTTAGGTGAGGTGAGGTTAGGTCAGGTTAGGTTAGGTTAGGTTATGTTAGGTTAGGTTAGGTTAGGTTAGGTTAGATGTTAGATATTAGATTATATTAAATGGGAAGTTAGATGTTCGATGTTAGACTAGATTAGACGTTAGGTTAGGTTAGGTTGTTAGGTTTGTTTAGGTTAGGTTAGGTTAGGTTAGGTTAGGTTAGGTTAGGTTAGGTTAGGTTAGGTCAGGTCAGGTCAGGTCAGGTCAGGTCAGGTAAGATTAGGTTAGGTTAGGTTAGGTTAGGTTAGGTTAGGTTAGGTTAGGTTAGGTTAGGTTAGGTTAGGTCAGGTCAGGTCAGGTCAGGTCAGGTCAGGTTAGGTTGGTTAGGTTAGGTTAGGTTAGGTTAGGTTAGGTTAGGTTAGGTGTTAGATGTTAGATTAAATTAGATGTTAAGTTAGATGTTAGATGTTAGACTAGATTAGACGTTAGGTTAGGTTAGGTTAGGTTAGGTTGTTAGGTTAGGTTAGGTTAGGTTAGGTTAGGTTAGGTTAGGATTAGATGTTAGGTTAGATGTTAGATGTTAGATTAGATTAGATGTTAGGTTAGGTTAGGTTAGGTTGGGTTAGGTTAGGTTAGGTTAGGTGAGGTGAGGTGAGGTTAGGTTAGGTTAGGTTAGGTTAGGTTAGGTTAGGTTAGATGTTAGATGTTAGATTATATTAGATTGGAAGTTAGATGTTCGATGTTAGACTACATTAGACGTTAGGTTAGGTTAGGTTAGGTTGTTAGGTTAGGTTAGGTTAGGTTAGGTTAGGTTAGGTTAGGTTAGGTCAGGTCAGGTCAGGTCAGGTCAGGTCAGGTCAGGTCAGGTCAGGTTAGGTTAGGTTAGGTTAGGTTAGGTTAGGTTAGGTTAGGTTAGGATTAGATGTTACGTTAGATGTTAGATGTTAGAATAGATTAGATGTTAGGTTAGGTTAGGTTAGGTTAGGTGAGGTGAGGTTAGGTTAGGTTAGGTTAGGTTATGTTAGGTTAGGTTAGGTTAGGTTAGATGTTAGATGTTAGATTATATTAAATGGGAAGTTAGATGTTCGATGTTAGACTAGATTAGACGTTAGGTTAGGTTAGGTTAGGTTAGGTTAGGTTAAGTTAGGTTAGGTTAGGTTAGGATTAGATGTTAGGTTAGATGTTAGGTTAGATTAGATGTTATGTTAGGTTAGGTTAGGTTGGGTTAGGTTAGGTTAGGTTAGGTTAGGTGAGGTGAGGTTAGGTTAGGTTAGGTTAGGTTAGGTTATGTTAGGTTAGGTTAGGTTAGGTTAGGTTAGATGTTAGATGTTAGATTATATTAGATGGGAAGTTAGATGTTCGATGTTAGACTAGATTAGACGTTAGGTTAGGTTAGGTTAGGTTGTTAGGTTAGGTTAGGTTAGGTTAGGTCAGGTCAGGTCAGGTCAGGTCAGGTCAGGTCAGGTCAGGTTAGGTTAGGTTAGGTTAGGTTAGGTTAGGTCAGGTCAGGTCAGGTCAGGTCAGGTCAGGTCAGGTCAGGTTAGGTTAGGTTAGGTTAGGTTAGGTTAGGTTAGATTAGGTTAGGTTAGGTTAGGTTAGGTGTTAGATGTTAGAATAAATTAGATGTTAAGTTAGATGTTAGATGTTAGATTAGATTAGATGTTAGGTTAGGTTAGGTTAGGTTAGGTTAGGTTAGGTTAGGTTAGGTTAGGTTAGGTTAGGTAGGTTAGGATTAGATGTTAGGTTAGATGTTAGATGTTAGATTAGATTAGATGTTAGGTTAGGTTAGGTTAGGTTGGGTTAGGTTAGGTTAGGTTAGGTTAGGTGAGGTGAGGTGAGGTTAGGTTAGGTTAGGTTAGGTTATGTTAGGTTAGGTTAGGTTAGGTTAGGTTAGATGTTAGATGTTAGATCATATTAGATTGGAAGTTAGATGTTCGATGTTAGACTACATTAGACGTTAGGTTAGGTTAGGTTAGGTTGTTAGGTTAGGTTAGGTTAGGTTAGGTTAGGTTAGGTTAGGTTAGGTCAGGTCAGGTCAGGTCAGGTCAGGTCAGGTCAGGTCAGGTTAGGTTAGGTTAGGTTAGGTTAGGTTAGGTTAGGTTAGGTCAGGTCAGGTCAGGTCAGGTCAGGTCAGGTCAGGTCAGGTCAGGTTAGGTTAGGTTAGGTTAGATTAGGTTAGGTGTTAGATGTTAGATTAAATTAGATGTTAAGTTAGATGTTAGATGTTAGATTAGATTAGATGTTAGGTTAGGTTAGGTTAGGTTAGGTTAGGTTAGGTTACGTTAGGTTAATTTAGGTTAGGTTAGGTTAGGTTAGTTTAGGTTAGGTTAGGTTAGGTTAGGTTAGGGTAGGTTAGGTTAGGTTAGGTTAGGTTAGGTTAGCTAAGGTTAGGTTAGGTTAGGTTAGGTTAGGTTAGGTTAGGTTAGGTGTTAGATGTTAGATTAGATTAGATGTTAAGTTAGATGTTAGATGTTAGATTAGATTAGATGTTAGGTTAGGGTAGGTTAGGATTAGATGTTACGTTAGATGTTAGATGTTAGATTAGATTAGATGTTAGGTTAGGTTAGGTTAGGTTAGGTTGGGTTAGGTTAGGTTAGGTTAGGTTAGGTGAGGTTAGGTTATGTTAGGTTAGGTTAGGTTAGGTTAGGTTAGATGTTAGATGTTAGATTATATTAAAAGGGAAGTTAGATGTTCGATGTTAGACTAGATTAGACGTTAGGTTAGGTTAGGTTAGGTTAGGTTAGGTTAAGTTAGGTTAGGTTAGGTTAGGATTAGATGTTAGGTTAGATGTTAGATGTTAGATTAGATTAGATGTTAGGTTAGGTTAGGTTAGGTTGGGTTAGGTTAGGTTAGGTTAGGTTAGGTGAGGTGAGGTTAGGTTAGGTTAGGTTAGGTTAGGTTAGGTTAGGTTAGGTTAGATGTTAGATGTTAGAATATGATAATTGGGAAGTTAGATGTTCGATGTTAGACTAGATTAGACGTTAGGTTAGGTTAGGTTAGGTTAGGTCAGGTCAGGTCAGGTCAGGTCAGGTCAGGTCAGGTTAGGTTAGGTTAGGTTAGGTTAGGTTAGGTTAGGTTAGGTTAGGTTAGGTTAGGTTAGGTCAGGTCAGGTCAGGTCAGGTCAGGTCAGGTCAGGTCAGGTTAGGTTAGGTTAGGTTAGGTTAGGTTAGGTTAGGTTAGGTTAGGTTAGGTTAGGTTAGGTGTTAGATGTTAGATTAAATTAGATGTTAAGTTAGATGTTAGATGTTAGATTAGATTAGATGTTAGGTTAGGTTAGGTTAGGTTAGGTTAGGTGTTAGATGCTAGATTAGATTAGATGTTAAGTTAGATGTTAGATGTTAGATTAGATTAGATGTTAGGTTAGGTTAGGTTAGGTTAGTTTAGGATTAGATGTTACGTTAGATGTTAGATGTTAGATTAGATTAGATGTTAGGTTAGGTTAGGTTAGGTTAGGTTGATTTAAGTTAGGTTAGGTTAGGTGAGGTGAGGTGAGGTGAGGTTAGGTTAGGTTAGGTTAGGTTAGGTTAGATGTTAAATGTTAGAATATGATAAATGGGAAGTTAGATGTTCGATGTTAGACTAGATTAGACGTAAGGTTAGGTTAGGTTAGGTTAGGTGTTAGATGTTAGATTAAATTAGATGTTAAGTTAGATGTTAGATGTTAGATTAGATTAGATGTTAGGTTTGGTTAGGTTAGGTTAGGTTAGGTTAGGTTAGGTTAGGTGTTAGATGCTAGATTAGATTAGATGTTAAGTTAGATGTTAGATGTTAGATTAGATTAGATGTTAGGTTAGGTTAGGTTGATTTAAGTTAGGTTAGGTTAGGTGAGGTGAGGTGAGGTGAGGTTAGGTTAGGTTAGGTTATGTTAGGTTAGGTTAGGTTAGGTTAGGTTAGATGTTAGATGTTAGAATATGATAATTGGGAAGTTAGATGTTCGATGTTAGACTAGATTAGACGTTAGGTTAGATTAGGTTAGGTTAGGTTGTTAGGTTAGGTTAGGTTAGGTTAGGTGAGGTGAGGTTAGGTCAGGTTAGGTTAGGTTAGGTTATATTAGGTTAGGTTAGGTTAGGTTAGGTTAGATGTTAGATGTTAGATAATATTAAATGGGAAGTTAGATGTTCGATGTTAGACTAGATTAGACGTTAGGTTAGGTTAGGTTAGGTTGTTAGGTTTGTTTAGGTTAGGTTAGGTTAGGTTAGGTTAGGTTAGGTTAGGTTAGGTTAGGTTAGGTCAGGTCAGGTCAGGTCAGGTCAGGTCAGGTCAGGTCAGGTCAGGTTAGATTAGGTTAGCTTAGGTTAGGTTAGGTTAGGTTAGGTTAGGTTAGGTTAGGTTAGGTTAGGTTAGGTTAGGTTAGGTCAGGTCAGGTCAGGTCAGGTCAGGTCAGGTCAGGTTAGGTTGGTTAGGTTAGGTTAGGTTAGGTTAGGTTAGGTTAGGTGTTAGATGATAGATTAAATTAGATGTTAAGTTAGATGTTCGATGTTAGACTAGATTAGACGTTAGGTTAGGTTAGGTTAGGTTAGGTTAGGTTAGGTTAAGTTAGGTTAGGTTAGGTTAGGATTAGATGTTAGGTTAGATGTTAGATGTTAGATTAGATTAGATGTTAGGTTAGGTCAGGTTAGGTTGGGTTAGGTTAGGTGAGGTGAGGTTAGGTCAGGTTAGGTTAGGTTAGGTTATGTTAGGTTAGGTTAGGTTAGGTTAGGTTAGATGTTAGATGTTAGATTATATTAGATGGGAAGTTAGATGTTAGATGTTAGACTAGATTAGACGTTAGGTTAGGTTAGGTTAGGTTAGGTTGTTAGGTTAGGTTAGGTTAGGTAGGTTAGGATTAGATGTTAGGTTAGATGTTAGATGTTAGATTAGATTAGATGTTAGGTTAGGTTAGGTTAGGTTGGGTTAGGTTAGGTTAGGTTAGGTTAGGTGAGGTGAGGTGAGGTTAGGTTAGGTTAGGTTAGGTTATGTTAGGTTAGATTAGGTTAGATGTTAGATGTTAGATTATATTAGATTGGAAGTTAGATGTTCGATGTTAGACTACATTAGACGTTAGGTTAGGTTAGGTTAGGTTGTTAGGTTAGGTTAGGTTAGGTTAGGTTAGGTTAGGTTAGGTCAGGTCAGGTCAGGTCAGGTCAGGTCAGGTCAGGTCAGGTTAGGTTAGGTTAGGTTAGGTTAGGTTAGGTTAGGTTAGGTTAGGTCAGGTCAGGTCAGGTCAGGTCAGGTTAGGTTAGGTTAGGTTAGGTTAGGTTAGGTTAGGTTAGGTGTTAGATGTTAGATTAAATTAGATGTTAAGTTAGATGTTAGATGTTAGATTAGATTAGATGTTAGGTTAGGTTAGTTTAGGTTAGGTTAGGTTAGGTTACGTTAGGTTAATTTAGGTTAGGTTAGGTTAGGTTAGGTTACGTTAGTTTAGGTTAGGTTAGGTTAGGTTAGGTTAGGGTAGGTTAGGTTAGGTTAGGTTAGGTCAGGTTAGCTAAGGTTAGGTTAGGTTAGGTTAGGTTAGGTTAGGTTAGGTTAGGTGTTAGATGTTAGATTAGATTAGATGTTAAGTTAGATGTTAGATGTTAGTTTAGATTAGATGTTAGGTTAGGGTAGGTTAGGATTAGATGTTACGTTAGATGTTAGATGTTAGATTAGATTAGATGTTAGGTTAGGTTAGGTTAGGTTAGGTTGGGTTAGGTTAGGTTAGGTTAGGTTAGGTGAGGTGAGGTTAGGTTATGTTAGGTTAGGTTAGGTTAGGTTAGGTTAGATGTTAGATGTTAGATTATATTAAAAGGGAAGTTAGATGTTCGATGTTAGACTAGATTAGACGTTAGGTTAGGTTAGGTTAGGTTAGGTTAGGTTAAGTTAGGTTAGGTTAGGTTAGGATTAGATGTTAGGTTAGATGTTAGATGTTAGATTAGATTAGATGTTAGGTTAGGTTAGGTTAGGTTGGGTTAGGTTAGGTTAGGTTAGGTTAGGTGAGGTGAGGTTAGGTTAGGTTAGGTTAGGTTAGGTTATGTTAGGTTAGGTTAGGTTAGGTTAGATGTTAGATGTTAGATTATATTAGATGGGAAGTTAGATGTTCGATGTTAGACTAGATTAGACGTTAGGTTAGGTTAGGTTAGGTTGTTAGGTTAGGTTAGGTTAGGTTAGGTTAGGTTAGGTTAGGTCAGGTCAGGTCAGGTCAGGTCAGGTCAGGTCAGGTTAGGTTAGGTTAGGTTAGGTTAGGTTAGGTTAGGTTAGGTTAGGTTAGGTTAGGTTAGGTTAGGTCAGGTTAGGTTAGGTGTTAGATGTTAGATTAAATTAGATGTTAAGTTAGATGTTAGATGTTAGATTAGATTAGATGTTAGGTTAGGTTAGGTTAGGTTAGGTTAGGTGTTAGATGCTAGATTAGATTAGATGTTAAGTTAGATGTTAGATGTTAGATTAGATTAGATGTTAGGTTAGGTTAGGTTAGGTTAGTTTAGGATTAGATGTTACGTTAGATGTTAGATGTTAGATTAGATTAGATGTTAGGTTAGGTTAGGTTAGGTTAGGTTGATTTAAGTTAGGTTAGGTTAGGTGAGGTGAGGTGAGGTTAGGTTAGGTTAGGTTAGGTTAGATGCTAAATGTTAGAATATGATAAATGGGAAGTTAGAAGTTCGATGTTAGACTAGATTAGACGTAAGGTTAGGTTAGGTTAGGTTAGGTTAGGTTAGGTGTTAGATGTTAGATTAAATTAGATGTTAAGTTAGATGTTAGATGTTAGATTAGATTAGATGTTAGGTTTGGTTAGGTTAGGTTAGGTTAGGTTAGGTTAGGTTAGGTTAGGTTAGGTGTTAGATGCTAGATTAGATTAGATGTTAAGTTAGATGTTAGATGTTAGATTAGATTAGATGTTAGGTTAGGTTAGGTTGATTTAAGTTAGGTTAGGTTAGGTGAGGTGAGGTGAGGTGAGGTTAGGTTAGGTTAGGTTATGTTAGGTTAGGTTAGGTTAGGTTAGGTTAGATGTTAGATGTTAGAATATGATAATTGGGAAGTTAGATGTTCGATGTTAGACTAGATTAGACGTTAGGTTAGATTAGGTTAGGTTAGGTTGTTAGGTTAGGTTAGGTTAGGTTAGGTGAGGTGAGGTTAGGTCAGGTTAGGTTAGGTTAGGTTATGTTAGGTTAGGTTAGGTTAGGTTAGATGTTAGATGTTAGATAATATTAAATGGGAAGTTAGATGTTCGATGTTAGACTAGATTAGACGTTAGGTTAGGTTAGGTTAGGTTGTTAGGTTTGTTTAGGTTAGGTTAGGTTAGGTTAGGTTAGGTTCGGTTAGGTTAGGTTAGGTTAGGTTAGGTTAGGTTAGGTCAGGTCAGGTCAGGTCAGGTCAGGTTAGATTAGGTTAGCTTAGGTTAGGTTAGGTTAGGTTAGGTTAGGTTAGGTTAGGTTAGGTTAGGTTAGGTCAGGTCAGGTCAGGTCAGGTCAGGTCAGGTCAGGTTAGGTTGGTTAGGTTAGGTTAGGTTAGGTTAGGTTAGGTTAGGTTAGGTGTTAGATGTTAGATTAAATTAGATGTTAAGTTAGATGTTCGATGTTAGACTAGATTAGACGTTAGGTTAGGTTAGGTTAGGTTAGGTTAGGTTAAGTTAGGTTAGGTTAGGTTAGGATTAGATGTTAGGTTAGATGTTAGATGTTAGATTAGATTAGATGTTAGGTTAGGTCAGGTTAGGTTGGGTTAGGTTAGGTTAGGTTAGGTTAGGTGAGGTGAGGTTAGGTTAGGTTAGGTTATGTTAGGTTAGGTTAGGTTAGGTTAGATGTTAGATGTTAGATCATATTAGATGGGAAGTTAGATGTTCGATGTTAGACTAGATTAGACGTTAGGTTAGGTTAGGTTAGGTTGTTAGGTTAGGTTAGGTTAGGTTAGGTTAGGTTAGATTAGGTTAGGTTAGGTTAGGTTAGGTTAGGTTAGGTTAGGTTAGGTTAGGTTAGGTCAGGTCAGGTCAGGTCAGGTCAGGTCAGGTCAGGTCAGGTTAGGTTAGGTTAGGTTAGGTTAGGTTAGGTTAGGTTAGGTTAGGTTAGGTTAGGTGTTAGATGTTAGATTAAATTAGATGTTAAGTTAGATGTTAGATGTTAGATTAGATTAGATGTTAGGTTAGGTTAGGTTAGGTTAGGTTAGGTTAGGTTAGGTTAGGTTAGGGTAGGTTAGGTTAGGTTAGGTTAGGTTAGATGTTAGATGTTAGATTATATTAAATGGGAAGTTAGATGTTCGATGTTAGACTAGATTAGACGTTAGGTTAGGTTAGGTTAGGTTGTTAGGTTTGTTTAGGTTAGGTTAGGTTAGGTTAGGTTAGGTTAGGTTAGGTTAGGTCAGGTCAGGTCAGGTCAGGTCAGGTAAGATTAGGTTAGGTTAGGTTAGGTTAGGTTAGGTTAGGTTAGGTTAGGTTAGGTTAGGTTAGGTTAGGTCAGGTCAGGTCAGGTCAGGTCAGGTCAGGTTAGGTTGGTTAGGTTAGGTTAGGTTAGGTTAGGTTAGGTTAGATGTTAGATGTTAGATTATATTAAAAGGGAAGTTAGATGTTCGATGTTAGACTAGATTAGACGTTAGGTTAGGTTAGGTTAGGTTAGGTTAGGTAAGGTTAAGTTAGGTTAGGTTAGGTTAGGATTAGATGTTAGGTTAGATGTTAGATGTTAGATTAGATTAGATGTTAGGTTAGGTTAGGTTAGGTTGGGTTAGGTTAGGTTAGGTAAGGTTAGGTGAGGTGAGGTTAGGTTAGGTTAGGTTAGGTTAGGTTATGTTAGGTTAGGTTAGGTTAGGTTAGGTTAGATGTTAGATGTTAGATTATATTAGATGGGAAGTTAGATGTTCGATGTTAGACTAGATTAGACGTTAGGTTAGGTTAGGTTAGGTTAGGTTAGGTTAGGTTAAGTTAGGTTAGGTTAGGTTAGGATTAGATGTTAGGTTAGATGTTAGATGTTAGATTAGATTAGATGTTAGGTTAGGTTAGGTTAGGTTAGGTTAGGTTAGGTTAGGTCAGGTTAGGTTAGGTTAGGTTAGGTTAGGTTAGGTTAGGTTAGGTTAGGTTAGGTTAGGTTAGGTTAGGTTAGGTTAGGTTAGGTTAGGTTAGGTTAGGTTAGGTTAGGTTAGGTTAGGTTAGGTCAGGTCAGGTCAGGTTAGGTTAGGTTAGGTTAGGTTAGGTTAGGTTAGGTTAGGTCAGGTCAGGTCAGGTCAGGTCAGGTCAGGTCAGGTCAGGTCAGGTTAGGTTAGGTTAGGTTAGGTTAGGTTAGGTTAGGTTAGGTTAGGTTAGGTTAGGTGTTAGATGTTAGAATAAATTAGATGTTAAGTTAGATGTTAGATGTTAGATTAGATTAGATGTTAGGTTAGGTTAGGTTAGGTTAGGTTAGGTTAGGTGTTAGATGCTAGATTAGATTAGATGTTAAGTTAGATGTTAGATGTTAGATTAGATTAGATGTTAGGTTAGGTTAGGTTAGGTTAGTTTAGGATTAGATGTTACGTTAGATGTTAGATGTTAGATTAGATTAGATGTTAGGTTAGGTTAGGTTAGGTTAGATGTTAGATGTTAGATTATATTAGATGGGAAGTTAGATGTTCGATGTTAGACTAGATTAGACGTTAGGTTAGGTTAGGTTAGGTTAGGTTAGGTTAGGTTAGGTTAGGGTAGGTTAGGTTAGGTTAGGTTAGGTTAGGTTAGGTTAGCTAAGGTTAGGTTAGGTTAGGTTAGGTGTTAGAAGTTAGATTAGATTAGATGTTAAGTTAGATGTTAGATGTTAGATTAGATTAGATGTTAGGTTAGGTTAGGTTAGGATTAGATGTTACGTTAGATGTTAGATGTTAGATTAGATTAGATGTTAGGTTAGGTTAGGTTAGGTTAGGTAGGGTTAGGTTAGGTTAGGTTAGGTTAGGTGAGGTGAGGTTAGGTTAGGTTAGGTTAGGTTAGGTTATGTTAGGTTAGGTTAGGTTAGGTTAGATGTTCGATGTTAGACTAGATTAGACGTTAGGTTAGGTTAGGTTAGGTTAGGTTAAGTTAGGTTAGGTTAGGTTAGGATTAGATGTTAGGTTAGATGTTAGATTAGATTAGATGTTAGGTTAGCTCAGGTTAGGTTGGGTTAGGTTAGGTTAGGTTAGGTTAGGTGAGGTGAGGTTAGGTTAGGTTAGGTTAGGTTAGGTTATGTTAGGTTAGGTTAGGTTAGGTTAGATGTTAGATGTTAGATCATATTAGATGGGAAGTTAGATGTTCGATGTTAGACTAGATTAGACGTTAGGTTAGGTTAGGTTAGGTTGTTAGGTTAGGTTAGGTTAGGTTAGGTTAGGTTAGGTCAGGTCAAGTCAGGTCAGGTCAGGTCAGGTCAGGTTAGGTTAGGTTAGGTTAGGTTAGGTTAGATTAGGTTAGGTTAGGTTAGGTTAGGTTAGGTTAGGTTAGGTCAGGTCAGGTCAGGTCAGGTTAGGTTAGGTTAGGTTAGGTTAGGTTAGGTTAGGTTAGGTTAGGTGTTAGATGTTAGATTAAATTAGATGTTAAGTTAGATGTTAGATGTTAGATTAGATTAGATGTTAGGTTAGGTTAGGTTAGGTTAGGTTAGGTGTTAGATGCTAGATTAGATTAGATGTTAAGTTAGATGTTAGATGTTAGATAAGATTAGATGTTAGGTTAGGTTAGGTTAGGTTAGTTTAGGATTAGATGTTACGTTAGATGTTAGATGTTAGATTAGATTAGGTGTTAGGTTAGGTTAGGTTAGGTTAGGTTGATTTAAGTTAGGTTAGGTGAGGTGAGGTGAGGTGAGGTTAGGTTAGGTTAGGTTATGTTAGGTTAGGTTAGGTTAGGTTAGGTTAGGTTAGGTTAGGTTAGGTTAGGTTAGGTTAGGTTAGGTTAGGTTAGGTTAGGTTAGGTTAGGTTAGGTTAGGTTAGGTTAGGTTAGGTTAGGTTAGGTTAGGTTAGGTCAGGTCAGGTCAGGTCAGGTCAGGTTAGGTTAGGTTAGGTTAGGTTAGGTTAGGTTAGGTTAGGTGTTAGATGTTAGATTAAATTAGATGTTAAGTTAGATGTTAGATGTTAGATTAGATTAGATGTTAGGTTAGGTTAGTTTAGGTTAGGTTAGGTTAGGTTACGTTAGGTTAATTTAGGTTAGGTTAGGTTAGGTTAGGTTACGTTAGTTTAGGTTAGGTTAGGTTAGGTTAGGTTAGGGTAGGTTAGGTTAGGTTAGGTTAGGTCAGGTTAGCTAAGGTTAGGTTAGGTTAGGTTAGGTTAGGTTAGGTTAGGTTAGGTGTTAGATGTTAGATTAGATTAGATGTTAAGTTAGATGTTAGATGTTAGTTTAGATTAGATGTTAGGTTAGGGTAGGTTAGGATTAGATGTTACGTTAGATGTTAGATGTTAGATTAGATTAGATGTTAGGTTAGGTTAGGTTAGGTTAGGTTGGGTTAGGTTAGGTTAGGTTAGGTTAGGTGAGGTGAGGTTAGGTTATGTTAGGTTAGGTTAGGTTAGGTTAGGTTAGATGTTAGATGTTAGATTATATTAAAAGGGAAGTTAGATGTTCGATGTTAGACTAGATTAGACGTTAGGTTAGGTTAGGTTAGGTTAGGTTAGGTTAAGTTAGGTTAGGTTAGGTTAGGATTAGATGTTAGGTTAGATGTTAGATGTTAGATTAGATTAGATGTTAGGTTAGGTTAGGTTAGGTTGGGTTAGGTTAGGTTAGGTTAGGTTAGGTGAGGTGAGGTTAGGTTAGGTTAGGTTAGGTTAGGTTATGTTAGGTTAGGTTAGGTTAGGTTAGATGTTAGATGTTAGATTATATTAGATGGGAAGTTAGATGTTCGATGTTAGACTAGATTAGACGTTAGGTTAGGTTAGGTTAGGTTGTTAGGTTAGGTTAGGTTAGGTTAGGTTAGGTTAGGTTAGGTCAGGTCAGGTCAGGTCAGGTCAGGTCAGGTCAGGTTAGGTTAGGTTAGGTTAGGTTAGGTTAGGTTAGGTTAGGTTAGGTTAGGTTAGGTTAGGTTAGGTCAGGTTAGGTTAGGTGTTAGATGTTAGATTAAATTAGATGTTAAGTTAGATGTTAGATGTTAGATTAGATTAGATGTTAGGTTAGGTTAGGTTAGGTTAGGTTAGGTGTTAGATGCTAGATTAGATTAGATGTTAAGTTAGATGTTAGATGTTAGATTAGATTAGATGTTAGGTTAGGTTAGGTTAGGTTAGTTTAGGATTAGATGTTACGTTAGATGTTAGATGTTAGATTAGATTAGATGTTAGGTTAGGTTAGGTTAGGTTAGGTTGATTTAAGTTAGGTTAGGTTAGGTGAGGTGAGGTGAGGTTAGGTTAGGTTAGGTTAGGTTAGATGCTAAATGTTAGAATATGATAAATGGGAAGTTAGAAGTTCGATGTTAGACTAGATTAGACGTAAGGTTAGGTTAGGTTAGGTTAGGTTAGGTTAGGTGTTAGATGTTAGATTAAATTAGATGTTAAGTTAGATGTTAGATGTTAGATTAGATTAGATGTTAGGTTTGGTTAGGTTAGGTTAGGTTAGGTTAGGTTAGGTTAGGTTAGGTTAGGTGTTAGATGCTAGATTAGATTAGATGTTAAGTTAGATGTTAGATGTTAGATTAGATTAGATGTTAGGTTAGGTTAGGTTGATTTAAGTTAGGTTAGGTTAGGTGAGGTGAGGTGAGGTGAGGTTAGGTTAGGTTAGGTTATGTTAGGTTAGGTTAGGTTAGGTTAGGTTAGATGTTAGATGTTAGAATATGATAATTGGGAAGTTAGATGTTCGATGTTAGACTAGATTAGACGTTAGGTTAGATTAGGTTAGGTTAGGTTGTTAGGTTAGGTTAGGTTAGGTTAGGTGAGGTGAGGTTAGGTCAGGTTAGGTTAGGTTAGGTTATGTTAGGTTAGGTTAGGTTAGGTTAGATGTTAGATGTTAGATAATATTAAATGGGAAGTTAGATGTTCGATGTTAGACTAGATTAGACGTTAGGTTAGGTTAGGTTAGGTTGTTAGGTTTGTTTAGGTTAGGTTAGGTTAGGTTAGGTTAGGTTCGGTTAGGTTAGGTTAGGTTAGGTTAGGTTAGGTTAGGTCAGGTCAGGTCAGGTCAGGTCAGGTTAGATTAGGTTAGCTTAGGTTAGGTTAGGTTAGGTTAGGTTAGGTTAGGTTAGGTTAGGTTAGGTTAGGTCAGGTCAGGTCAGGTCAGGTCAGGTCAGGTCAGGTTAGGTTGGTTAGGTTAGGTTAGGTTAGGTTAGGTTAGGTTAGGTTAGGTGTTAGATGTTAGATTAAATTAGATGTTAAGTTAGATGTTCGATGTTAGACTAGATTAGACGTTAGGTTAGGTTAGGTTAGGTTAGGTTAGGTTAAGTTAGGTTAGGTTAGGTTAGGATTAGATGTTAGGTTAGATGTTAGATGTTAGATTAGATTAGATGTTAGGTTAGGTCAGGTTAGGTTGGGTTAGGTTAGGTTAGGTTAGGTTAGGTGAGGTGAGGTTAGGTTAGGTTAGGTTATGTTAGGTTAGGTTAGGTTAGGTTAGATGTTAGATGTTAGATCATATTAGATGGGAAGTTAGATGTTCGATGTTAGACTAGATTAGACGTTAGGTTAGGTTAGGTTAGGTTGTTAGGTTAGGTTAGGTTAGGTTAGGTTAGGTTAGATTAGGTTAGGTTAGGTTAGGTTAGGTTAGGTTAGGTTAGGTTAGGTTAGGTTAGGTCAGGTCAGGTCAGGTCAGGTCAGGTCAGGTCAGGTCAGGTTAGGTTAGGTTAGGTTAGGTTAGGTTAGGTTAGGTTAGGTTAGGTTAGGTTAGGTGTTAGATGTTAGATTAAATTAGATGTTAAGTTAGATGTTAGATGTTAGATTAGATTAGATGTTAGGTTAGGTTAGGTTAGGTTAGGTTAGGTTAGGTTAGGTTAGGTTAGGGTAGGTTAGGTTAGGTTAGGTTAGGTTAGATGTTAGATGTTAGATTATATTAAATGGGAAGTTAGATGTTCGATGTTAGACTAGATTAGACGTTAGGTTAGGTTAGGTTAGGTTGTTAGGTTTGTTTAGGTTAGGTTAGGTTAGGTTAGGTTAGGTTAGGTTAGGTTAGGTCAGGTCAGGTCAGGTCAGGTCAGGTAAGATTAGGTTAGGTTAGGTTAGGTTAGGTTAGGTTAGGTTAGGTTAGGTTAGGTTAGGTTAGGTTAGGTCAGGTCAGGTCAGGTCAGGTCAGGTCAGGTTAGGTTGGTTAGGTTAGGTTAGGTTAGGTTAGGTTAGGTTAGATGTTAGATGTTAGATTATATTAAAAGGGAAGTTAGATGTTCGATGTTAGACTAGATTAGACGTTAGGTTAGGTTAGGTTAGGTTAGGTTAGGTAAGGTTAAGTTAGGTTAGGTTAGGTTAGGATTAGATGTTAGGTTAGATGTTAGATGTTAGATTAGATTAGATGTTAGGTTAGGTTAGGTTAGGTTGGGTTAGGTTAGGTTAGGTAAGGTTAGGTGAGGTGAGGTTAGGTTAGGTTAGGTTAGGTTAGGTTATGTTAGGTTAGGTTAGGTTAGGTTAGGTTAGATGTTAGATGTTAGATTATATTAGATGGGAAGTTAGATGTTCGATGTTAGACTAGATTAGACGTTAGGTTAGGTTAGGTTAGGTTAGGTTAGGTTAGGTTAAGTTAGGTTAGGTTAGGTTAGGATTAGATGTTAGGTTAGATGTTAGATGTTAGATTAGATTAGATGTTAGGTTAGGTTAGGTTAGGTTAGGTTAGGTTAGGTTAGGTCAGGTTAGGTTAGGTTAGGTTAGGTTAGGTTAGGTTAGGTTAGGTTAGGTTAGGTTAGGTTAGGTTAGGTTAGGTTAGGTTAGGTTAGGTTAGGTTAGGTTAGGTTAGGTTAGGTTAGGTTAGGTTAGGTCAGGTCAGGTCAGGTTAGGTTAGGTTAGGTTAGGTTAGGTTAGGTTAGGTTAGGTCAGGTCAGGTCAGGTCAGGTCAGGTCAGGTCAGGTCAGGTCAGGTTAGGTTAGGTTAGGTTAGGTTAGGTTAGGTTAGGTTAGGTTAGGTTAGGTTAGGTGTTAGATGTTAGAATAAATTAGATGTTAAGTTAGATGTTAGATGTTAGATTAGATTAGATGTTAGGTTAGGTTAGGTTAGGTTAGGTTAGGTTAGGTGTTAGATGCTAGATTAGATTAGATGTTAAGTTAGATGTTAGATGTTAGATTAGATTAGATGTTAGGTTAGGTTAGGTTAGGTTAGTTTAGGATTAGATGTTACGTTAGATGTTAGATGTTAGATTAGATTAGATGTTAGGTTAGGTTAGGTTAGGTTAGATGTTAGATGTTAGATTATATTAGATGGGAAGTTAGATGTTCGATGTTAGACTAGATTAGACGTTAGGTTAGGTTAGGTTAGGTTAGGTTAGGTTAGGTTAGGTTAGGGTAGGTTAGGTTAGGTTAGGTTAGGTTAGGTTAGGTTAGCTAAGGTTAGGTTAGGTTAGGTTAGGTGTTAGAAGTTAGATTAGATTAGATGTTAAGTTAGATGTTAGATGTTAGATTAGATTAGATGTTAGGTTAGGTTAGGTTAGGATTAGATGTTACGTTAGATGTTAGATGTTAGATTAGATTAGATGTTAGGTTAGGTTAGGTTAGGTTAGGTAGGGTTAGGTTAGGTTAGGTTAGGTTAGGTGAGGTGAGGTTAGGTTAGGTTAGGTTAGGTTAGGTTATGTTAGGTTAGGTTAGGTTAGGTTAGATGTTCGATGTTAGACTAGATTAGACGTTAGGTTAGGTTAGGTTAGGTTAGGTTAAGTTAGGTTAGGTTAGGTTAGGATTAGATGTTAGGTTAGATGTTAGATTAGATTAGATGTTAGGTTAGCTCAGGTTAGGTTGGGTTAGGTTAGGTTAGGTTAGGTTAGGTGAGGTGAGGTTAGGTTAGGTTAGGTTAGGTTAGGTTATGTTAGGTTAGGTTAGGTTAGGTTAGATGTTAGATGTTAGATCATATTAGATGGGAAGTTAGATGTTCGATGTTAGACTAGATTAGACGTTAGGTTAGGTTAGGTTAGGTTGTTAGGTTAGGTTAGGTTAGGTTAGGTTAGGTTAGGTCAGGTCAAGTCAGGTCAGGTCAGGTCAGGTCAGGTTAGGTTAGGTTAGGTTAGGTTAGGTTAGATTAGGTTAGGTTAGGTTAGGTTAGGTTAGGTTAGGTTAGGTCAGGTCAGGTCAGGTCAGGTTAGGTTAGGTTAGGTTAGGTTAGGTTAGGTTAGGTTAGGTTAGGTGTTAGATGTTAGATTAAATTAGATGTTAAGTTAGATGTTAGATGTTAGATTAGATTAGATGTTAGGTTAGGTTAGGTTAGGTTAGGTTAGGTGTTAGATGCTAGATTAGATTAGATGTTAAGTTAGATGTTAGATGTTAGATAAGATTAGATGTTAGGTTAGGTTAGGTTAGGTTAGTTTAGGATTAGATGTTACGTTAGATGTTAGATGTTAGATTAGATTAGGTGTTAGGTTAGGTTAGGTTAGGTTAGGTTGATTTAAGTTAGGTTAGGTGAGGTGAGGTGAGGTGAGGTTAGGTTAGGTTAGGTTATGTTAGGTTAGGTTAGGTTAGGTTAGGTTAGATGTTAGATGTTAGATTATATTAAATGGGAAGTTAGATGTTCGATGTTAGACTAGATTAGACGTTAGGTTAGGTTAGGTTAGGTTGTTAGGTTTGTTTAGGTTAGGTTAGGTTAGGTTAGGTTAGGTCAGGTCAGGTCAGGTCCGGTCAGGTCAGGTCAGGTAAGATTAGGTTAGGTTAGGTTAGGTTAGGTTAGGTTAGGTTAGGTCAGGTCAGGTCAGGTCAGGTCAGGTCAGGTTAGGTTGGTTAGGTTAGGTTAGGATAGGTTAGGTTAGGTTAGGTGTTAGATGTTAGATTAAATTAGATATCAAGTTAGATGTTAGATGTTAGACTAGATTAGACGTTAGGTTAGGTTAGGTTAGGTTAAGTTGTTAGGTTAGGTTAGGTTAGGTTAGGTTAGGTTAGGATTAGATGTTAGGTTAGATGTTAGATGTTAGATTAGATTAGATGTTAGGTTAGGTTAGGTTAGGTTGGGTTAGGTTAGGTTAGGTTAGGTTAGGTGAGGTGAGGTGAGGTTAGGTTAGGTTAGGTTAGGTTATGTTAGGTTAGGTTAGGTTAGGTTAGATGTTAGATGTTAGATTATATTAGATTGGAAGTTAGATGTTCGATGTTAGACTACATTAGACGTTAGGTTAGGTTAGGTTAGGTTGTTAGGTTAGGTTAGGTTAGGTTAGGTTAGGTTAGGTCAGGTCAGGTCAGGTCAGGTCAGGTCAGGTTAGGTTAGGTTAGGTTAGGTTAGGTTAGGTTAGGTTAGGTTAGGTTAGGTTAGGATTAGATGTTACGTTAGATGTTAGATGTTAGATTAGATTGGATGTTAGGTTAGGTTAGGTTAGGTTAGGTTGGGTTAGGTTAGGTTAGGTTAGGTTAGGTGAGGTGAGGTTAGGTTAGGTTAGGTTAGGTTAGGTTATGTTAGGTTAGGTTAGGTTAGGTTAGATGTTAGATGTTAGATTATATTAAATGGGAAGTTAGATGTTCGATGTTAGACTAGATTAGACGTTAGGTTAGGTTAGGTTAGGTTAGATGTTAGATGTTAGATTATATTAAATGGGAAGTTAGATGTTCGATGTTAGACTAAATTAGACGTTAGGTTAGGTTAGGTTAGGTTAGGTTAAGTTAGGTTAGGTTAGGTTAGGATTAGATGTTAGGTTAGATGTTAGATGTTAGATTAGATTAGATGTTAGGTTAGGTTAGGTTAGGTTGGGTTAGGTTAGGTTAGGTTAGGTTAGGTTAGGTTAGGTTAGGTTATGTTAGGTTAGGTTAGGTTAGGTTAGGTTAGATGTTAGATGTTAGATTATATTAGATGGGAAGTTAGATGTTCGATGTTAGACTAGATTAGACGTTAGGTTAGGTTAGGTTAGGTTAGGTCAGGTCAGGTCAGGTCAGGTCAGGTCAGGTCAGGTTAGGTTAGGTTAGGTCAGGTCAGGTCAGGTCAGGTCAGGTCAGGTCAGGTCAGGTTAGGTTAGGTTAGGTTAGGTTAGGTTAGGTTAGATTAGGTTAGGTTAGGTTAGGTTAGGTGTTAGATGTTAGAATAAATTAGATGTTAATTTAGATGTTAGATGTTAGATTAGATTAGATGTTAGGTTAGGTTAGGTTAGGTTAGGTTAGGTTAGGTGTTAGATGCTAGATTAGATTAGATGTTAAGTTAGATGTTAGATGTTAGATTAGATTAGATGTTAGGTTAGGTTAGGTTAGGTTAGGTTAGGTTAGGTTAGTTTAGGTTAGGTTAGGTTAGGTTAGGTTAGGGTAGGTTAGGTTAGGTTAGGTTAGGTTAGGTTAGGTTAGCTAAGGTTAGGTTAGGTTAGGTTAGGTTAGGTTAGGTTAGGTTAGGTGTTAGAAGTTAGATTAGATTAGATGTTAAGTTAGATGTTAGATGTTAGATTAGATTAGATGTTAGGTTAGGTTAGGTTAGGATTAGATGTTACGTTAGATGTTAGATGTTAGATTAGATTAGATGTTAGGTTAGGTTAGGTTAGGTTAGGTTGGGTTAGGTTAGGTTAGGTTAGGTTAGGTGAGGTGAGGTTAGGTTAGGTTAGGTTAGGTTAGGTTATGTTAGGTTAGGTTAGGTTAGGTTAGGTTAGATGTTAGATGTTAGATTATATTAGATGGGAAGTTAGATGTTCGATGTTAGACTAGATTAGACGTTAGGTTAGGTTAGGTTAGGTTGTTAGGTTAGGTTAGGTTAGGTTAGGTCAGGTCAGGTCAGGTCAGGTCAGGTCAGGTCAGGTCAGGTTAGGTTAGGTTAGGTTAGGTTAGGTTAGGTCAGGTCAGGTCAGGTCAGGTCAGGTCAGGTCAGGTCAGGTTAGGTTAGGTTAGGTTAGGTTAGGTTAGGTTAGATTAGGTTAGGTTAGGTTAGGTTAGGTGTTAGATGTTAGAATAAATTAGATGTTAAGTTAGATGTTAGATGTTAGATTAGATTAGATGTTAGGTTAGGTTAGGTTAGGTTAGGTTAGGTTAGGTTAGGTTAGGTTAGGTTAGGTTAGGTAGGTTAGGATTAGATGTTAGGTTAGATGTTAGATGTTAGATTAGATTAGATGTTAGGTTAGGTTAGGTTAGGTTGGGTTAGGTTAGGTTAGGTTAGGTTAGGTGAGGTGAGGTGAGGTTAGGTTAGGTTAGGTTAGGTTATGTTAGGTTAGGTTAGGTTAGGTTAGGTTAGATGTTAGATGTTAGATCATATTAGATTGGAAGTTAGATGTTCGATGTTAGACTACATTAGACGTTAGGTTAGGTTAGGTTAGGTTGTTAGGTTAGGTTAGGTTAGGTTAGGTTAGGTTAGGTTAGGTTAGGTCAGGTCAGGTCAGGTCAGGTCAGGTCAGGTCAGGTCAGGTTAGGTTAGGTTAGGTTAGGTTAGGTTAGGTTAGGTTAGGTCAGGTCAGGTCAGGTCAGGTCAGGTCAGGTCAGGTCAGGTCAGGTTAGGTTAGGTTAGGTTAGATTAGGTTAGGTGTTAGATGTTAGATTAAATTAGATGTTAAGTTAGATGTTAGATGTTAGATTAGATTAGATGTTAGGTTAGGTTAGGTTAGGTTAGGTTAGGTTAGGTTACGTTAGGTTAATTTAGGTTAGGTTAGGTTAGGTTAGTTTAGGTTAGGTTAGGTTAGGTTAGGTTAGGGTAGGTTAGGTTAGGTTAGGTTAGGTTAGGTTAGCTAAGGTTAGGTTAGGTTAGGTTAGGTTAGGTTAGGTTAGGTTAGGTGTTAGATGTTAGATTAGATTAGATGTTAAGTTAGATGTTAGATGTTAGATTAGATTAGATGTTAGGTTAGGGTAGGTTAGGATTAGATGTTACGTTAGATGTTAGATGTTAGATTAGATTAGATGTTAGGTTAGGTTAGGTTAGGTTAGGTTGGGTTAGGTTAGGTTAGGTTAGGTTAGGTGAGGTTAGGTTATGTTAGGTTAGGTTAGGTTAGGTTAGGTTAGATGTTAGATGTTAGATTATATTAAAAGGGAAGTTAGATGTTCGATGTTAGACTAGATTAGACGTTAGGTTAGGTTAGGTTAGGTTAGGTTAGGTTAAGTTAGGTTAGGTTAGGTTAGGATTAGATGTTAGGTTAGATGTTAGATGTTAGATTAGATTAGATGTTAGGTTAGGTTAGGTTAGGTTGGGTTAGGTTAGGTTAGGTTAGGTTAGGTGAGGTGAGGTTAGGTTAGGTTAGGTTAGGTTAGGTTAGGTTAGGTTAGGTTAGATGTTAGATGTTAGAATATGATAATTGGGAAGTTAGATGTTCGATGTTAGACTAGATTAGACGTTAGGTTAGGTTAGGTTAGGTTAGGTCAGGTCAGGTCAGGTCAGGTCAGGTCAGGTCAGGTTAGGTTAGGTTAGGTTAGGTTAGGTTAGGTTAGGTTAGGTTAGGTTAGGTTAGGTTAGGTCAGGTCAGGTCAGGTCAGGTCAGGTCAGGTCAGGTCAGGTTAGGTTAGGTTAGGTTAGGTTAGGTTAGGTTAGGTTAGGTTAGGTTAGGTTAGGTTAGGTGTTAGATGTTAGATTAAATTAGATGTTAAGTTAGATGTTAGATGTTAGATTAGATTAGATGTTAGGTTAGGTTAGGTTAGGTTAGGTTAGGTGTTAGATGCTAGATTAGATTAGATGTTAAGTTAGATGTTAGATGTTAGATTAGATTAGATGTTAGGTTAGGTTAGGTTAGGTTAGTTTAGGATTAGATGTTACGTTAGATGTTAGATGTTAGATTAGATTAGATGTTAGGTTAGGTTAGGTTAGGTTAGGTTGATTTAAGTTAGGTTAGGTTAGGTGAGGTGAGGTGAGGTGAGGTTAGGTTAGGTTAGGTTAGGTTAGGTTAGATGTTAAATGTTAGAATATGATAAATGGGAAGTTAGATGTTCGATGTTAGACTAGATTAGACGTAAGGTTAGGTTAGGTTAGGTTAGGTGTTAGATGTTAGATTAAATTAGATGTTAAGTTAGATGTTAGATGTTAGATTAGATTAGATGTTAGGTTTGGTTAGGTTAGGTTAGGTTAGGTTAGGTTAGGTTAGGTGTTAGATGCTAGATTAGATTAGATGTTAAGTTAGATGTTAGATGTTAGATTAGATTAGATGTTAGGTTAGGTTAGGTTGATTTAAGTTAGGTTAGGTTAGGTGAGGTGAGGTGAGGTGAGGTTAGGTTAGGTTAGGTTATGTTAGGTTAGGTTAGGTTAGGTTAGGTTAGATGTTAGATGTTAGAATATGATAATTGGGAAGTTAGATGTTCGATGTTAGACTAGATTAGACGTTAGGTTAGATTAGGTTAGGTTAGGTTGTTAGGTTAGGTTAGGTTAGGTTAGGTGAGGTGAGGTTAGGTCAGGTTAGGTTAGGTTAGGTTATATTAGGTTAGGTTAGGTTAGGTTAGGTTAGATGTTAGATGTTAGATAATATTAAATGGGAAGTTAGATGTTCGATGTTAGACTAGATTAGACGTTAGGTTAGGTTAGGTTAGGTTGTTAGGTTTGTTTAGGTTAGGTTAGGTTAGGTTAGGTTAGGTTAGGTTAGGTTAGGTTAGGTTAGGTCAGGTCAGGTCAGGTCAGGTCAGGTCAGGTCAGGTCAGGTCAGGTTAGATTAGGTTAGCTTAGGTTAGGTTAGGTTAGGTCAGGTCAGGTCAGGTCAGGTCAGGTCAGGTCAGGTTAGGTTGGTTAGGTTAGGTTAGGTTAGGTTAGGTTAGGTTAGGTGTTAGATGATAGATTAAATTAGATGTTAAGTTAGATGTTCGATGTTAGACTAGATTAGACGTTAGGTTAGGTTAGGTTAGGTTAGGTTAGGTTAGGTTAAGTTAGGTTAGGTTAGGTTAGGATTAGATGTTAGGTTAGATGTTAGATGTTAGATTAGATTAGATGTTAGGTTAGGTCAGGTTAGGTTGGGTTAGGTTAGGTGAGGTGAGGTTAGGTCAGGTTAGGTTAGGTTAGGTTATGTTAGGTTAGGTTAGGTTAGGTTAGGTTAGATGTTAGATGTTAGATTATATTAGATGGGAAGTTAGATGTTAGATGTTAGACTAGATTAGACGTTAGGTTAGGTTAGGTTAGGTTAGGTTGTTAGGTTAGGTTAGGTTAGGTAGGTTAGGATTAGATGTTAGGTTAGATGTTAGATGTTAGATTAGATTAGATGTTAGGTTAGGTTAGGTTAGGTTGGGTTAGGTTAGGTTAGGTTAGGTTAGGTGAGGTGAGGTGAGGTTAGGTTAGGTTAGGTTAGGTTATGTTAGGTTAGATTAGGTTAGATGTTAGATGTTAGATTATATTAGATTGGAAGTTAGATGTTCGATGTTAGACTACATTAGACGTTAGGTTAGGTTAGGTTAGGTTGTTAGGTTAGGTTAGGTTAGGTTAGGTTAGGTTAGGTTAGGTCAGGTCAGGTCAGGTCAGGTCAGGTCAGGTCAGGTCAGGTTAGGTTAGGTTAGGTTAGGTTAGGTTAGGTTAGGTTAGGTTAGGTCAGGTCAGGTCAGGTCAGGTCAGGTTAGGTTAGGTTAGGTTAGGTTAGGTTAGGTTAGGTTAGGTGTTAGATGTTAGATTAAATTAGATGTTAAGTTAGATGTTAGATGTTAGATTAGATTAGATGTTAGGTTAGGTTAGTTTAGGTTAGGTTAGGTTAGGTTACGTTAGGTTAATTTAGGTTAGGTTAGGTTAGGTTAGGTTACGTTAGTTTAGGTTAGGTTAGGTTAGGTTAGGTTAGGGTAGGTTAGGTTAGGTTAGGTTAGGTCAGGTTAGCTAAGGTTAGGTTAGGTTAGGTTAGGTTAGGTTAGGTTAGGTGTTAGATGTTAGATTAGATTAGATGTTAAGTTAGATGTTAGATGTTAGTTTAGATTAGATGTTAGGTTAGGGTAGGTTAGGATTAGATGTTACGTTAGATGTTAGATGTTAGATTAGATTAGATGTTAGGTTAGGTTAGGTTAGGTTAGGTTGGGTTAGGTTAGGTTAGGTTAGGTTAGGTGAGGTGAGGTTAGGTTATGTTAGGTTAGGTTAGGTTAGGTTAGGTTAGATGTTAGATGTTAGATTATATTAAAAGGGAAGTTAGATGTTCGATGTTAGACTAGATTAGACGTTAGGTTAGGTTAGGTTAGGTTAGGTTAGGTTAAGTTAGGTTAGGTTAGGTTAGGATTAGATGTTAGGTTAGATGTTAGATGTTAGATTAGATTAGATGTTAGGTTAGGTTAGGTTAGGTTGGGTTAGGTTAGGTTAGGTTAGGTTAGGTGAGGTGAGGTTAGGTTAGGTTAGGTTAGGTTAGGTTATGTTAGGTTAGGTTAGGTTAGGTTAGATGTTAGATGTTAGATTATATTAGATGGGAAGTTAGATGTTCGATGTTAGACTAGATTAGACGTTAGGTTAGGTTAGGTTAGGTTGTTAGGTTAGGTTAGGTTAGGTTAGGTTAGGTTAGGTTAGGTCAGGTCAGGTCAGGTCAGGTCAGGTCAGGTCAGGTTAGGTTAGGTTAGGTTAGGTTAGGTTAGGTTAGGTTAGGTTAGGTTAGGTTAGGTTAGGTTAGGTTAGGTCAGGTTAGGTTAGGTGTTAGATGTTAGATTAAATTAGATGTTAAGTTAGATGTTAGATGTTAGATTAGATTAGATGTTAGGTTAGGTTAGGTTAGGTTAGGTTAGGTGTTAGATGCTAGATTAGATTAGATGTTAAGTTAGATGTTAGATGTTAGATTAGATTAGATGTTAGGTTAGGTTAGGTTAGGTTAGTTTAGGATTAGATGTTACGTTAGATGTTAGATGTTAGATTAGATTAGATGTTAGGTTAGGTTAGGTTAGGTTAGGTTGATTTAAGTTAGGTTAGGTTAGGTGAGGTGAGGTGAGGTTAGGTTAGGTTAGGTTAGGTTAGATGCTAAATGTTAGAATATGATAAATGGGAAGTTAGAAGTTCGATGTTAGACTAGATTAGACGTAAGGTTAGGTTAGGTTAGGTTAGGTTAGGTTAGGTGTTAGATGTTAGATTAAATTAGATGTTAAGTTAGATGTTAGATGTTAGATTAGATTAGATGTTAGGTTTGGTTAGGTTAGGTTAGGTTAGGTTAGGTTAGGTTAGGTTAGGTTAGGTGTTAGATGCTAGATTAGATTAGATGTTAAGTTAGATGTTAGATGTTAGATTAGATTAGATGTTAGGTTAGGTTAGGTTGATTTAAGTTAGGTTAGGTTAGGTGAGGTGAGGTGAGGTGAGGTTAGGTTAGGTTAGGTTATGTTAGGTTAGGTTAGGTTAGGTTAGGTTAGATGTTAGATGTTAGAATATGATAATTGGGAAGTTAGATGTTCGATGTTAGACTAGATTAGACGTTAGGTTAGATTAGGTTAGGTTAGGTTGTTAGGTTAGGTTAGGTTAGGTTAGGTGAGGTGAGGTTAGGTCAGGTTAGGTTAGGTTAGGTTATGTTAGGTTAGGTTAGGTTAGGTTAGATGTTAGATGTTAGATAATATTAAATGGGAAGTTAGATGTTCGATGTTAGACTAGATTAGACGTTAGGTTAGGTTAGGTTGTTAGGTTTGTTTAGGTTAGGTTAGGTTAGGTTAGGTTAGGTTCGGTTAGGTTAGGTTAGGTTAGGTTAGGTTAGGTTAGGTCAGGTCAGGTCAGGTCAGGTCAGGTTAGATTAGGTTAGCTTAGGTTAGGTTAGGTTAGGTTAGGTTAGGTTAGGTTAGGTTAGGTTAGGTTAGGTCAGGTCAGGTCAGGTCAGGTCAGGTCAGGTCAGGTTAGGTTGGTTAGGTTAGGTTAGGTTAGGTTAGGTTAGGTTAGGTTAGGTGTTAGATGTTAGATTAAATTAGATGTTAAGTTAGATGTTCGATGTTAGACTAGATTAGACGTTAGGTTAGGTTAGGTTAGGTTAGGTTAGGTTAAGTTAGGTTAGGTTAGGTTAGGATTAGATGTTAGGTTAGATGTTAGATGTTAGATTAGATTAGATGTTAGGTTAGGTCAGGTTAGGTTGGGTTAGGTTAGGTTAGGTTAGGTTAGGTGAGGTGAGGTTAGGTTAGGTTAGGTTATGTTAGGTTAGGTTAGGTTAGGTTAGATGTTAGATGTTAGATCATATTAGATGGGAAGTTAGATGTTCGATGTTAGACTAGATTAGACGTTAGGTTAGGTTAGGTTAGGTTGTTAGGTTAGGTTAGGTTAGGTTAGGTTAGGTTAGATTAGGTTAGGTTAGGTTAGGTTAGGTTAGGTTAGGTTAGGTTAGGTTAGGTTAGGTCAGGTCAGGTCAGGTCAGGTCAGGTCAGGTCAGGTCAGGTTAGGTTAGGTTAGGTTAGGTTAGGTTAGGTTAGGTTAGGTTAGGTTAGGTTAGGTGTTAGATGTTAGATTAAATTAGATGTTAAGTTAGATGTTAGATGTTAGATTAGATTAGATGTTAGGTTAGGTTAGGTTAGGTTAGGTTAGGTTAGGTTAGGTTAGGTTAGGTTAGGGTAGGTTAGGTTAGGTTAGGTTAGGTTAGATGTTAGATGTTAGATTATATTAAATGGGAAGTTAGATGTTCGATGTTAGACTAGATTAGACGTTAGGTTAGGTTAGGTTAGGTTGTTAGGTTTGTTTAGGTTAGGTTAGGTTAGGTTAGGTTAGGTTAGGTTAGGTTAGGTTAGGTCAGGTCAGGTCAGGTCAGGTCAGGTAAGATTAGGTTAGGTTAGGTTAGGTTAGGTTAGGTTAGGTTAGGTTAGGTTAGGTTAGGTTAGGTCAGGTCAGGTCAGGTCAGGTCAGGTCAGGTTAGGTTGGTTAGGTTAGGTTAGGTTAGGTTAGGTTAGGTTAGATGTTAGATGTTAGATTATATTAAAAGGGAAGTTAGATGTTCGATGTTAGACTAGATTAGACGTTAGGTTAGGTTAGGTTAGGTTAGGTTAGGTAAGGTTAAGTTAGGTTAGGTTAGGTTAGGATTAGATGTTAGGTTAGATGTTAGATGTTAGATTAGATTAGATGTTAGGTTAGGTTAGGTTAGGTTGGGTTAGGTTAGGTTAGGTAAGGTTAGGTGAGGTGAGGTTAGGTTAGGTTAGGTTAGGTTAGGTTATGTTAGGTTAGGTTAGGTTAGGTTAGGTTAGATGTTAGATGTTAGATTATATTAGATGGGAAGTTAGATGTTCGATGTTAGACTAGATTAGACGTTAGGTTAGGTTAGGTTAGGTTAGGTTAGGTTAGGTTAAGTTAGGTTAGGTTAGGTTAGGATTAGATGTTAGGTTAGATGTTAGATGTTAGATTAGATTAGATGTTAGGTTAGGTTAGGTTAGGTTAGGTTAGGTTAGGTTAGGTCAGGTTAGGTTAGGTTAGGTTAGGTTAGGTTAGGTTAGGTTAGGTTAGGTTAGGTTAGGTTAGGTTAGGTTAGGTTAGGTTAGGTTAGGTTAGGTTAGGTTAGGTTAGGTTAGGTTAGGTTAGGTTAGGTCAGGTCAGGTCAGGTTAGGTTAGGTTAGGTTAGGTTAGGTTAGGTTAGGTTAGGTCAGGTCAGGTCAGGTCAGGTCAGGTCAGGTCAGGTCAGGTCAGGTTAGGTTAGGTTAGGTTAGGTTAGGTTAGGTTAGGTTAGGTTAGGTTAGGTTAGGTGTTAGATGTTAGAATAAATTAGATGTTAAGTTAGATGTTAGATGTTAGATTAGATTAGATGTTAGGTTAGGTTAGGTTAGGTTAGGTTAGGTTAGGTGTTAGATGCTAGATTAGATTAGATGTTAAGTTAGATGTTAGATGTTAGATTAGATTAGATGTTAGGTTAGGTTAGGTTAGGTTAGTTTAGGATTAGATGTTACGTTAGATGTTAGATGTTAGATTAGATTAGATGTTAGGTTAGGTTAGGTTAGGTTAGATGTTAGATGTTAGATTATATTAGATGGGAAGTTAGATGTTCGATGTTAGACTAGATTAGACGTTAGGTTAGGTTAGGTTAGGTTAGGTTAGGTTAGGTTAGGTTAGGGTAGGTTAGGTTAGGTTAGGTTAGGTTAGGTTAGCTAAGGTTAGGTTAGGTTAGGTTAGGTGTTAGAAGTTAGATTAGATTAGATGTTAAGTTAGATGTTAGATGTTAGATTAGATTAGATGTTAGGTTAGGTTAGGTTAGGATTAGATGTTACGTTAGATGTTAGATGTTAGATTAGATTAGATGTTAGGTTAGGTTAGGTTAGGTTAGGTAGGGTTAGGTTAGGTTAGGTTAGGTTAGGTGAGGTGAGGTTAGGTTAGGTTAGGTTAGGTTAGGTTATGTTAGGTTAGGTTAGGTTAGGTTAGATGTTCGATGTTAGACTAGATTAGACGTTAGGTTAGGTTAGGTTAGGTTAGGTTAAGTTAGGTTAGGTTAGGTTAGGATTAGATGTTAGGTTAGATGTTAGATTAGATTAGATGTTAGGTTAGCTCAGGTTAGGTTGGGTTAGGTTAGGTTAGGTTAGGTTAGGTGAGGTGAGGTTAGGTTAGGTTAGGTTAGGTTAGGTTATGTTAGGTTAGGTTAGGTTAGGTTAGATGTTAGATGTTAGATCATATTAGATGGGAAGTTAGATGTTCGATGTTAGACTAGATTAGACGTTAGGTTAGGTTAGGTTAGGTTGTTAGGTTAGGTTAGGTTAGGTTAGGTTAGGTCAGGTCAAGTCAGGTCAGGTCAGGTCAGGTCAGGTTAGGTTAGGTTAGGTTAGGTTAGGTTAGATTAGGTTAGGTTAGGTTAGGTTAGGTTAGGTTAGGTTAGGTCAGGTCAGGTCAGGTCAGGTTAGGTTAGGTTAGGTTAGGTTAGGTTAGGTTAGGTTAGGTTAGGTGTTAGATGTTAGATTAAATTAGATGTTAAGTTAGATGTTAGATGTTAGATTAGATTAGATGTTAGGTTAGGTTAGGTTAGGTTAGGTTAGGTGTTAGATGCTAGATTAGATTAGATGTTAAGTTAGATGTTAGATGTTAGATAAGATTAGATGTTAGGTTAGGTTAGGTTAGGTTAGTTTAGGATTAGATGTTACGTTAGATGTTAGATGTTAGATTAGATTAGGTGTTAGGTTAGGTTAGGTTAGGTTAGGTTGATTTAAGTTAGGTTAGGTGAGGTGAGGTGAGGTTAGGTTAGGTTAGGTTATGTTAGGTTAGGTTAGGTTAGGTTAGGTTAGATGTTAGATGTTAGATTATATTAAATGGGAAGTTAGATGTTCGATGTTAGACTAGATTAGACGTTAGGTTAGGTTAGGTTAGGTTGTTAGGTTTGTTTAGGTTAGGTTAGGTTAGGTTAGGTTAGGTCAGGTCAGGTCAGGTCCGGTCAGGTCAGGTCAGGTAAGATTAGGTTAGGTTAGGTTAGGTTAGGTTAGGTTAGGTTAGGTCAGGTCAGGTCAGGTCAGGTCAGGTCAGGTTAGGTTGGTTAGGTTAGGTTAGGATAGGTTAGGTTAGGTTAGGTGTTAGATGTTAGATTAAATTAGATATCAAGTTAGATGTTAGATGTTAGACTAGATTAGACGTTAGGTTAGGTTAGGTTAGGTTAAGTTGTTAGGTTAGGTTAGGTTAGGTTAGGTTAGGTTAGGATTAGATGTTAGGTTAGATGTTAGATGTTAGATTAGATTAGATGTTAGGTTAGGTTAGGTTAGGTTGGGTTAGGTTAGGTTAGGTTAGGTTAGGTGAGGTGAGGTGAGGTTAGGTTAGGTTAGGTTAGGTTATGTTAGGTTAGGTTAGGTTAGGTTAGATGTTAGATGTTAGATTATATTAGATTGGAAGTTAGATGTTCGATGTTAGACTACATTAGACGTTAGGTTAGGTTAGGTTAGGTTGTTAGGTTAGGTTAGGTTAGGTTAGGTTAGGTTAGGTTAGGTCAGGTCAGGTCAGGTCAGGTCAGGTTAGGTTAGGTTAGGTTAGGTTAGGTTAGGTTAGGTTAGGTTAGGTTAGGTTAGGATTAGATGTTACGTTAGATGTTAGATGTTAGATTAGATTGGATGTTAGGTTAGGTTAGGTTAGGTTAGGTTGGGTTAGGTTAGGTTAGGTTAGGTTAGGTGAGGTGAGGTTAGGTTAGGTTAGGTTAGGTTAGGTTATGTTAGGTTAGGTTAGGTTAGGTTAGATGTTAGATGTTAGATTATATTAAATGGGAAGTTAGATGTTCGATGTTAGACTAGATTAGACGTTAGGTTAGGTTAGGTTAGGTTAGATGTTAGATGTTAGATTATATTAAATGGGAAGTTAGATGTTCGATGTTAGACTAAATTAGACGTTAGGTTAGGTTAGGTTAGGTTAGGTTAGGTTAAGTTAGGTTAGGTTAGGTTAGGATTAGATGTTAGGTTAGATGTTAGATGTTAGATTAGATTAGATGTTAGGTTAGGTTAGGTTAGGTTGGGTTAGGTTAGGTTAGGTTAGGTTAGGTGAGGTGAGGTTAGGTTAGGTTAGGTTAGGTTAGGTTAGGTTAGGTTATGTTAGGTTAGGTTAGGTTAGGTTAGGTTAGATGTTAGATGTTAGATTATATTAGATGGGAAGTTAGATGTTCGATGTTAGACTAGATTAGACGTTAGGTTAGGTTAGGTTAGGTTAGGTTAGGTCAGGTCAGGTCAGGTCAGGTCAGGTCAGGTCAGGTTAGGTTAGGTTAGGTCAGGTCAGGTCAGGTCAGGTCAGGTCAGGTCAGGTCAGGTTAGGTTAGGTTAGGTTAGGTTAGGTTAGGTTAGATTAGGTTAGGTTAGGTTAGGTTAGGTGTTAGATGTTAGAATAAATTAGATGTTAATTTAGATGTTAGATGTTAGATTAGATTAGATGTTAGGTTAGGTTAGGTTAGGTTAGGTTAGGTTAGGTGTTAGATGCTAGATTAGATTAGATGTTAAGTTAGATGTTAGATGTTAGATTAGATTAGATGTTAGGTTAGGTTAGGTTAGGTTAGGTTAGGTTAGGTTAGTTTAGGTTAGGTTAGGTTAGGTTAGGTTAGGGTAGGTTAGGTTAGGTTAGGTTAGGTTAGGTTAGCTAAGGTTAGGTTAGGTTAGGTTAGGTTAGGTTAGGTTAGGTTAGGTGTTAGAAGTTAGATTAGATTAGATGTTAAGTTAGATGTTAGATGTTAGATTAGATTAGATGTTAGGTTAGGTTAGGTTAGGATTAGATGTTACGTTAGATGTTAGATGTTAGATTAGATTAGATGTTAGGTTAGGTTAGGTTAGGTTAGGTTGGGTTAGGTTAGGTTAGGTTAGGTTAGGTGAGGTGAGGTTAGGTTGGGTTAGGTTAGGTTAGGTTATGTTAGTTTAGGTTAGGTTAGGTTAGATGTTAGATGTTAGATTATATTAAATGGGAAGTTAGATGTTCGATGTTAGACTAGATTAGACGTTAGGTTAGGTTAGGTTAGGTTAGGTTAGGTTAAGTTAGGTTAGGTTAGGTTAGGATTAGATGTTAGGTTAGATGTTAGATTAGATTAGATGTTAGGTTAGGTCAGGTTAGGTTGGGTTAGGTTAGGTTAGGTTAGGTGAGGTGAGGTTAGGTTAGGTTAGGTTAGGTTAGGTTAGGTTAGGTTAGGTGAGGTGAGGTTAGGTCAGGTTAGGTTAGGTTAGGTTATGTTAGGTTAGGTTAGGTTAGGTTAGGTTAGATGTTAGATGTTAGATTATATTAAATGGGAAGTTAGATGTTCGATGTTAGACTAGATTAGACGTTAGGTTAGGTTAGGTTGTTAGGTTTGTTTAGGTTAGGTTAGGTTAGGTTAGGTTAGGTTAGGTTAGGTTAGGTTAGGTCAGGTCAGGTCAGGTCAGGTCAGGTAAGATTAGGTTAGGTTAGGTTAGGTTAGGTTAGGTTAGGTTAGGTTAGGTTAGGTCAGGTCAGGTCAGGTCAGGTCAGGTCAGGTTAGGTTGGTTAGGTTAGGTTAGGTTAGGTTAGGTTAGGTTAGGTTAGGTGTTAGATGTTAGATTAAATTAGATGTTAAGTTAGATGTTAGATGTTAGACTAGATTAGACGTTAGGTTAGGTTAGGTTAGGTTAGGTTGTTAGGTTAGGTTAGGTTAGGTTAGGTTAGGTTAGGTTAGGATTAGATGTTAGGTTAGATGTTAGATGTTAGATTAGATTAGATGTTAGGTTAGGTTAGGTTAGGTTGGGTTAGGTTAGGTTAGGTTAGGTTAGGTGAGGTGAGGTGAGGTTAGGTTAGGTTAGGTTAGGTTAGGTTAGGTTAGATGTTAGATGTTAGATTATATTAGATTGGAAGTTAGATGTTCGATGTTAGACTACATTAGACGTTAGGTTAGGTTAGGTTAGGTTGTTAGGTTAGGTTAGGTTAGGTTAGGTTAGGTTAGGTTAGGTTAGGTTAGGTCAGGTCAGGTCAGGTCAGGTCAGGTCAGGTCAGGTCAGGTCAGGTTAGGTTAGGTTAGGTTAGGTTAGGTTAGGTTAGGTTAGGTTAGGTTAGGATTAGATGTTACGTTAGATGTTAGATGTTAGATTAGATTAGATGTTAGGTTAGGTTAGGTTAGGTTAGGTTGGGTTAGGTTAGGTTAGGTTAGGTGAGGTGAGGTTAGGTTAGGTTAGGTTAGGTTAGGTTATGTTAGGTTAGGTTAGGTTAGGTTAGATGTTAGATGTTAGATTATATTAAATGGGAAGTTAGATGTTCGATGTTAGACTAGATTAGACGTTAGGTTAGGTTAGGTTAGGTTAGGTTAGGTTAAGTTAGGTTAGGTTAGGTTAGGATTAGATGTTAGGTTAGATGTTAGATGTTAGATTAGATTAGATGTTAGGTTAGGTTAGGTTAGGTTGGGTTAGGTTAGGTTAGGTTAGGTTAGGTGAGGTGAGGTTAGGTTAGGTTAGGTTAGGTTAGGTTAGGTTATGTTAGGTTAGGTTAGGTTAGGTTAGGTTAGATGTTAGATGTTAGATTATATTAGATGGGAAGTTAGATGTTCGATGTTAGACTAGATTAGACGTTAGGTTAGGTTAGGTTAGGTTGTTAGGTTAGGTTAGGTTAGGTTAGGTTAGGTTAGGTCAGGTCAGGTCAGGTCAGGTCAGGTCAGGTCAAGTCAGGTTAGGTTAGGTTAGGTTAGGTTAGGTTAGGTTAGGTTAGGTTAGGTCAGGTCAGGTCAGGTCAGGTCAGGTCAGGTCAGGTTAGGTTAGGTTAGGTTAGGTTAGGTTAGGTTAGATTAGGTTAGGTTAGGTTAGGTTAGGTGTTAGATGTTAGAATAAATTAGATGTTAAGTTAGATGTTAGATGTTAGATTAGATTAGATGTTAGGTTAGGTTAGGTTAGGTTAGGTGTTAGATGCTAGATTAGATTAGATGTTAAGTTAGATGTTAGATGTTAGATTAGATTAGATGTTAGGTTAGGTTAGGTTAGGTTAGTTTAGGATTAGATGTTACGTTAGATGTTAGATGTTAGATTAGATTAGATGTTAGGTTAGGTTAGGTTAGGTTAGGTTGATTTAAGTTAGGTTAGGTGAGGTGAGGTGAGGTTAGGTTAGGTTAGGTTATGTTAGGTTAGGTTAGGTTAGATGTTAGATGTTAGAATATGATAAATGGGAAGTTAGATGTTCGATGTTAGACTAGATTAGACGTTAGGTTAGATTAGGTTAGGTTAGGTTGTTAGGTTAGGTTAGGTTAGGTTAGGTGAGGTTAGGTCAGGTTAGGTTAGGTTAGGTTATGTTAGGTTAGGTTAGGTTAGGTTAGGTTAGATGTTAGATGTTAGATTATATTAAATGGGAAGTTAGATGTTCGATGTTAGACTAGATTAGACGTTAGGTTAGGTTAGGTTAGGTTAGGTTAGGTTAGGTTGGGTTAGGTTAGGTTAGGTTAGGTTAGGTTAGGATTAGATGTTAGGTTAGATGTTAGATGTTAGATTAGATTAGATGTTAGGTTAGGTTAGGTTAGGTGAGGTGAGGTTAGGTTAGGTTAGGTTAGGTTAGGTTAGATGTTAGATGTTAGATTATATTAGATGGGAAGTTAGATGTTCGATGTTAGACTAGATTAGACGTTAGGTTAGGTTAGGTTAGGTTAGGTTAGGTTAGTTTAGGTTAGGTTAGGTTAGGTTAGGTTAGGTTAGGGTAGGTTAGGTTAGGTTAGGTTAGGTTAGGTTAGGTTAGCTAAGGTTAGGTTAGGTTAGGTTAGGTGTTAGAAGTTAGATTAGATTAGATGTTAAGTTAGATGTTAGATGTTAGATTAGATTAGATGTTAGGTTAGGTTAGGTTAGGATTAGATGTTACGTTAGATGTTAGATGTTAGATTAGATTAGATGTTAGGTTAGGTTAGGTTAGGTTAGGTAGGGTTAGGTTAGGTTAGGTTAGGTTAGGTGAGGTGAGGTTAGGTTAGGTTAGGTTAGGTTAGGTTATGTTAGGTTAGGTTAGGTTAGGTTAGATGTTCGATGTTAGACTAGATTAGACGTTAGGTTAGGTTAGGTTAGGTTAGGTTAAGTTAGGTTAGGTTAGGTTAGGATTAGATGTTAGGTTAGATGTTAGATTAGATTAGATGTTAGGTTAGCTCAGGTTAGGTTGGGTTAGGTTAGGTTAGGTTAGGTTAGGTGAGGTGAGGTTAGGTTAGGTTAGGTTATGTTAGGTTAGGTTAGGTTAGGTTAGATGTTAGGTTAGGTTAGGTTAGGTTAGGTTAGGTTAGGTTAGGTTAGGTCAGGTCAGGTCAGGTCAGGTCAGGTCAGGTCAGGTCAGGTTAGGTTAGGTTAGGTTAGGTTAGGTTAGGTTAGATTAGGTTAGGTTAGGTTAGGTGTTAGATGTTAGAATAAATTAGATGTTAAGTTAGATGTTAGATGTTAGATTAGATTAGATGTTAGGTTAGGTTAGGTTAGGTTAGGTGTTAGATGCTAGATTAGATTAGATGTTAAGTCAGATGTTAGATGTTAGATTAGATTAGATGTTAGGTTAGGTTAGGTTAGGTTAGTTTAGGATTAGATGTTACGTTAGATGTTAGATGTTAGATTAGATTAGATGTTAGGTTAGGTTAGGTTAGGTTAGGTTGATTTAAGTTAGGTTAGGTGAGGTGAGGTGAGGTGAGGTTAGGTTAGGTTAGGTTATGTTAGGTTAGGTTAGGTTAGATGTTAGATGTTAGAATATGATAAATGGGAAGTTAGATGTTCGATGTTAGACTAGATTAGACGTTAGGTTAGATTAGGTTAGGTTAGGTTGTTAGGTTAGGTTAGGTTAGGTTAGGTGAGGTTAGGTCAGGTTAGGTTAGGTTAGGTTATGTTAGGTTAGGTTAGGTTAGGTTAGGTTAGATGTTAGATGTTAGATTATATTAAATGGGAAGTTAGATGTTCGATGTTAGACTAGATTAGACGTTAGGTTAGGTTAGGTTAGGTTAGGTTAGGTTGGGTTAGGTTAGGTTAGGTTAGGTTAGGATTAGATGTTAGGTTAGATGTTAGATGTTAGATTAGATTAGATGTTAGGTTAGGTTAGGTTAGGTGAGGTGAGGTTAGGTTAGGTTAGGTTAGGTTAGGTTAGATGTTAGATGTTAGATTATATTAGATGGGAAGTTAGATGTTCGATGTTAGACTAGATTAGACGTTAGGTTAGGTTAGGTTAGGTTAGGTTAGGTTAGGTTAGTTTAGGTTAGGTTAGGTTAGGTTAGGTTAGGTTAGGTTAGGGTAGGTTAGGTTAGGTTAGGTTAGGTTAGGTTAGGTTAGCTAAGGTTAGGTTAGGTTAGGTTAGGTGTTAGAAGTTAGATTAGATTAGATGTTAAGTTAGATGTTAGATGTTAGATTAGATTAGATGTTAGGTTAGGTTAGGTTAGGATTAGATGTTACGTTAGATGTTAGATGTTAGATTAGATTAGATGTTAGGTTAGGTTAGGTTAGGTTAGGTAGGGTTAGGTTAGGTTAGGTTAGGTGAGGTGAGGTTAGGTTAGGTTAGGTTAGGTTAGGTTATGTTAGGTTAGGTTAGGTTAGGTTAGATGTTCGATGTTAGACTAGATTAGACGTTAGGTTAGGTTAGGTTAGGTTAAGTTAGGTTAGGTTAGGTTAGGATTAGATGTTAGGTTAGATGTTAGATTAGATTAGATGTTAGGTTAGCTCAGGTTAGGTTGGGTTAGGTTAGGTTAGGTTAGGTTAGGTGAGGTGAGGTTAGGTTAGGTTAGGTTAGGTTATGTTAGGTTAGGTTAGGTTAGGTTAGATGTTAGATGTTAGATCATATTAGATGGGAAGTTAGATGTTCGATGTTAGACTAGATTAGACGTTAGGTTAGGTTAGGTTAGGTTGTTAGGTTAGGTTAGGTTAGGTTAGGTTAGGTCAGGTCAAGTCAGGTCAGGTCAGGTCAGGTCAGGTTAGGTTAGGTTAGGTTAGGTTAGGTTAGATTAGGTTAGGTTAGGTTAGGTTAGGTTAGGTTAGGTTAGGTCAGGTCAGGTCAGGTCAGGTTAGGTTAGGTTAGGTTAGGTTAGGTTAGGTTAGGTTAGGTTAGGTTAGGTTAGGTGTTAGATGTTAGATTAAATTAGATGTTAAGTTAGATGTTAGATGTTAGATTAGATTAGATGTTAGGTTAGGTTAGGTTAGGTTAGGTTAGGTGTTAGATGCTAGATTAGATTAGATGTTAAGTTAGATGTTAGATGTTAGATAAGATTAGATGTTAGGTTAGGTTAGGTTAGGTTAGTTTAGGATTAGATGTTACGTTAGATGTTAGATTACATTAGGTGTTAGGTTAGGTTAGGTTAGGTTAGGTTGATTTAAGTTAGGTTAGGTTAGGTGAGGTGAGGTGAGGTGAGGTTAGGTTAGGTTAGGTTATGTTAGGTTAGGTTAGGTTAGGTTAGGTTAGATGTTAGATGTTAGAATATGATAAATGGGAAGTTAGATGTTCGATGTTAGACTAGATTAGACGTTAGGTTAGATTAGGTTAGGTTAGGTTGTTAGGTTAGGTTAGGTTAGGTTAGGTGAGGTGAGGTTAGGTCAGGTTAGGTTAGGTTAGGTTATGTTAGGTTAGGTTAGGTTAGGTTAGGTTAGATGTTAGATGTTAGATTATATTAAATGAGAAGTTAGATGTTCGATGTTAGACTAGATTAGACGTTAGGTTAGGTTAGGTTAGGTTGTTAGGTTTGTTTAGGTTAGGTTAGGTTAGGTTAGGTTAGGTTAGGTTAGGTTAGGTTAGGTTAGGTTAGGTTAGGTTAGGTTAGGTCAGGTCAGGTCAGGTCAGGTCAGGTCAGGTCAGGTAAGATTAGGTTAGGTTAGGTTAGGTTAGGTTAGGTGTTAGATGTTAGATTAAATTAGATGTTAAGTTAGATGTTAGATGTTAGATTAGATTAGATGTTAGGTTTGGTTAGGTTAGGTTAGGTTAGGTTAGGTTAGGTTAGGTGTTAGATGCTAGATTAGATTAGATGTTAAGTTAGATGTTAGATGTTAGATTAGATTAGATGTTAGGTTAGGTTAGGTTGATTTAAGTTAGGTTAGGTTAGGTGAGGTGAGGTGAGGTGAGGTTAGGTTAGGTTAGGTTATGTTAGGTTAGGTTAGGTTAGGTTAGGTTAGATGTTAGATGTTAGAATATGATAATTGGGAAGTTAGATGTTCGATGTTAGACTAGATTAGACGTTAGGTTAGATTAGGTTAGGTTAGGTTGTTAGGTTAGGTTAGGTTAGGTTAGGTGAGGTGAGGTTAGGTCAGGTTAGGTTAGGTTAGGTTATGTTAGGTTAGGTTAGGTTAGGTTAGATGTTAGATGTTAGATAATATTAAATGGGAAGTTAGATGTTCGATGTTAGACTAGATTAGACGTTAGGTTAGGTTAGGTTAGGTTGTTAGGTTTGTTTAGGTTAGGTTAGGTTAGGTTAGGTTAGGTTCGGTTAGGTTAGGTTAGGTTAGGTTAGGTTAGGTTAGGTTAGGTCAGGTCAGGTCAGGTCAGGTCAGGTTAGATTAGGTTAGCTTAGGTTAGGTTAGGTTAGGTTAGGTTAGGTTAGGTTAGGTTAGGTTAGGTTAGGTCAGGTCAGGTCAGGTCAGGTCAGGTCAGGTCAGGTTAGGTTGGTTAGGTTAGGTTAGGTTAGGTTAGGTTAGGTTAGGTGTTAGATGTTAGATTAAATTAGATGTTAAGTTAGATGTTCGATGTTAGACTAGATTAGACGTTAGGTTAGGTTAGGTTAGGTTAGGTTAGGTTAAGTTAGGTTAGGTTAGGTTAGGATTAGATGTTAGGTTAGATGTTAGATGTTAGATTAGATTAGATGTTAGGTTAGGTCAGGTTAGGTTGGGTTAGGTTAGGTTAGGTTAGGTTAGGTGAGGTGAGGTTAGGTTAGGTTAGGTTATGTTAGGTTAGGTTAGGTTAGGTTAGATGTTAGATATTAGATCATATTAGATGGGAAGTTAGATGTTCGATGTTAGACTAGATTAGACGTTAGGTTAGGTTAGGTTAGGTTGTTAGGTTAGGTTAGGTTAGGTTAGGTTAGGTTAGATTAGGTTAGGTTAGGTTAGGTTAGGTTAGGTTAGGTTAGGTTAGGTTAGGTTAGGTCAGGTCAGGTCAGGTCAGGTCAGGTCAGGTCAGGTCAGGTTAGGTTAGGTTAGGTTAGGTTAGGTTAGGTTAGGTTAGGTTAGGTTAGGTGTTAGATGTTAGATTAAATTAGATGTTAAGTTAGATGTTAGATGTTAGATTAGATTAGATGTTAGGTTAGGTTAGGTTAGGTTAGGTTAGGTTAGGTTAGGTTAGGTTAGGGTAGGTTAGGTTAGGTTAGGTTAGGTTAGATGTTAGATGTTAGATTATATTAAATGGGAAGTTAGATGTTCGATGTTAGACTAGATTAGACGTTAGGTTAGGTTAGGTTAGGTTGTTAGGTTTGTTTAGGTTAGGTTAGGTTAGGTTAGGTTAGGTTAGGTTAGGTTAGGTTAGGTCAGGTCAGGTCAGGTCAGGTAAGATTAGGTTAGGTTAGGTTAGGTTAGGTTAGGTTAGGTTAGGTTAGGTTAGGTTAGGTTAGGTCAGGTCAGGTCAGGTCAGGTCAGGTCAGGTTAGGTTGGTTAGGTTAGGTTAGGTTAGGTTAGGTTAGGTTAGATGTTAGATGTTAGATTATAATAAAAGGGAAGTTAGATGTTCGATGTTAGACTAGATTAGACGTTAGGTTAGGTTAGGTTAGGTTAGGTTAGGTAAGGTTAAGTTAGGTTAGGTTAGGTTAGGATTAGATGTTAGGTTAGATGTTAGATGTTAGATTAGATTAGATGTTAGGTTAGGTTAGGTTAGGTTGGGTTAGGTTAGGTTAGGTAAGGTTAGGTGAGGTGAGGTTAGGTTAGGTTAGGTTAGGTTAGGTTATGTTAGGTTAGGTTAGGTTAGGTTAGGTTAGGTTAGATGTTAGATGTTAGATTATATTAGATGGGAAGTTAGATGTTCGATGTTAGACTAGATTAGACGTTAGGTTAGGTTAGGTTAGGTTAGGTTAGGTTAGGTTAAGTTAGGTTAGGTTAGGTTAGGATTAGATGTTAGGTTAGATGTTAGATGTTAGATTAGATTAGATGTTAGGTTAGGTTAGGTTAGGTTAGGTTAGGTCAGGTTAGGTTAGGTTAGGTTAGGTTAGGTTAGGTTAGGTTAGGTTAGGTTAGGTTAGGTTAGGTTAGGTTAGGTTAGGTTAGGTTAGGTTAGGTTAGGTTAGGTTAGGTTAGGTTAGGTTAGGTCAGGTCAGGTCAGGTTAGGTTAGGTTAGGTTAGGTTAGGTTAGGTTAGGTTAGGTCAGGTCAGGTCAGGTCAGGTCAGGTCAGGTCAGGTCAGGTCAGGTTAGGTTAGGTTAGGTTAGGTTAGGTTAGGTTAGGTTAGGTTAGGTTAGGTTAGGTGTTAGATGTTAGAATAAATTAGATGTTAAGTTAGATGTTAGATGTTAGATTAGATTAGATGTTAGGTTAGGTTAGGTTAGGTTAGGTTAGGTTAGGTTAGGTGTTAGATGCTAGATTAGATTAGATGTTAAGTTAGATGTTAGATGTTAGATTAGATTAGATGTTAGGTTAGGTTAGGTTAGGTTAGTTTAGGATTAGATGTTATGTTAGATGTTAGATGTTAGATTAGATTAGATGTTAGGTTAGGTTAGGTTAGGTTAGATGTTAGATGTTAGATTATATTAGATGGGAAGTTAGATGTTCGATGTTAGACTAGATTAGACGTTAGGTTAGGTTAGGTTAGGTTAGGTTAGGTTAGGTTAGGTTAGGGTAGGTTAGGTTAGGTTAGGTTAGGTTAGCTAAGGTTAGGTTAGGTTAGGTTAGGTGTTAGAAGTTAGATTAGATTAGATGTTAAGTTAGATGTTAGATGTTAGATTAGATTAGATGTTAGGTTAGGTTAGGTTAGGATTAGATGTTACGTTAGATGTTAGATGTTAGATTAGATTAGATGTTAGGTTAGGTTAGGTTAGGTTAGGTAGGGTTAGGTTAGGTTAGGTTAGGTTAGGTGAGGTGAGGTTAGGTTAGGTTAGGTTAGGTTAGGTTATGTTAGGTTAGGTTAGGTTAGGTTAGATGTTCGATGTTAGACTAGATTAGACGTTAGGTTAGGTTAGGTTAGGTTAGGTTAAGTTAGGTTAGGTTAGGTTAGGATTAGATGTTAGGTTAGATGTTAGATTAGATTAGATGTTAGGTTAGCTCAGGTTAGGTTGGGTTAGGTTAGGTTAGGTTAGGTTAGGTTAGGTGAGGTGAGGTTAGGTTAGGTTAGGTTAGGTTAGGGTATGTTAGGTTAGGTTAGGTTAGGTTAGATGTTAGATGTTAGATCATATTAGATGGGAAGTTAGATGTTCGATGTTAGACTAGATTAGACGTTAGGTTAGGTTAGGTTAGGTTGTTAGGTTAGGTTAGGTTAGGTTAGGTTAGGTTAGGTCAGGTCAAGTCAGGTCAGGTCAGGTCAGGTCAGGTTAGGTTAGGTTAGGTTAGGTTAGGTTAGATTAGGTTAGGTTAGGTTAGGTTAGGTAAGGTTAGGTTAGGTCAGGTCAGGTCAGGTCAGGTTAGGTTAGGTTAGGTTAGGTTAGGTTAGGTTAGGTTAGGTTAGGTGTTAGATGTTAGATTAAATTAGATGTTAAGTTAGATGTTAGATGTTAGATTAGATTAGATGTTAGGTTAGGTTAGGTTAGGTTAGGTGTTAGATGCTAGATTAGATTAGATGTTAAGTTAGATGTTAGATGTTAGATAAGATTAGATGTTAGGTTAGGTTAGGTTAGGTTAGTTTAGGATTAGATGTTACGTTAGATGTTAGATGTTAGATTAGATTAGGTGTTAGGTTAGGTTAGGTTAGGTTAGGTTGATTTAAGTTAGGTTAGGTGAGGTGAGGTGAGGTGAGGTTAGGTTAGGTTAGGTTACGTTAGGTTAGGTTAGGTTAGGTTAGGTTAGATGTTAGATGTTAGAATATGATAAATGGGAAGTTAGATGTTCGATGTTACACTAGATTAGACGTTAGGTTAGATTAGGTTAGGTTAGGTTGTTAGGTTAGGTTAGGTTAGGTTAGGTGAGGTGAGGTTAGGTCAGGTTAGGTTAGGTTAGGTTATGTTAGGTTAGGTTAGGTTAGGTTAGGTTAGATGTTAGATGTTAGATTATATTAAATGGGAAGTTAGATGTTCGATGTTAGACTAGATTAGACGTTAGGTTAGGTTAGGTTAGGTTGTTAGGTTTGTTTAGGTTAGGTTAGGTTAGGTTAGGTTAGGTTAGGTTAGGTTAGGTTAGGTTAGGTTAGGTCAGGTCAGGTCAGGTCAGGTCAGGTCAGGTAAGATTAGGTTAGGTTAGGTTAGGTTAGGTTAGGTTAGGTTAGGTCAGGTCAGGTCAGGTCAGGTCAGGTCAGGTTAGGTTGGTTAGGTTAGGTTAGGTTAGGTTAGGTTAGGTGTTAGATGTTAGATTAAATTAGATATCAAGTTAGATGTTAGATGTTAGACTAGATTAGACGTTAGGTTAGGTTAGGTTAGGTTAAGTTGTTAGGTTAGGTTAGGTTAGGTTAGGTTAGGTTAGGTTAGGATTAGATGTTAGGTTAGATGTTAGATGTTAGATTAGATTAGATGTTAGGTTAGGTTAGGTTAGGTTGGGTTAGGTTAGGTTAGGTTAGGTGAGGTGAGGTGAGGTTAGGTTAGGTTAGGTTAGGTTATGTTAGGTTAGGTTAGGTTAGGTTAGATGTTAGATGTTAGATTATATTAGATTGGAAGTTAGATGTTCGATGTTAGACTACATTAGACGTTAGGTTAGGTTAGGTTAGGTTGTTAGGTTAGGTTAGGTTAGGTTAGGTTAGGTTAGGTTAGGTCAGGTCAGGTCAGGTCAGGTCAGGTCAGGTTAGGTTAGGTTAGGTTAGGTTAGGTTAGGTTAGGTTAGGTTAGGTTAGGTTAGGTTAGGATTAGATGTTACGTTAGATGTTAGATGTTAGATTAGATTGGATGTTAGGTTAGGTTAGGTTAGGTTAGGTTGGGTTAGGTTAGGTTAGGTTAGGTTAGGTGAGGTGAGGTTAGGTTAGGTTAGGTTAGGTTAGGTTATGTTAGGTTAGGTTAGGTTAGGTTAGATGTTAGATGTTAGATTATATTAAATGGGAAGTTAGATGTTCGATGTTAGACTAGATTAGACGTTAGGTTAGGTTAGGTTAGGTTAGATGTTAGATGTTAGATTATATTAAATGGGAAGTTAGATGTTCGATGTTAGACTAGATTAGGCGTTAGGTTAGGTTAGGTTAGGTTAGGTTAGGTTAAGTTAGGTTAGGTTAGGTTAGGATTAGATGTTAGGTTAGATGTTAGATGTTAGATTAGATTAGATGTTAGGTTAGGTTAGGTTAGGTTGGGTTAGGTTAGGTTAGGTTAGGTTAGGTGAGGTGAGGTTAGGTTAGGTTAGGTTAGGTTAGGTTATGTTAGGTTAGGTTAGGTTAGGTTAGGTTAGATGTTAGATGTTAGATTATATTAGATGGGAAGTTAGATGTTCGATGTTAGACTAGATTAGACGTTAGGTTAGGTTAGGTTAGGTTAGGTTAGGTCAGGTCAGGTCAGGTCAGGTCAGGTCAGGTCAGGTTAGGTTAGGTTAGGTCAGGTCAGGTCAGGTCAGGTCAGGTCAGGTCAGGTCAGGTTAGGTTAGGTTAGGTTAGGTTAGGTTAGGTTAGATTAGGTTAGGTTAGGTTAGGTTAGGTTAGGTTAGGTTAGGTTAGGTTAGGTTAGGTTAGGTTAGGTTAGGTTAGGTGTTAGATGCTAGATTAGATTAGATGTTAAGTTAGATGTTAGATGTTAGATTAGATTAGATGTTAGGTTAGGTTAGGTTAGGTTAGGTTAGGTTAGGTTAGTTTAGGTTAGGTTAGGTTAGGTTAGGTTAGGGTAGGTTAGGTTAGGTTAGGTTAGGTTAGGTTAGCTAAGGTTAGGTTAGGTTAGGTTAGGTTAGGTTAGGTTAGGTTAGGTTAGGTTAGGTGTTAGAAGTTAGATTAGATTAGATGTTAAGTTAGATGTTAGATGTTAGATTAGATTAGATGTTAGGTTAGGTTAGGTTAGGATTAGATGTTACGTTAGATGTTAGATGTTAGATTAGATTAGATGTTAGGTTAGGTTAGGTTAGGTTAGGTTGGGTTAGGTTAGGTTAGGTTAGGTTAGGTGAGGTGAGGTTAGGTTGGGTTAGGTTAGGTTAGGTTATGTTAGGTTAGGTTAGGTTAGGTTAGATGTTAGATGTTAGATTATATTAAATGGGAAGTTAGATGTTCGATGTTAGACTAGATTAGACGTTAGGTTAGGTTAGGTTAGGTTAGGTTAGGTTAGGTTAAGTTAGGTTAGGTTAGGTTAGGATTAGATGTTAGGTTAGATGTTAGATTAGATTAGATGTTAGGTTAGGTCAGGTTAGGTTGGGTTAGGTTAGGTTAGGTTAGGTGAGGTGAGGTTAGGTTAGGTTAGGTTAGGTTAGGTTAGGTTAGGTTAGGTGAGGTGAGGTTAGGTCAGGTTAGGTTAGGTTAGGTTATGTTAGGTTAGGTTAGGTTAGGTTAGGTTAGATGTTAGATGTTAGATTATATTAAATGGGAAGTTAGATGTTCGATGTTAGACTAGATTAGACGTTAGGTTAGGTTAGGTTGTTAGGTTTGTTTAGGTTAGGTTAGGTTAGGTTAGGTTAGGTTAGGTTAGGTTAGGTTAGGTCAGGTCAGGTCAGGTCAGGTCAGGTAAGATTAGGTTAGGTTAGGTTAGGTTAGGTTAGGTTAGGTTAGGTTAGGTTAGGTCAGGTCAGGTCAGGTCAGGTCAGGTCAGGTTAGGTTGGTTAGGTTAGGTTAGGTTAGGTTAGGTTAGGTTAGGTTAGGTGTTAGCTGTTAGATTAAATTAGATGTTAAGTTAGATGTTAGATGTTAGACTAGATTAGACGTTAGGTTAGGTTAGGTTAGGTTAGGTTGTTAGGTTAGGTTAGGTTAGGTTAGGTTAGGTTAGGTTAGGATTAGATGTTAGGTTAGATGTTAGATGTTAGATTAGATTAGATGTTAGGTTAGGTTAGGTTAGGTTGGGTTAGGTTAGGTTAGGTTAGGTTAGGTGAGGTGAGGTGAGGTTAGGTTAGGTTAGGTTAGGTTAGGTTAGGTTAGATGTTAGATGTTAGATTATATTAGATTGGAAGTTAGATGTTCGATGTTAGACTACATTAGACGTTAGGTTAGGTTAGGTTAGGTTGTTAGGTTAGGTTAGGTTAGGTTAGGTTAGGTTAGGTTAGGTCAGGTCAGGTCAGGTCAGGTCAGGTCAGGTCAGGTCAGGTTAGGTTAGGTTAGGTTAGGTTAGGTTAGGTTAGGTTAGGTTAGGTTAGGATTAGATGTTACGTTAGATGTTAGATGTTAGATTAGATTAGATGTTAGGTTAGGTTAGGTTAGGTTAGGTTGGGTTAGGTTAGGTTAGGTTAGGTGAGGTGAGGTTAGGTTAGGTTAGGTTAGGTTAGGTTATGTTAGGTTAGGTTAGGTTAGGTTAGATGTTAGATGTTAGATTATATTAAATGGGAAGTTAGATGTTCGATGTTAGACTAGATTAGACGTTAGGTTAGGTTAGGTTAGGTTAGGTTAGGTTAAGTTAGGTTAGGTTAGGTTAGGATTAGATGTTAGGTTAGATGTTAGATGTTAGATTAGATTAGATGTTAGGTTAGGTTAGGTTAGGTTGGGTTAGGTTAGGTTAGGTTAGGTTAGGTGAGGTGAGGTTAGGTTAGGTTAGGTTAGGTTAGGTTAGGTTATGTTAGGTTAGGTTAGGTTAGGTTAGATGTTAGATGTTAGATTATATTAGATGGGAAGTTAGATGTTCGATGTTAGACTAGATTAGACGTTAGGTTAGGTTAGGTTAGGTTGTTAGGTTAGGTTAGGTTAGGTTAGGTTAGGTTAGGTCAGGTCAGGTCAGGTCAGGTCAGGTCAGGTCAGGTCAGGTTAGGTTAGGTTAGGTTAGGTTAGGTTAGGTTAGGTTAGGTTAGGTCAGGTCAGGTCAGGTCAGGTCAGGTCAGGTCAGGTCAGGTTAGGTTAGGTTAGGTTAGGTTAGGTTAGGTTAGATTAGGTTAGGTTAGGTTAGGTTAGGTGTTAGATGTTAGAATAAATTAGATGTTAAGTTAGATGTTAGATGTTAGATTAGATTAGATGTTAGGTTAGGTTAGGTTAGGTTAGGTGTTAGATGCTAGATTAGATTAGATGTTAAGTTAGATGTTAGATGTTAGATTAGATTAGATGTTAGGTTAGGTTAGTTTAGGATTAGATGTTACGTTAGATGTTAGATGTTAGATTAGATTAGATGTTAGGTTAGGTTAGGTTAGGTTGATTTAAGTTAGGTTAGGTGAGGTGAGGTGAGGTGAGGTTAGGTTAGGTTAGGTTATGTTAGGTTAGGTTAGGTTAGATGTTAGATGTTAGAATATGATAAATGGGAAGTTAGATGTTCGATGTTAGACTAGATTAGACGTTAGGTTAGATTAGGTTAGGTTAGGTTGTTAGGTTAGGTTAGGTTAGGTTAGGTGAGGTTAGGTCAGGTTAGGTTAGGTTAGGTTATGTTAGGTTAGGTTAGGTTAGGTTAGGTTAGATGTTAGATGTTAGATTATATTAAATGGGAAGTTAGATGTTCGATGTTAGACTAGATTAGACGTTAGGTTAGGTTAGGTTAGGTTAGGTTAGGTTAGGTTGGGTTAGGTTAGGTTAGGTTAGGTTAGGTTAGGATTAGATGTTAGGTTAGATGTTAGATGTTAGATTAGATTAGATGTTAGGTTAGGTTAGGTTAGGTGAGGTGAGGTTAGGTTAGGTTAGGTTAGGTTAGGTTAGATGTTAGATGTTAGATTATATTAGATGGGAAGTTAGATGTTCGATGTTAGACTAGATTAGACGTTAGGTTAGGTTAGGTTAGGTTAGGTTAGGTTAGTTTAGGTTAGGTTAGGTTAGGTTAGGTTAGGTTAGGGTAGGTTAGGTTAGGTTAGGTTAGGTTAGGTTAGGTTAGCTAAGGTTAGGTTAGGTTAGGTTAGGTGTTAGAAGTTAGATTAGATTAGATGTTAAGTTAGATGTTAGATGTTAGATTAGATTAGATGTTAGGTTAGGTTAGGTTAGGATTAGATGTTACGTTAGATGTTAGATGTTAGATTAGATTAGATGTTAGGTTAGGTTAGGTTAGGTTAGGTAGGGTTAGGTTAGGTTAGGTTAGGTTAGGTGAGGTGAGGTTAGGTTAGGTTAGGTTAGGTTAGGTTATGTTAGGTTAGGTTAGGTTAGGTTAGATGTTCGATGTTAGACTAGATTAGACGTTAGGTTAGGTTAGGTTAGGTTAGGTTAAGTTAGGTTAGGTTAGGTTAGGATTAGATGTTAGGTTAGATGTTAGATTAGATTAGATGTTAGGTTAGCTCAGGTTAGGTTGGGTTAGGCTAGGTTAGGTTAGGTTAGGTGAGGTGAGGTTAGGTTAGGTTAGGTTAGGTTAGGTTATGTTAGGTTAGGTTAGGTTAGGTTAGATGTTAGGTTAGGTTAGGTTAGGTTAGGTTAGGTTAGGTTAGGTCAGGTCAGGTCAGGTCAGGTCAGGTCAGGTCAGGTTAGGTTAGGTTAGGTTAGGTTAGGTTAGGTTAGATTAGGTTAGGTTAGGTTAGGTGTTAGATGTTAGAATAAATTAGATGTTAAGTTAGATGTTAGATGTTAGATTAGATTAGATGTTAGGTTAGGTTAGGTTAATTTAGGTGTTAGATGCTAGATTAGATTAGATGTTAAGTCAGATGTTAGATGTTAGATTAGATTAGATGTTAGGTTAGGTTAGGTTATGTTAGTTTAGGATTAGATGTTACGTTAGATGTTAGATGTTAGATTAGATTAGATGTTAGGTTAGGTTAGGTTAGGTTAGGTTGATTTAAGTTAGGTTAGGTGAGGTGAGGTGAGGTGAGGTTAGGTTAGGTTAGGTTATGTTAGGTTAGGTTAGGTTAGATGTTAGATGTTAGAATATGATAAATGGGAAGTTAGATGTTCGATGTTAGACTAGATTAGACGTTAGGTTAGATTAGGTTAGGTTAGGTTGTTAGGTTAGGTTAGGTTAGGTTAGGTGAGGTTAGGTCAGGTTAGGTTAGGTTAGGTTATGTTAGGTTAGGTTAGGTTAGGTTAGGTTAGATGTTAGATGTTAGATTATATTAAATGGGAAGTTAGATCTTCGATGTTAGACTAGATTAGACGTTAGGTTAGGTTAGGTTAGGTTAGGTTAGGTTGGGTTAGGTTAGGTTAGGTTAGGTTAGGATTAGATGTTAGGTTAGATGTTAGATGTTAGATTAGATTAGATGTTAGGTTAGGTTAGGTTAGGTGAGGTGAGGTTAGGTTAGGTTAGGTTAGGTTAGGTTAGATGTTAGATGTTAGATTATATTAGATGGGAAGTTAGATGTTCGATGTTAGACTAGATTAGACGTTAGGTTAGGTTAGGTTAGGTTAGGTTAGGTTAGGTTAGGTTAGTTTAGGTTAGGTTAGGTTAGGTTAGGTTAGGTTAGGGTAGGTTAGGTTAGGTTAGGTTAGGTTAGGTTAGGTTAGCTAAGGTTAGGTTAGGTTAGGTTAGGTGTTAGAAGTTAGATTAGATTAGATGTTAAGTTAGATGTTAGATGTTAGATTAGATTAGATGTTAGGTTAGGTTAGGTTAGGATTAGATGTTACGTTAGATGTTAGATGTTAGATTAGATTAGATGTTAGGTTAGGTTAGGTTAGGTTAGGTAGGGTTAGGTTAGGTTAGGTTAGGTGAGGTGAGGTTAGGTTAGGTTAGGTTAGGTTATGTTAGGTTAGGTTAGGTTAGGTTAGATGTTCGATGTTAGACTAGATTAGACGTTAGGTTAGGTTAGGTTAGGTTAGGTTAAGTTAGGTTAGGTTAGGTTAGGATTAGATGTTAGGTTAGATGTTAGATTAGATTAGATGTTAGGTTAGCTCAGGTTAGGTTGGGTTAGGTTAGGTTAGGTTAGGTTAGGTGAGGTGAGGTTAGGTTAGGTTAGGTTAGGTTATGTTAGGTTAGGTTAGGTTAGGTTAGATGTTAGATGTTAGATCATATTAGATGGGAAGTTAGATGTTCGATGTTAGACTAGATTAGACGTTAGGTTAGGTTAGGTTAGGTTGTTAGGTTAGGTTAGGTTAGGTTAGGTTAGGTCAGGTCAAGTCAGGTCAGGTCAGGTCAGGTCAGGTTAGGTTAGGTTAGGTTAGGTTAGGTTAGATTAGGTTAGGTTAGGTTAGGTTAGGTTAGGTTAGGTCAGGTCAGGTCAGGTCAGGTTAGGTTAGGTTAGGTTAGGTTAGGTTAGGTTAGGTTAGGTTAGGTTAGGTGTTAGATGTTAGATTAAATTAGATGTTAAGTTAGATGTTAGATGTTAGATTAGATTAGATGTTAGGTTAGGTTAGGTTAGGTTAGGTTAGGTGTTAGATGCTAGATTAGATTAGATGTTAAGTTAGATGTTAGATGTTAGATAAGATTAGATGTTAGGTTAGGTTAGGTTAGGTTAGTTTAGGATTAGATGTTACGTTAGATGTTAGATGTTAGATTAGATTAGGTGTTAGGTTAGGTTAGGTTAGGTTAGGTTGATTTAAGTTAGGTTAGGTTAGGTGAGGTGAGGTGAGTCGAGGTTAGGTTAGGTTAGGTTATGTTAGGTTAGGTTAGGTTAGGTTAGGTTAGATGTTAGATGTTAGAATATGATAAATGGGAAGTTAGATGTTCGATGTTAGACTAGATTAGACGTTAGGTTAGATTAGGTTAGGTTAGGTTGTTAGGTTAGGTTAGGTTAGGTTAGGTGAGGTGAGGTTAGGTCAGGTTAGGTTAGGTTAGGTTATGTTAGGTTAGGTTAGGTTAGGTTAGGTTAGATGTTAGATGTTAGATTATATTAAATGAGAAGTTAGATGTTCGATTTTAGACTAGATTAGACGTTAGGTTAGGTTAGGTTAGGTTGTTAGGTTTGTTTAGGTTAGGTTAGGTTAGGTTAGGTTAGGTTAGGTTAGGTTAGGTTAGGTTAGGTTAGGTTAGGTTAGGTTAGGTCAGGTCAGGTCAGGTCAGGTCAGGTCAGGTCAGGTAAGATTAGGTTAGGTTAGGTTAGGTTAGGTTAGGTTAGGTTAGGTCAGGTCAGGTCAGGTCAGGTCAGGTCAGGTTAGGTTGGTTAGGTTAGGTTAGGTTAGGTTAGGTTAGGTTAGGTGTTAGATGTTAGATTAAATTAGATATCAAGTTAGATGTTAGATGTTAGACTAGATTAGACGTTAGGTTAGGTTAGGTTAGGTTAAGTTGTTAGGTTAGGTTAGGTTAGGTTAGGTTAGGATTAGATGTTAGGTTAGATGTTAGATGTTAGATTAGATTAGATGTTAGGTTAGGTTAGGTTAGGTTGGGTTAGGTTAGGTTAGGTTAGGTTAGGTGAGGTGAGGTGAGGTTAGGTTAGGTTAGGTTAGGTTATGTTAGGTTAGGTTAGGTTAGGTTAGATGTTAGATGTTAGATTATATTAGATTGGAAGTTAGATGTTCGATGTTAGACTACATTAGACGTTAGGTTAGGTTAGGTTAGGTTGTTAGGTTAGGTTAGGTTAGGTTAGGTTAGGTTAGGTTAGGTTAGGTTAGGTCAGGTCAGGTCAGGTCAGGTCAGGTCAGGTTAGGTTAGGTTAGGTTAGGTTAGGTTAGGTTAGGTTAGGTTAGGTTAGGTTAGGATTAGATGTTACGTTAGATGTTAGATGTTAGATTAGATTGGATGTTAGGTTAGGTTAGGTTAGGTTAGGTTAGGTTGGGTTAGGTTAGGTTAGGTTAGGTTAGGTGAGGTGAGGTTAGGTTAGGTTAGGTTAGGTTAGGTTATGTTATGTTAGGTTAGGTTAGGTTAGATGTTAGATGTTAGATTATATTAAATGGGAAGTTAGATGTTCGATGTTAGACTAGATTAGACGTTAGGTTAGGTTAGGTTAGGTTAGGTTAGGTTAGATGTTAGATGTTAGATTATATTAAATGGGAAGTTAGATGTTCGATGTTAGACTAGATTAGACGTTAGGTTAGGTTAGGTTAGGTTAGGTTAGGTTAAGTTAGGTTAGGTTAGGTTAGGATTAGATGTTAGGTTAGATGTTAGATGTTAGATTAGATTAGATGTTAGGTTAGGTTAGGTTAGGTTAGGTTGGGTTAGGTTAGGTTAGGTTAGGTTAGGTGAGGTGAGGTTAGGTTGGGTTAGGTTAGGTTAGGTTATGTTAGGTTAGGTTAGGTTAGGTTAGATGTTAGATGTTAGATTATATTAAATGGGAAGTTAGATGTTCGATGTTAGACTAGATTAGACGTTAGGTTAGGTTAGGTTAGGTTAGGTTAGGTTAGGTTAAGTTAGGTTAGGTTAGGTTAGGATTAGATGTTAGGTTAGATGTTAGATTAGATTAGATGTTAGGTTAGGTCAGGTTAGGTTGGGTTAGGTTAGGTTAGGTTAGGTGAGGTGAGGTTAGGTTAGGTTAGGTTAGGTTATGTTAGGTTAGGTTAGGTTAGATGTTAGATGTTAGATCATATTAGATGGGAAGTTAGATGTTCGATGTTAGACTAGATTAGACGTTAGGTTAGGTTAGGTTAGGTTGTTAGGTTAGGTTAGGTTAGGTTAGGTTAGGTTAGGTTAGGTCAGGTCAGGTCAGGTCAGGTCAGGTCAGGTCAGGTTAGGTTAGGTTAGGTTAGGTTAGGTTAGATTAGGTTAGGTTAGGTTAGGTTAGGTTACGTTAGGTTAGGTTAGGTCAGGTCAGGTCAGGTCAGGTCAGGTCAGGTCAGGTCAGGTCAGGTTAGGTTAGGTTAGGTTAGGTTAGGTTAGGTTAGGTTAGGTTAGGTGTTAGATGTTAGATTAAATTAGATGTTAAGTTAGATGTTAGATGTTAGATTAGATTAGATGTTAGGTTAGGTTAGGTTAGGTTAGGTTAGGTTAGGTGTTAGATGCTAGATTAGATTAGATGTTAAGTTAGATGTTAGATGTTAGATTAGATTAGATGTTAGGTTAGGTTAGGTTAGGTTAGTTTAGGATTAGATGTTACGTTAGATGTTAGATGTTAGATTAGATTAGATGTTAGGTTAGGTTAGGTTAGGTTAGGTTGATTTAAGTTAGGTTAGGTTAGGTGAGGTGAGGTGAGGTGAGGTTAGGTTAGGTTAGGTTATGTTAGGTTAGGTTAGGTTAGGTTAGGTTAGATGTTAGATGTTAGAATATGATAAATCGGAAGTTAGATGTTCGATGTTAGACTAGATTAGACGTTAGGTTAGATTAGGTTAGGTTAGGTTGTTAGGTTAGGTTAGGTTAGGTTAGGTGAGGTGAGGTTAGGTCAGGTTAGGTTAGGTTAGGTTATGTTAGGTTAGGTTAGGTTAGGTTAGATGTTAGATGTTAGATTATATTAAATGGGAAGTTAGATGTTCGATGTTAGACTAGATTAGACGTTAGGTTAGGTTAGGTTGTTAGGTTTGTTTAGGTTAGGTTAGGTTAGGTTAGGTTAGGTTAGGTTAGGTCAGGTCAGGTCAGGTCAGGTCAGGTCAGGTAAGATTAGGTTAGGTTAGGTTAGGTTAGGTTAGGTTAGGTTAGGTTAGGTTAGGTCAGGTCAGGTCAGGTCAGGTCAGGTCAGGTTAGGTTGGTTAGGTTAGGTTAGGTTAGGTTAGGTTAGGTTAGGTTAGGTGTTAGATGTTAGATTAAATTAGATGTTAAGTTAGATGTTAGATGTTAGACTAGATTAGACGTTAGGTTAGGTTAGGTTAGGTTAGGTTGTTAGGTTAGGTTAGGTTAGGTTAGGTTAGGTTAGGATTAGATGTTAGGTTAGATGTTAGATGTTAGATTAGATTAGATGTTAGGTTAGGTTAGGTTAGGTTGGGTTAGGTTAGGTTAGGTTAGGTTAGGTGAGGTGAGGTGAGGTTAGGTTAGGTTAGGTTAGGTTAGGTTAGGTTAGATGTTAGATGTTAGATTATATTAGATTGGAAGTTAGATGTTCGATGTTAGACTACATTAGACGTTAGGTTAGGTTAGGTTAGGTTGTTAGGTTAGGTTAGGTTAGGTTAGGTTAGGTTAGGTTAGGTCAGGTCAGGTCAGGTCAGGTCAGGTCAGGTCAGGTCAGGTTAGGTTAGGTTAGGTTAGGTTAGGTTAGGTTAGGTTAGGTTAGGTTAGGATTAGATGTTACGTTAGATGTTAGATGTTAGATTAGATTAGATGTTAGGTTAGGTTAGGTTAGGTTAGGTTGGGTTAGGTTAGGTTAGGTTAGGTGAGGTGAGGTTAGGTTAGGTTAGGTTAGGTTAGGTTATGTTAGGTTAGGTTAGGTTAGGTTAGATGTTAGATGTTAGATTATATTAAATGGGAAGTTAGATGTTCGATGTTAGACTAGATTAGACGTTAGGTTAGGTTAGGTTAGGTTGTTAGGTTAGGTTAGGTTAGGTTAGGTTAGGTCAGGTCAAGTCAGGTCAGGTCAGGTCAGGTCAGGTTAGGTTAGGTTAGGTTAGGTTAGGTTAGGTGAGGTGAGGTTAGGTTAGGTTAGGTTAGGTTATGTTAGGTTAGGTTAGGTTAGGTTAGATGTTAGATGTTAGATCATATTAGATGGGAAGTTAGATGTTCGATGTTAGACTAGATTAGACGTTAGGTTAGGTTAGGTTAGGTTGTTAGGTTAGGTTAGGTTAGGTTAGGTTAGGTCAGGTCAAGTCAGGTCAGGTCAGGTCAGGTCAGGTTAGGTTAGGTTAGGTTAGGTTAGGTTAGATTAGGTTAGGTTAGGTTAGGTTAGGTTAGGTTAGGTTAGGTCAGGTCAGGTCAGGTCAGGTTAGGTTAGGTTAGGTTAGGTTAGGTTAGGTTAGGTTAGGTTAGGTTAGGTTAGGTGTTAGATGTTAGATTAAATTAGATGTTAAGTTAGATGTTAGATGTTAGATTAGATTAGATGTTAGGTTAGGTTAGGTTAGGTTAGGTTAGGTGTTAGATGCTAGATTAGATTAGATGTTAAGTTAGATGTTAGATGTTAGATAAGATTAGATGTTAGGTTAGGTTAGGTTAGGTTAGTTTAGGATTAGATGTTACGTTAGATGTTAGATGTTAGATTAGATTAGGTGTTAGGTTAGGTTAGGTTAGGTTAGGTTGATTTAAGTTAGGTTAGGTTAGGTGAGGTGAGGTGAGGTGAGGTTAGGTTAGGTTAGGTTATGTTAGGTTAGGTTAGGTTAGGTTAGGTTAGATGTTAGATGTTAGAATATGATAAATGGGAAGTTAGATGTTCGATGTTAGACTAGATTAGACGTTAGGTTAGATTAGGTTAGGTTAGGTTGTTAGGTTAGGTTAGGTTAGGTTAGGTGAGGTGAGGTTAGGTCAGGTTAGGTTAGGTTAGGTTATGTTAGGTTAGGTTAGGTTAGGTTAGGTTAGATGTTAGATGTTAGATTATATTAAATGAGAAGTTAGATGTTCGATTTTAGACTAGATTAGACGTTAGGTTAGGTTAGGTTAGGTTGTTAGGTTTGTTTAGGTTAGGTTAGGTTAGGTTAGGTTAGGTTAGGTTAGGTTAGGTTAGGTTAGGTTAGGTTAGGTTAGGTTAGGTCAGGTCAGGTCAGGTCAGGTCAGGTCAGGTCAGGTAAGATTAGGTTAGGTTAGGTTAGGTTAGGTTAGGTTAGGTTAGGTCAGGTCAGGTCAGGTCAGGTCAGGTCAGGTTAGGTTGGTTAGGTTAGGTTAGGTTAGGTTAGGTTAGGTGTTAGATGTTAGATTAAATTAGATATCAAGTTAGATGTTAGATGTTAGACTAGATTAGACGTTAGGTTAGGTTAGGTTAGGTTAAGTTGTTAGGTTAGGTTAGGTTAGGTTAGGTTAGGATTAGATGTTAGGTTAGATGTTAGATGTTAGATTAGATTAGATGTTAGGTTAGGTTAGGTTAGGTTGGGTTAGGTTAGGTTAGGTTAGGTTAGGTGAGGTGAGGTGAGGTTAGGTTAGGTTAGGTTAGGTTATGTTAGGTTAGGTTAGGTTAGGTTAGATGTTAGATGTTAGATTATATTAGATTGGAAGTTAGATGTTCGATGTTAGACTACATTAGACGTTAGGTTAGGTTAGGTTAGGTTGTTAGGTTAGGTTAGGTTAGGTTAGGTTAGGTTAGGTTAGGTTAGGTTAGGTCAGGTCAGGTCAGGTCAGGTCAGGTCAGGTTAGGTTAGGTTAGGTTAGGTTAGGTTAGGTTAGGTTAGGTTAGGTTAGGTTAGGATTAGATGTTACGTTAGATGTTAGATGTTAGATTAGATTGGATGTTAGGTTAGGTTAGGTTAGGTTAGGTTAGGTTGGGTTAGGTTAGGTTAGGTTAGGTTAGGTGAGGTGAGGTTAGGTTAGGTTAGGTTAGGTTAGGTTATGTTATGTTAGGTTAGGTTAGGTTAGATGTTAGATGTTAGATTATATTAAATGGGAAGTTAGATGTTCGATGTTAGACTAGATTAGACGTTAGGTTAGGTTAGGTTAGGTTAGGTTAGGTTAGATGTTAGATGTTAGATTATATTAAATGGGAAGTTAGATGTTCGATGTTAGACTAGATTAGACGTTAGGTTAGGTTAGGTTAAGTTAGGTTAGGTTAGGTTAGGATTAGATGTTAGGTTAGATGTTAGATGTTAGATTAGATTAGATGTTAGGTTAGGTTAGGTTAGGTTAGGTTGGGTTAGGTTAGGTTAGGTTAGGTTAGGTGAGGTGAGGTTAGGTTGGGTTAGGTTAGGTTAGGTTATGTTAGGTTAGGTTAGGTTAGGTTAGATGTTAGATGTTAGATTATATTAAATGGGAAGTTAGATGTTCGATGTTAGACTAGATTAGACGTTAGGTTAGGTTAGGTTAGGTTAGGTTAGGTTAGGTTAAGTTAGGTTAGGTTAGGTTAGGATTAGATGTTAGGTTAGATGTTAGATTAGATTAGATGTTAGGTTAGGTCAGGTTAGGTTGGGTTAGGTTAGGTTAGGTTAGGTGAGGTGAGGTTAGGTTAGGTTAGGTTAGGTTATGTTAGGTTAGGTTAGGTTAGATGTTAGATGTTAGATCATATTAGATGGGAAGTTAGATGTTCGATGTTAGACTAGATTAGACGTTAGGTTAGGTTAGGTTAGGTTGTTAGGTTAGGTTAGGTTAGGTTAGGTTAGGTTAGGTTAGGGCAGGTCAGGTCAGGTCAGGTCAGGTCAGGTCAGGTTAGGTTAGGTTAGGTTAGGTTAGGTTAGATTAGGTTAGGTTAGGTTAGGTTAGGTTACGTTAGGTTAGGTTAGGTCAGGTCAGGTCAGGTCAGGTCAGGTCAGGTCAGGTCAGGTTAGGTTAGGTTAGGTTAGGTTAGGTTAGGTTAGGTTAGGTTAGGTGTTAGATGTTAGATTAAATTAGATGTTAAGTTAGATGTTAGATGTTAGATTAGATTAGATGTTAGGTTAGGTTAGGTTAGGTTAGGTTAGGTGTTAGATGCTAGATTAGATTAGATGTTAAGTTAGATGTTAGATGTTAGATTAGATTAGATGTTAGGTTAGGTTAGGTTAGGTTAGTTTAGGATTAGATGTTACGTTAGATGTTAGATGTTAGATTAGATTAGATGTTAGGTTAGGTTAGGTTAGGTTAGGTTGATTTAAGTTAGGTTAGGTTAGGTGAGGTGAGGTGAGGTGAAGTTAGGTTAGGTTAGGTTATGTTAGGTTAGGTTAGGTTAGGTTAGGTTAGATGTTAGATGTTAGAATATGATAAATCGGAAGTTAGATGTTCGATGTTAGACTAGATTAGACGTTAGGTTAGATTAGGTTAGGTTAGGTTGTTAGGTTAGGTTAGGTTAGGTTAGGTGAGGTGAGGTTAGGTCAGGTTAGGTTAGGTTAGGTTATGTTAGGTTAGGTTAGGTTAGGTTAGGTTAGATGTTAGATGTTAGATTATATTAAATGGGAAGTTAGATGTTCGATGTTAGACTAGATTAGACGTTAGGTTAGGTTAGGTTGTTAGGTTTGTTTAGGTTAGGTTAGGTTAGGTTAGGTTAGGTTAGGTTAGGTTAGGTTAGGTCAGGTCAGGTCAGGTCAGGTCAGGTCAGGTAAGATTAGGTTAGGTTAGGTTAGGTTAGGTTAGGTTAGGTTAGGTTAGGTTAGGTCAGGTCAGGTCAGGTCAGGTCAGGTCAGGTTAGGTTGGTTAGGTTAGGTTAGGTTAGGTTAGGTTAGGTTAGGTGTTAGATGTTAGATTAAATTAGATGTTAAGTTAGATGTTAGATGTTAGACTAGATTAGACGTTAGGTTAGGTTAGGTTAGGTTAGGTTGTTAGGTTAGGTTAGGTTAGGTTAGGTTAGGTTAGGTTAGGATTAGATGTTAGGTTAGATGTTAGATGTTAGATTAGATTAGATGTTAGGTTAGGTTAGGTTAGGTTGGGTTAGGTTAGGTTAGGTTAGGTTAGGTGAGGTGAGGTGAGGTTAGGTTAGGTTAGGTTAGGTTAGGTTAGGTTAGATGTTAGATGTTAGATTATATTAGATTGGAAGTTAGATGTTCGATGTTAGACTACATTAGACGTTAGGTTAGGTTAGGTTAGGTTGTTAGGTTAGGTTAGGTTAGGTCAGGTCAGGTCAGGTCAGGTCAGGTCAGGTCAGGTCAGGTTAGGTTAGGTTAGGTTAGGTTAGGTTAGGTTAGGTTAGGTTAGGTTAGATGTTACGTTAGATGTTAGATGTTAGATTAGATTAGATGTTAGGTTAGGTTAGGTTAGGTTAGGTTGGGTTAGGTTAGGTTAGGTTAGGTGAGGTGAGGTTAGGTTAGGTTAGGTTATGTTAGGTTAGGTTAGGTTAGGTTAGATGTTAGATGTTAGATTATATTAAATGGGAAGTTAGATGTTCGATGTTAGACTAGATTAGACGTTAGGTTAGGTTAGGTTAGGTTAGGTTAGGTTAAGTTAGGTTAGGTTAGGTTAGGATTAGATGTTAGGTTAGATGTTAGATGTTAGATTAGATTAGATGTTAGGTTAGGTTAGGTTAGGTTGGGTTAGGTTAGGTTAGGTTAGGTTAGGTGAGGTGAGGTTAGGTTAGGTTAGGTTAGGTTAGGTTAGGTTATGTTAGGTTAGGTTAGGTTAGGTTAGGTTAGATGTTAGATGTTAGATTATATTAGATGGGAAGTTAGATGTTCGATGTTAGACTAGATTAGACGTTAGGTTAGGTTAGGTTAGGTTGTTAGGTTAGGTTAGGTTAGGTTAGGTTAGGTTAGGTTAGGTCAGGTCAGGTCAGGTCAGGTCAGGTCAGGTCAGGTCAGGTTAGGTTAGGTTAGGTTAGGTTAGGTTAGGTTAGGTCAGGTCAGGTCAGGTCAGGTCAGGTCAGGTCAGGTCAGGTTAGGTTAGGTTAGGTTAGGTTAGATTAGGTTAGGTTAGGTTAGGTTAGGTGTTAGATGTTAGAATAAATTAGATGTTAAGTTAGATGTTAGATGTTAGATTAGATTAGATGTTAGGTTAGGTTAGGTTAGGTTAGGTGTTAGATGCTAGATTAGATTAGATGTTAAGTTAGATGTTAGATGTTAGATTAGATTAGATGTTAGGTTAGGTTAGGTTAGGTTAGTTTAGGATTAGATGTTACGTTAGATGTTAGATGTTAGATTAGATTAGATGTTAGGTTAGGTTAGGTTAGGTTAGGTTGATTTAAGTTAGGTTAGGTGAGGTGAGGTGAGGTGAGGTTAGGTTAGGTTAGGTTATGTTAGGTTAGGTTAGGTTAGATGTTAGATGTTAGAATATGATAAATGGGAAGTTAGATGTTCGATGTTAGACTAGATTAGACGTTAGGTTAGATTAGGTTAGGTTAGGTTGTTAGGTTAGGTTAGGTTAGGTTAGGTGAGGTTAGGTCAGGTTAGGTTAGGTTAGGTTATGTTAGGTTAGGTTAGGTTAGGTTAGGTTAGATGTTAGATGTTAGATTATATTAAATGGGAAGTTAGATGTTCGATGTTAGACTAGATTAGACGTTAGGTTAGGTTAGGTTAGGTTAGGTTAGGTTAGGTTGGGTTAGGTTAGGTTAGGTTAGGTTAGGTTAGGATTAGATGTTAGGTTAGATGTTAGATGTTAGATTAGATTAGATGTTAGGTTAGGTTAGGTTAGGTGAGGTGAGGTTAGGTTAGGTTAGGTTAGGTTAGGTTAGATGTTAGATGTTAGATTATATTAGATGGGAAGTTAGATGTTCGATGTTAGACTAGATTAGACGTTAGGTTAGGTTAGGTTAGGTTAGGTTAGGTTAGTTTAGGTTAGGTTAGGTTAGGTTAGGTTAGGTTAGGTTAGGGTAGGTTAGGTTAGGTTAGGTTAGGTTAGCTAAGGTTAGGTTAGGTTAGGTTAGGTGTTAGAAGTTAGATTAGATTAGATGTTAAGTTAGATGTTAGATGTTAGATTAGATTAGATGTTAGGTTAGGTTAGGTTAGGATTAGATGTTACGTTAGATGTTAGATGTTAGATTAGATTAGATGTTAGGTTAGGTTAGGTTAGGTTAGGTAGGGTTAGGTTAGGTTAGGTTAGGTGAGGTGAGGTTAGGTTAGGTTAGGTTAGGTTAGGTTATGTTAGGTTAGGTTAGGTTAGGTTAGATGTTCGATGTTAGACTAGATTAGACGTTAGGTTAGGTTAGGTTAGGTTAGGTTAAGTTAGGTTAGGTTAGGTTAGGATTAGATGTTAGGTTAGATGTTAGATTAGATTAGATGTTAGGTTAGCTCAGGTTAGGTTGGGTTAGGTTAGGTTAGGTTAGGTTAGGTTAGGTGAGGTGAGGTTAGGTTAGGTTAGGTTAGGTTAGGTTATGTTAGGTTAGGTTAGGTTAGGTTAGATGTTAGGTTAGGTTAGGTTAGGTTAGGTTAGGTTAGGTTAGGTTAGGTCAGGTCAGGTCAGGTCAGGTCAGGTCAGGTCAGGTCAGGTTAGGTTAGGTTAGGTTAGGTTAGGTTAGGTTAGATTAGGTTAGGTTAGGTTAGGTGTTAGATGTTAGAATAAATTAGATGTTAAGTTAGATGTTAGATGTTAGATTAGATTAGATGTTAGGTTAGGTTAGGTTAGGTGTTAGATGCTAGATTAGATTAGATGTTAAGTTAGATGTTAGATGTTAGATTAGATTAGATGTTAGGTTAGGTTAGGTTAGTTTAGGATTAGATGTTACGTTAGATGTTAGATGTTAGATTAGATTAGATGTTAGGTTAGGTTAGGTTAGGTTAGGTTGACTTAAGTTAGGTTAGGTGAGGTGAGGTGAGGTGAGGTTAGGTTAGGTTAGGTTATGTTAGGTTAGGTTAGGTTAGATGTTAGATGTTAGAATATGATAAATGGGAAGTTAGATGTTCGATGTTAGACTAGATTAGACGTTAGGTTAGATTAGGTTAGGTTAGGTTGTTAGGTTAGGTTAGGTTAGGTTAGGTGAGGTTAGGTCAGGTTATGTTAGGTTAGGTTATGTTAGGTTAGGTTAGGTTAGGTTAGATGTTAGATGTTAGATTATATTAAATGGGAAGTTAGATGTTCGATGTTAGACTAGATTAGACGTTAGGTTAGGTTAGGTTAGGTTAGGTTAGGTTGGGTTAGGTTAGGTTAGGTTAGGTTAGGTTAGGATTAGATGTTAGGTTAGATGTTAGATGTTAGATTAGATTAGATGTTAGGTTAGGTTAGGTTAGGTGAGGTGAGGTTAGGTTAGGTTAGGTTAGGTTAGGTTAGATGTTAGATGTTAGATTATATTAGATGGGAAGTTAGATGTTCGATGTTAGACTAGATTAGACGTTAGGTTAGGTTAGGTTAGGTTAGGTTAGGTCAGGTTAGTTTAGGTTAGGTTAGGTTAGGTTAGGTTAGGTTAGGTTAGGGTAGGTTAGGTTAGGTTAGGTTAGGTTAGGTTAGGTTAGCTAAGGTTAGGTTAGGTTAGGTTAGGTGTTAGAAGTTAGATTAGATTAGATGTTAAGTTAGATGTTAGATGTTAGATTAGATTAGATGTTAGGTTAGGTTAGGTTAGGATTAGATGTTACGTTAGATGTTAGATGTTAGATTAGATTAGATGTTAGGTTAGGTTAGGTTAGGTTAGGTAGGGTTAGGTTAGGTTAGGTTAGGTGAGGTGAGGTTAGGTTAGGTTAGGTTAGGTTAGGTTATGTTAGGTTAGGTTAGGTTAGGTTAGATGTTCGATGTTAGACTAGATTAGACGTTAGGTTAGGTTAGGTTAGGTTAGGTTAAGTTAGGTTAGGTTAGGTTAGGATTAGATGTTAGGTTAGATGTTAGATTAGATTAGATGTTAGGTTAGCTCAGGTTAGGTTGGGTTAGGTTAGGTTAGGTTAGGTTAGGTTAGGTTAGGTGAGGTGAGGTTAGGTTAGGTTAGGTTAGGTTATGTTAGGTTAGGTTAGGTTAGGTTAGATGTTAGATGTTAGATCATATTAGATGGGAAGTTAGATGTTCGATGTTAGACTAGATTAGACGTTAGGTTAGGTTAGGTTAGGTTGTTAGGTTAGGTTAGGTTAGGTTAGGTTAGGTTAGGTCAGGTCAAGTCAGGTCAGGTCAGGTCAGGTCAGGTTAGGTTAGGTTAGGTTAGGTTAGGTTAGATTAGGTTAGGTTAGGTTAGGTTAGGTTAGGTTAGGTTAGGTCAGGTCAGGTCAGGTCAGGTTAGGTTAGGTTAGGTTAGGTTAGGTTAGGTTAGGTTAGGTTAGGTTAGGTGTTAGATGTTAGATTAAATTAGATGTTAAGTTAGATGTTAGATGTTAGATTAGATTAGATGTTAGGTTAGGTTAGGTTAGGTTAGGTTAGGTGTTAGATGCTAGATTAGATTAGATGTTAAGTTAGATGTTAGATGTTAGATAAGACTAGATGTTAGGTTAGGTTAGGTTAGGTTAGTTTAGGATTAGATGTTACGTTAGATGTTAGATGTTAGATTAGATTAGGTGTTAGGTTAGGTTAGGTTAGGTTAGGTTGATTTAAGTTAGGTTAGGTTAGGTGAGGTGAGGTGAGGTGAGGTTAGGTTAGGTTAGGTTATGTTAGGTTAGGTTAGGTTAGGTTAGGTTAGATGTTAGATGTTAGAATATGATAAATGGGAAGTTAGATGTTCGATGTTAGACTAGATTAGACGTTAGGTTAGATTAGGTTAGGTTAGGTTGTTAGGTTAGGTTAGGTTAGGTTAGGTGAGGTGAGGTTAGGTCAGGTTAGGTTAGGTTAGGTTATGTTAGGTTAGGTTAGGTTAGGTTAGGTTAGATGTTAGATGTTAGATTATATTAAATGAGAAGTTAGATGTTCGATGTTAGACTAGATTAGACGTTAGGTTAGGTTAGGTTAGGTTGTTAGGTTTGTTTAGGTTAGGTTAGGTTAGGTTAGGTTAGGTTAGGTTAGGTTAGGTTAGGTTAGGTTAGGTTAGGTTAGGTTAGGTCAGGTCAGGTCAGGTCAGGTCAGGTCAGGTAAGATTAGGTTAGGTTAGGTTAGGTTAGGTTAGGTTAGGTTAGGTCAGGTCAGGTCAGGTCAGGTCAGGTCAGGTTAGGTTGGTTAGGTTAGGTTAGGTTAGGTTAGGTTAGGTTAGGTGTTAGATGTTAGATTAAATTAGATATCAAGTTAGATGTTAGATGTTAGACTAGATTAGACGTTAGGTTAGGTTAGGTTAGGTTAAGTTGTTAGGTTAGGTTAGGTTAGGTTAGGTTAGGATTAGATGTTAGGTTAGATGTTAGATGTTAGATTAGATTAGATGTTAGGTTAGGTTAGGTTAGGTTGGGTTAGGTTAGGTTAGGTTAGGTTAGGTGAGGTGAGGTGAGGTTAGGTTAGGTTAGGTTAGGTTATGTTAGGTTAGGTTAGGTTAGGTTAGGTTAGATGTTAGATGTTAGATTATATTAGATTGGAAGTTAGATGTTCGATGTTAGACTACATTAGACGTTAGGTTAGGTTAGGTTAGGTTGTTAGGTTAGGTTAGGTTAGGTTAGGTTAGGTTAGGTTAGGTTAGGTCAGGTCAGGTCAGGTCAGGTCAGGTCAGGTTAGGTTAGGTTAGGTTAGGTTAGGTTAGGTTAGGTTAGGTTAGGTTAGGTTAGGATTAGATGTTACGTTAGATGTTAGATGTTAGATTAGATTGGATGTTAGGTTAGGTTAGGTTAGGTTAGGTTGGGTTAGGTTAGGTTAGGTTATGTTAGGTTAGGTTAGGTTAGGTTAGGTTAGATGTTAGATGTTAGATTATATTAAATGGGAAGTTAGATGTTCGATGTTAGACTAGATTAGACGTTAGGTTAGGTTAGGTTAGGTTAGGTTAGGTTAGGTTGGGTTAGGTTAGGTTAGGTTAGGTTAGGTTAGGATTAGATGTTAGGTTAGATGTTAGATGTTAGATTAGATTAGATGTTAGGTTAGGTTAGGTTAGGTGAGGTGAGGTTAGGTTAGGTTAGGTTAGGTTAGGTTAGATGTTAGATGTTAGATTATATTAGATGGGAAGTTAGATGTTCGATGTTAGACTAGATTAGACGTTAGGTTAGGTTAGGTTAGGTTAGGTTAGGTTAGTTTAGGTTAGGTTAGGTTAGGTTAGGTTAGGTTAGGTTAGGGTAGGTTAGGTTAGGTTAGGTTAGGTTAGGTTAGGTTAGCTAAGGTTAGGTTAGGTTAGGTTAGGTGTTAGAAGTTAGATTAGATTAGATGTTAAGTTAGATGTTAGATGTTAGATTAGATTAGATGTTAGGTTAGGTTAGGTTAGGATTAGATGTTACGTTAGATGTTAGATGTTAGATTAGATTAGATGTTAGGTTAGGTTAGGTTAGGTTAGGTAGGGTTAGGTTAGGTTAGGTTAGGTTAGGTGAGGTGAGGTTAGGTTAGGTTAGGTTAGGTTAGGTTATGTTAGGTTAGGTTAGGTTAGGTTAGATGTTCGATGTTAGACTAGATTAGACGTTAGGTTAGGTTAGGTTAGGTTAGGTTAAGTTAGGTTAGGTTAGGTTAGGATTAGATGTTAGGTTAGATGTTAGATTAGATTAGATGTTAGGTTAGCTCAGGTTAGGTTGGGTTAGGTTAGGTTAGGTTAGGTTAGGTTAGGTGAGGTGAGGTTAGGTTAGGTTAGGTTAGGTTAGGTTATGTTAGGTTAGGTTAGGTTAGGTTAGATGTTAGGTTAGGTTAGGTTAGGTTAGGTTAGGTTAGGTTAGGTTAGGTCAGGTCAGGTCAGGTCAGGTCAGGTCAGGTCAGGTCAGGTTAGGTTAGGTTAGGTTAGGTTAGGTTAGGTTAGATTAGGTTAGGTTAGGTTAGGTGTTAGATGTTAGAATAAATTAGATGTTAAGTTAGATGTTAGATGTTAGATTAGATTAGATGTTAGGTTAGGTTAGGTTAGGTTAGGTGTTAGATGCTAGATTAGATTAGATGTTAAGTTAGATGTTAGATGTTAGATTAGATTAGATGTTAGGTTAGGTTAGGTTAGTTTAGGATTAGATGTTACGTTAGATGTTAGATGTTAGATTAGATTAGATGTTAGGTTAGGTTAGGTTAGGTTAGGTTGACTTAAGTTAGGTTAGGTGAGGTGAGGTGAGGTGAGGTTAGGTTAGGTTAGGTTATGTTAGGTTAGGTTAGGTTAGATGTTAGATGTTAGAATATGATAAATGGGAAGTTAGATGTTCGATGTTAGACTAGATTAGACGTTAGGTTAGATTAGGTTAGGTTAGGTTGTTAGGTTAGGTTAGGTTAGGTTAGGTGAGGTTAGGTCAGGTTAGGTTAGGTTAGGTTATGTTAGGTTAGGTTAGGTTAGGTTAGGTTAGATGTTAGATGTTAGATTATATTAAATGGGAAGTTAGATGTTCGATGTTAGACTAGATTAGACGTTAGGTTAGGTTAGGTTAGGTTAGGTTAGGTTGGGTTAGGTTAGGTTAGGTTAGGTTAGGTTAGGATTAGATGTTAGGTTAGATGTTAGATGTTAGATTAGATTAGATGTTAGGTTAGGTTAGGTTAGGTGAGGTGAGGTTAGGTTAGGTTAGGTTAGGTTAGGTTAGATGTTAGATGTTAGATTATATTAGATGGGAAGTTAGATGTTCGATGTTAGACTAGATTAGACGTTAGGTTAGGTTAGGTTAGGTTAGGTTAGGTCAGGTTAGTTTAGGTTAGGTTAGGTTAGGTTAGGTTAGGTTAGGTTAGGGTAGGTTAGGTTAGGTTAGGTTAGGTTAGGTTAGGTTAGCTAAGGTTAGGTTAGGTTAGGTTAGGTGTTAGAAGTTAGATTAGATTAGATGTTAAGTTAGATGTTAGATGTTAGATTAGATTAGATGTTAGGTTAGGTTAGGTTAGGATTAGATGTTACGTTAGATGTTAGATGTTAGATTAGATTAGATGTTAGGTTAGGTTAGGTTAGGTTAGGTAGGGTTAGGTTAGGTTAGGTTAGGTGAGGTGAGGTTAGGTTAGGTTAGGTTAGGTTAGGTTATGTTAGGTTAGGTTAGGTTAGGTTAGATGTTCGATGTTAGACTAGATTAGACGTTAGGTTAGGTTAGGTTAGGTTAGGTTAAGTTAGGTTAGGTTAGGTTAGGATTAGATGTTAGGTTAGATGTTAGATTAGATTAGATGTTAGGTTAGCTCAGGTTAGGTTGGGTTAGGTTAGGTTAGGTTAGGTTAGGTTAGGTTAGGTGAGGTGAGGTTAGGTTAGGTTAGGTTAGGTTATGTTAGGTTAGGTTAGGTTAGGTTAGATGTTAGATGTTAGATCATATTAGATGGGAAGTTAGATGTTCGATGTTAGACTAGATTAGACGTTAGGTTAGGTTAGGTTAGGTTGTTAGGTTAGGTTAGGTTAGGTTAGGTTAGGTTAGGTCAGGTCAAGTCAGGTCAGGTCAGGTCAGGTCAGGTTAGGTTAGGTTAGGTTAGGTTAGGTTAGATTAGGTTAGGTTAGGTTAGGTTAGGTTAGGTTAGGTTAGGTCAGGTCAGGTCAGGTCAGGTTAGGTTAGGTTAGGTTAGGTTAGGTTAGGTTAGGTTAGGTTAGGTTAGGTGTTAGATGTTAGATTAAATTAGATGTTAAGTTAGATGTTAGATGTTAGATTAGATTAGATGTTAGGTTAGGTTAGGTTAGGTTAGGTTAGGTGTTAGATGCTAGATTAGATTAGATGTTAAGTTAGATGTTAGATGTTAGATAAGATTAGATGTTAGGTTAGGTTAGGTTAGGTTAGTTTAGGATTAGATGTTACGTTAGATGTTAGATGTTAGATTAGATTAGGTGTTAGGTTAGGTTAGGTTAGGTTAGGTTGATTTAAGTTAGGTTAGGTTAGGTGAGGTGAGGTGAGGTGAGGTTAGGTTAGGTTAGGTTATGTTAGGTTAGGTTAGGTTAGGTTAGATGTTAGATGTTAGAATATGATAAATGGGAAGTTAGATGTTCGATGTTAGACTAGATTAGACGTTAGGTTAGATTAGGTTAGGTTAGGTTGTTAGGTTAGGTTAGGTTAGGTTAGGTGAGGTGAGGTTAGGTCAGGTTAGGTTAGGTTAGGTTATGTTAGGTTAGGTTAGGTTAGGTTAGGTTAGATGTTAGATGTTAGATTATATTAAATGAGAAGTTAGATGTTCGATGTTAGACTAGATTAGACGTTAGGTTAGGTTAGGTTAGGTTGTTAGGTTTGTTTAGGTTAGGTTAGGTTAGGTTAGGTTAGGTTAGGTTAGGTTAGGTTAGGTTAGGTTAGGTTAGGTTAGGTTAGGTCAGGTCAGGTCAGGTCAGGTCAGGTCAGGTAAGATTAGGTTAGGTTAGGTTAGGTTAGGTTAGGTTAGGTTAGGTCAGGTCAGGTCAGGTTAGGTTGGTTAGGTTAGGTTAGGTTAGGTTAGGTTAGGTTAGGTGTTAGATGTTAGATTAAATTAGATATCAAGTTAGATGTTAGATGTTAGACTAGATTAGACGTTAGGTTAGGTTAGGTTAGGTTAAGTTGTTAGGTTAGGTTAGGTTAGGTTAGGTTAGGATTAGATGTTAGGTTAGATGTTAGATGTTAGATTAGATTAGATGTTAGGTTAGGTTAGGTTAGGTTGGGTTAGGTTAGGTTAGGTTAGGTTAGGTTAGGTGAGGTGAGGTGAGGTTAGGTTAGGTTAGGTTAGGTTATGTTAGGTTAGGTTAGGTTAGGTTAGATGTTAGATGTTAGATTATATTAGATTGGAAGTTAGATGTTCGATGTTAGACTACATTAGACGTTAGGTTAGGTTAGGTTAGGTTGTTAGGTTAGGTTAGGTTAGGTTAGGTTAGGTTAGGTTAGGTTAGGTCAGGTCAGGTCAGGTCAGGTCAGGTCAGGTTAGGTTAGGTTAGGTTAGGTTAGGTTAGGTTAGGTTAGGTTAGGTTAGGTTAGGATTAGATGTTACGTTAGATGTTAGATGTTAGATTAGATTGGATGTTAGGTTAGGTTAGGTTAGGTTAGGTTGGGTTAGGTTAGGTTAGGTTAGGTTAGGTGAGGTGAGGTTAGGTTAGGTTAGGTTAGGTTAGGTTATGTTAGGTTAGGTTAGGTTAGGTTAGATGTTAGATGTTAGATTATATTAAATGGGAAGTTAGATGTTCGATGTTAGACTAGATTAGACGTTAGGTTAGGTTAGGTTAGGTTAGGTTAGGTTAGATGTTAGATGTTAGATTATATTAAATGGGAAGTTAGATGTTCGATGTTAGACTAGATTAGACGTTAGGTTAGGTTAGGTTAGGTTAGGTTAGGTTAAGTTAGGTTAGGTTAGGTTAGGATTAGATGTTAGGTTAGATGTTAGATGTTAGATTAGATTAGATGTTAGGTTAGGTTAGGTTAGGTTGGGTTAGGTTAGGTTAGGTTAGGTTAGGTGAGGTGAGGTTAGGTTAGGTTAGGTTAGGTTAGGTTATGTTAGGTTAGGTTAGGTTAGGTTAGGTTAGATGTTAGATGTTAGATTATATTAGATGGGAAGTTAGATGTTCGATGTTAGACTAGATTAGACGTTAGGTTAGGTTAGGTTAGGTTAGATGTTAGATGTTAGATTATATTAGATGGGAAGTTAGATGTTCGATGTTAGACTAGATTAGACGTTAGGTTAGGTTAGGTTAGGTTAGGTTAGGTCAGGTCAGGTCAGGTCAGGTCAGGTCAGGTCAGGTTAGGTTAGGTTAGGTTAGGTTAGGTCAGGTCAGGTCAGGTCAGGTCAGGTCAGGTCAGGTCAGGTCAGGTCAGGTTAGGTTAGGATAGGTTAGGTTAGGTTAGGTTAGATTAGGTTAGGTTAGGTTAGGTTAGGTGTTAGATGTTAGAATAAATTAGATGTTAAGTTAGATGTTAGATGTTAGATTAGATTAGATGTTAGGTTAGGTTAGGTTAGGTTAGGTTAGGTGTTAGATGCTAGATTAGATTAGATGTTAAGTTAGATGTTAGATGTTAGATTAGATTAGATGTTAGGTTAGGTTAGGTTAGGTTAGGTTAGGTTAGGTTAGGTTAGTTTAGGTTAGGTTAGGTTAGGTTAGGTTAGGGTAGGTTAGGTTAGGTTAGGTTAGGTTAGGTTAGGTTAGCTAAGGTTAGGTTAGGTTAGGTTAGGTTAGGTTAGGTTAGGTTAGGTTAGGTGTTAGAAGTTAGATTAGATTAGATGTTAAGTTAGATGTTAGATGTTAGATTAGATTAGATGTTAGGTTAGGTTAGGATTAGATGTTACGTTAGATGTTAGATGTTAGATTAGATTAGATGTTAGGTTAGGTTAGGTTAGGTTAGGTTGGGTTAGGTTAGGTTAGGTTAGGTTAGGTGAGGTGAGGTTAGGTTGGGTTAGGTTAGGTTAGGTTATGTTAGGTTAGGTTAGGTTAGGTTAGATGTTAGATGTTAGATTATATTAAATGGGAAGTTAGATGTTCGATGTTAGACTAGATTAGACGTTAGGTTAGGTTAGGTTAGGTTAGGTTAGGTTAAGTTAGGTTAGGTTAGGTTAGGATTAGATGTTAGGTTAGATGTTAGATTAGATTAGATGTTAGGTTAGGTCAGGTTAGGTTGGGTTAGGTTAGGTTAGGTTAGGTGAGGTGAGGTTAGGTTAGGTTAGGTTAGGTTAGGTTATGTTAGGTTAGGTTAGGTTAGATGTTAGATGTTAGATCATATTAGATGGGAAGTTAGATGTTCGATGTTAGACTAGATTAGACGTTAGGTTAGGTTAGGTTAGGTTGTTAGGTTAGGTTAGGTTAGGTTAGGTTAGGTTAGGTTAGGTCAGGTCAGGTCAGGTCAGGTCAGGTTAGGTTAGGTTAGGTTAGGTTAGGTTAGATTAGGTTAGGTTAGGTTAGGTTAGGTTACGTTAGGTTAGGTTAGGTCAGGTCAGGTCAGGTCAGGTCAGGTCAGGTTAGGTTAGGTTAGGTTAGGTTAGGTTAGGTTAGGTTAGGTTAGGTTAGGTGTTAGATGTTAGATTAAATTAGATGTTAAGTTAGATGTTAGATGTTAGATTAGATTAGATGTTAGGTTAGGTTAGGTTAGGTTAGGTTAGGTGTTAGATGCTAGATTAGATTAGATGTTAAGTTAGATGTTAGATGTTAGATTAGATTAGATGTTAGGTTAGGTTAGGTTAGGTTAGTTTAGGATTAGATGTTACGTTAGATGTTAGATGTTAGATTAGATTAGATGTTAGGTTAGGTTAGGTTAGGTTAGGTTGATTTAAGTTAGGTTAGGTTAGGTGAGGTGAGGTGAGGTGAGGTTAGGTTAGGTTAGGTTACGTTAGGTTAGGTTAGGTTAGGTTAGGTTAGATGTTAGATGTTAGAATATGATAAATCGGAAGTTAGATGTTCGATGTTAGACTAGATTAGACGTTAGGTTAGATTAGGTAAGGTTAGGTTGTTAGGTTAGGTTAGGTTAGGTTAGGTGAGGTGAGGTTAGGTCAGGTTAGGTTAGGTTAGGTTATGTTAGGTTAGGTTAGGTTAGGTTAGATGTTAGATGTTAGATTATATTAAATGGGAAGTTAGATGTTCGATGTTAGACTAGATTAGACGTTAGGTTAGGTTAGGTTGTTAGGTTTGTTTAGGTTAGGTTAGCTTAGGTTAGGTTAGGTTAGGTTAGGTTAGGTTAGGTCAGGTCAGGTCAGGTCAGGTCAGGTCAGGTAAGATTAGGTTAGGTTAGGTTAGGTTAGGTTAGGTTAGGTTAGGTTAGGTCAGGTCAGGTCAGGTCAGGTCAGGTCAGGTTAGGTTGGTTAGGTTAGGTTAGGTTAGGTTAGGTTAGGTTAGGTTAGGTGTTAGATGTTAGATTAAATTAGATGTTAAGTTAGATGTTAGATGTTAGACTAGATTAGACGTTAGGTTAGGTTAGGTTAGGTTAGGTTGTTAGGTTAGGTTAGGTTAGGTTAGGTTAGGTTAGGTTAGGATTAGATGTTAGGTTAGATGTTAGATGTTAGATTAGATTAGATGTTAGGTTAGGTTAGGTTAGGTTGGGTTAGGTTAGGTTAGGTTAGGTTAGGTGAGGTGAGGTGAGGTTAGGTTAGGTTAGGTTAGGTTAGATGTTAGATGTTAGATTATATTAGATTGGAAGTTAGATGTTCGATGTTAGACTACATTAGACGTTAGGTTAGGTTAGGTTAGGTTGTTAGGTTAGGTTAGGTTAGGTTAGGTTAGGTTAGGTTAGGTTAGGTCAGGTCAGGTCAGGTCAGGTCAGGTCAGGTCAGGTCAGGTCAGGTTAGGTTAGGTTAGGTTAGGTTAGGTTAGGATTAGATGTTACGTTAGATGTTAGATGTTAGATTAGATTAGATGTTAGGTTAGGTTAGGTTAGGTTGGGTTAGGTTAGGTTAGGTTAGGTGAGGTGAGGTTAGGTTAGGTTAGGTTAGGTTATGTTAGGTTAGGTTAGGTTAGGTTAGATGTTAGATGTTAGATTATATTAAATGGGAAGTTAGATGTTCGATGTTAGACTAGATTAGACGTTAGGTTAGGTTAGGTTAGGTTAGGTTAGGTTAAGTTAGGTTAGGTTAGGTTAGGATTAGATGTTAGGTTAGATGTTAGATGTTAGATTAGATTAGATGTTAGGTTAGGTTAGGTTAGGTTGGGTTAGGTTAGGTTAGGTTAGGTTAGGTGAGGTGAGGTTAGGTTAGGTTAGGTTAGGTTAGGTTAGGTTATGTTAGGTTAGGTTAGGTTAGGTTAGATGTTAGATGTTAGATTATATTAGATGGGAAGTTAGATGTTCGATGTTAGACTAGATTAGACGTTAGGTTAGGTTAGGTTAGGTTGTTAGGTTAGGTTAGGTTAGGTTAGGTTAGGTTAGGTTAGGTTAGGTTAGGTCAGGTCAGGTCAGGTCAGGTCAGGTCAGGTCAGGTCAGGTTAGGTTAGGTTAAGTTAGGTTAGGTTAGGTTAGGTTAGGTTAGGTCAGGTCAGGTCAGGTCAGGTCAGGTCAGGTCAGGTCAGGTTAGGTTAGGTTAGGTTAGGTTAGGTTAGGTTAGATTAGGTTAGGTTAGGTTAGGTTAGGTTAGATGTTAGATGTTAGATTATATTAGATGGGAAGTTAGATGTTCGATGTTAGACTAGATTAGACGTTAGGTTAGGTTAGGTTAGGTTAGGTTAGGTCAGGTTAGTTTAGGTTAGGTTAGGTTAGGTTAGGTTAGGTTAGGTTAGGGTAGGTTAGGTTAGGTTAGGTTAGGTTAGGTTAGGTTAGCTAAGGTTAGGTTAGGTTAGGTTAGGTGTTAGAAGTTAGATTAGATTAGATGTTAAGTTAGATGTTAGATGTTAGATTAGATTAGATGTTAGGTTAGGTTAGGTTAGGATTAGATGTTACGTTAGATGTTAGATGTTAGATTAGATTAGATGTTAGGTTAGGTTAGGTTAGGTTAGGTAGGGTTAGGTTAGGTTAGGTTAGGTGAGGTGAGGTTAGGTTAGGTTAGGTTAGGTTAGGTTATGTTAGGTTAGGTTAGGTTAGGTTAGATGTTCGATGTTAGACTAGATTAGACGTTAGGTTAGGTTAGGTTAGGTTAGGTTAAGTTAGGTTAGGTTAGGTTAGGATTAGATGTTAGGTTAGATGTTAGATTAGATTAGATGTTAGGTTAGCTCAGGTTAGGTTGGGTTAGGTTAGGTTAGGTTAGGTTAGGTTAGGTTAGGTGAGGTGAGGTTAGGTTAGGTTAGGTTAGGTTATGTTAGGTTAGGTTAGGTTAGGTTAGATGTTAGATGTTAGATCATATTAGATGGGAAGTTAGATGTTCGATGTTAGACTAGATTAGACGTTAGGTTAGGTTAGGTTAGGTTGTTAGGTTAGGTTAGGTTAGGTTAGGTTAGGTTAGGTCAGGTCAAGTCAGGTCAGGTCAGGTCAGGTCAGGTTAGGTTAGGTTAGGTTAGGTTAGGTTAGATTAGGTTAGGTTAGGTTAGGTTAGGTTAGGTTAGGTTAGGTCAGGTCAGGTCAGGTCAGGTTAGGTTAGGTTAGGTTAGGTTAGGTTAGGTTAGGTTAGGTTAGGTTAGGTGTTAGATGTTAGATTAAATTAGATGTTAAGTTAGATGTTAGATGTTAGATTAGATTAGATGTTAGGTTAGGTTAGGTTAGGTTAGGTTAGGTGTTAGATGCTAGATTAGATTAGATGTTAAGTTAGATGTTAGATGTTAGATAAGATTAGATGTTAGGTTAGGTTAGGTTAGGTTAGTTTAGGATTAGATGTTACGTTAGATGTTAGATGTTAGATTAGATTAGGTGTTAGGTTAGGTTAGGTTAGGTTAGGTTGATTTAAGTTAGGTTAGGTTAGGTGAGGTGAGGTGAGGTGAGGTTAGGTTAGGTTAGGTTATGTTAGGTTAGGTTAGGTTAGGTTAGGTTAGATGTTAGATGTTAGAATATGATAAATGGGAAGTTAGATGTTCGATGTTAGAATAGATTAGACGTTAGGTTAGATTAGGTTAGGTTAGGTTGTTAGGTTAGGTTAGGTTAGGTTAGGTGAGGTGAGGTTAGGTCAGGTTAGGTTAGGTTAGGTTATGTTAGGTTAGGTTAGGTTAGGTTAGGTTAGATGTTAGATGTTAGATTATATTAAATGAGAAGTTAGATGTTCGATGTTAGACTAGATTAGACGTTAGGTTAGGTTAGGTTAGGTTGTTAGGTTTGTTTAGGTTAGGTTAGGTTAGGTTAGGTTAGGTTAGGTTAGGTTAGGTTAGGTTAGGTTAGGTTAGGTTAGGTTAGGTCAGGTCAGGTCAGGTCAGGTCAGGTCAGGTAAGATTAGGTTAGGTTAGGTTAGGTTAGGTTAGGTTAGGTTAGGTCAGGTCAGGTCAGGTCAGGTCAGGTCAGGTTAGGTTGGTTAGGTTAGGTTAGGTTAGGTTAGGTTAGGTTAGGTGTTAGATGTTAGATTAAATTAGATATCAAGTTAGATGTTAGATGTTAGACTAGATTAGACGTTAGGTTAGGTTAGGTTAGGTTAAGTTGTTAGGTTAGGTTAGGTTAGGTTAGGTTAGGATTAGATGTTAGGTTAGATGTTAGATGTTAGATTAGATTAGATGTTAGGTTAGGTTAGGTTAGGTTGGGTTAGGTTAGGTTAGGTTAGGTTAGGTGAGGTGAGGTGAGGTTAGGTTAGGTTAGGTTAGGTTATGTTAGGTTAGGTTAGATGTTAGATGTTAGATTATATTAGATTGGAAGTTAGATGTTCGATGTTAGACTACATTAGACGTTAGGTTAGGTTAGGTTGTTAGGTTAGGTTAGGTTAGGTTAGGTTAGGTTAGGTTAGGTTAGGTCAGGTCAGGTCAGGTCAGGTCAGGTCAGGTTAGGTTAGGTTAGGTTAGGTTAGGTTAGGTTAGGTTAGGTTAGGTTAGGTTAGGATTAGATGTTACGTTAGATGTTAGATGTTAGATTAGATTGGATGTTAGGTTAGGTTAGGTTAGGTTAGGTTGGGTTAGGTTAGGTTAGGTTATGTTAGGTTAGGTTAGGTTAGGTTAGGTTAGATGTTAGATGTTAGATTATATTAAATGGGAAGTTAGATGTTCGATGTTAGACTAGATTAGACGTTAGGTTAGGTTAGGTTAGGTTAGGTTAGGTTAGGTTGGGTTAGGTTAGGTTAGGTTAGGTTAGGTTAGGATTAGATGTTAGGTTAGATGTTAGATGTTAGATTAGATTAGATGTTAGGTTAGGTTAGGTTAGGTGAGGTGAGGTTAGGTTAGGTTAGGTTAGGTTAGGTTAGATGTTAGATGTTAGATTATATTAGATGGGAAGTTAGATGTTCGATGTTAGACTAGATTAGACGTTAGGTTAGGTTAGGTTAGGTTAGGTTAGGTTAGTTTAGGTTAGGTTAGGTTAGGTTAGGTTAGGTTAGGTTAGGGTAGGTTAGGTTAGGTTAGGTTAGGTTAGGTTAGGTTAGCTAAGGTTAGGTTAGGTTAGGTTAGGTGTTAGAAGTTAGATTAGATTAGATGTTAAGTTAGATGTTAGATGTTAGATTAGATTAGATGTTAGGTTAGGTTAGGTTAGGATTAGATGTTACGTTAGATGTTAGATGTTAGATTAGATTAGATGTTAGGTTAGGTTAGGTTAGGTTAGGTAGGGTTAGGTTAGGTTAGGTTAGGTTAGGTGAGGTGAGGTTAGGTTAGGTTAGGTTAGGTTAGGTTATGTTAGGTTAGGTTAGGTTAGGTTAGATGTTCGATGTTAGACTAGATTAGACGTTAGGTTAGGTTAGGTTAGGTTAGGTTAAGTTAGGTTAGGTTAGGTTAGGATTAGATGTTAGGTTAGATGTTAGATTAGATTAGATGTTAGGTTAGCTCAGGTTAGGTTGGGTTAGGTTAGGTTAGGTTAGGTTAGGTTAGGTTAGGTGAGGTGAGGTTAGGTTAGGTTAGGTTAGGTTAGGTTATGTTAGGTTAGGTTAGGTTAGGTTAGATGTTAGGTTAGGTTAGGTTAGGTTAGGTTAGGTTAGGTTAGGTTAGGTCAGGTCAGGTCAGGTCAGGTCAGGTCAGGTCAGGTCAGGTTAGGTTAGGTTAGGTTAGGTTAGGTTAGGTTAGATTAGGTTAGGTTAGGTTAGGTGTTAGATGTTAGAATAAATTAGATGTTAAGTTAGATGTTAGATGTTAGATTAGATTAGATGTTAGGTTAGGTTAGGTTAGGTTAGGTGTTAGATGCTAGATTAGATTAGATGTTAAGTTAGATGTTAGATGTTAGATTAGATTAGATGTTAGGTTAGGTTAGGTTAGTTTAGGATTAGATGTTACGTTAGATGTTAGATGTTAGATTAGATTAGATGTTAGGTTAGGTTAGGTTAGGTTAGGTTGACTTAAGTTAGGTTAGGTGAGGTGAGGTGAGGTGAGGTTAGGTTAGGTTAGGTTATGTTAGGTTAGGTTAGGTTAGATGTTAGATGTTAGAATATGATAAATGGGAAGTTAGATGTTCGATGTTAGACTAGATTAGACGTTAGGTTAGATTAGGTTAGGTTAGGTTGTTAGGTTAGGTTAGGTTAGGTTAGGTGAGGTTAGGTCAGGTTAGGTTAGGTTAGGTTATGTTAGGTTAGGTTAGGTTAGGTTAGGTTAGATGTTAGATGTTAGATTATATTAAATGGGAAGTTAGATGTTCGATGTTAGACTAGATTAGACGTTAGGTTAGGTTAGGTTAGGTTAGGTTAGGTTGGGTTAGGTTAGGTTAGGTTAGGTTAGGTTAGGATTAGATGTTAGGTTAGATGTTAGATGTTAGATTAGATTAGATGTTAGGTTAGGTTAGGTTAGGTGAGGTGAGGTTAGGTTAGGTTAGGTTAGGTTAGGTTAGATGTTAGATGTTAGATTATATTAGATGGGAAGTTAGATGTTCGATGTTAGACTAGATTAGACGTTAGGTTAGGTTAGGTTAGGTTAGGTTAGGTCAGGTTAGTTTAGGTTAGGTTAGGTTAGGTTAGGTTAGGTTAGGTTAGGGTAGGTTAGGTTAGGTTAGGTTAGGTTAGGTTAGGTTAGCTAAGGTTAGGTTAGGTTAGGTTAGGTGTTAGAAGTTAGATTAGATTAGATGTTAAGTTAGATGTTAGATGTTAGATTAGATTAGATGTTAGGTTAGGTTAGGTTAGGATTAGATGTTACGTTAGATGTTAGATGTTAGATTAGATTAGATGTTAGGTTAGGTTAGGTTAGGTTAGGTAGGGTTAGGTTAGGTTAGGTTAGGTGAGGTGAGGTTAGGTTAGGTTAGGTTAGGTTAGGTTATGTTAGGTTAGGTTAGGTTAGGTTAGATGTTCGATGTTAGACTAGATTAGACGTTAGGTTAGGTTAGGTTAGGTTAGGTTAAGTTAGGTTAGGTTAGGTTAGGATTAGATGTTAGGTTAGATGTTAGATTAGATTAGATGTTAGGTTAGCTCAGGTTAGGTTGGGTTAGGTTAGGTTAGGTTAGGTTAGGTTAGGTTAGGTGAGGTGAGGTTAGGTTAGGTTAGGTTAGGTTATGTTAGGTTAGGTTAGGTTAGGTTAGATGTTAGATGTTAGATCATATTAGATGGGAAGTTAGATGTTCGATGTTAGACTAGATTAGACGTTAGGTTAGGTTAGGTTAGGTTGTTAGGTTAGGTTAGGTTAGGTTAGGTTAGGTTAGGTCAGGTCAAGTCAGGTCAGGTCAGGTCAGGTCAGGTTAGGTTAGGTTAGGTTAGGTTAGGTTAGATTAGGTTAGGTTAGGTTAGGTTAGGTTAGGTTAGGTTAGGTCAGGTCAGGTCAGGTTAGGTTAGGTTAGGTTAGGTTAGGTTAGGTTAGGTTAGGTTAGGTTAGGTGTTAGATGTTAGATTAAATTAGATGTTAAGTTAGATGTTAGATGTTAGATTAGATTAGATGTTAGGTTAGGTTAGGTTAGGTTAGGTTAGGTGTTAGATGCTAGATTAGATTAGATGTTAAGTTAGATGTTAGATGTTAGATAAGATTAGATGTTAGGTTAGGTTAGGTTAGGTTAGTTTAGGATTAGATGTTACGTTAGATGTTAGATGTTAGATTAGATTAGGTGTTAGGTTAGGTTAGGTTAGGTTAGGTTGATTTAAGTTAGGTTAGGTTAGGTGAGGTGAGGTGAGGTGAGGTTAGGTTAGGTTAGGTTATGTTAGGTTAGGTTAGGTTAGGTTAGGTTAGATGTTAGATGTTAGAATATGATAAATGGGAAGTTAGATGTTCGATGTTAGACTAGATTAGACGTTAGGTTAGATTAGGTTAGGTTAGGTTGTTAGGTTAGGTTAGGTTAGGTTAGGTGAGGTGAGGTTAGGTCAGGTTAGGTTAGGTTAGGTTATGTTAGGTTAGGTTAGGTTAGGTTAGGTTAGATGTTAGATGTTAGATTATATTAAATGAGAAGTTAGATGTTCGATGTTAGACTAGATTAGACGTTAGGTTAGGTTAGGTTAGGTTGTTAGGTTTGTTTAGGTTAGGTTAGGTTAGGTTAGGTTAGGTTAGGTTAGGTTAGGTTAGGTTAGGTTAGGTTAGGTTAGGTTAGGTTAGGTCAGGTCAGGTCAGGTCAGGTCAGGTCAGGTAAGATTAGGTTAGGTTAGGTTAGGTTAGGTTAGGTTAGGTTAGGTCAGGTCAGGTCAGGTCAGGTCAGGTCAGGTTAGGTTGGTTAGGTTAGGTTAGGTTAGGTTAGGTTAGGTGTTAGATGTTAGATTAAATTAGATATCAAGTTAGATGTTAGATGTTAGACTAGATTAGACGTTAGGTTAGGTTAGGTTAGGTTAAGTTGTTAGGTTAGGTTAGGTTAGGTTAGGTTAGGATTAGATGTTAGGTTAGATGTTAGATGTTAGATTAGATTAGATGTTAGGTTAGGTTAGGTTAGGTTGGGTTAGGTTAGGTTAGGTTAGGTTAGGTGAGGTGAGGTGAGGTTAGGTTAGGTTAGGTTATGTTAGGTTAGGTTAGGTTAGGTTAGATGTTAGATGTTAGATTATATTAGATTGGAAGTTAGATGTTCGATGTTAGACTACATTAGACGTTAGGTTAGGTTAGGTTAGGTTGTTAGGTTAGGTTAGGTTAGGTTAGGTTAGGTTAGGTTAGGTTAGGTCAGGTCAGGTCAGGTCAGGTCAGGTCAGGTTAGGTTAGGTTAGGTTAGGTTAGGTTAGGTTAGGTTAGGTTAGGTTAGGTTAGGATTAGATGTTACGTTAGATGTTAGATGTTAGATTAGATTGGATGTTAGGTTAGGTTAGGTTAGGTTAGGTTGGGTTAGGTTAGGTTAGGTTAGGTTAGGTGAGGTGAGGTTAGGTTAGGTTAGGTTATGTTAGGTTAGGTTAGGTTAGGTTAGATGTTAGATGTTAGATTATATTAAATGGGAAGTTAGATGTTCGATGTTAGACTAGATTAGACGTTAGGTTAGGTTAGGTTAGGTTAGGTTAGATGTTAGATGTTAGATTATATTAAATGGGAAGTTAGATGTTCGATGTTAGACTAGATTAGACGTTAGGTTAGGTTAGGTTAGGTTAGGTTAGGTTAAGTTAGGTTAGGTTAGGTTAGGATTAGATGTTAGGTTAGATGTTAGATGTTAGATTAGATTAGATGTTAGGTTAGGTTAGGTTAGGTTGGGTTAGGTTAGGTTAGGTTAGGTTAGGTGAGGTGAGGTTAGGTTAGGTTAGGTTAGGTTAGGTTATGTTAGGTTAGGTTAGGTTAGGTTAGGTTAGATGTTAGATGTTAGATTATATTAGATGGGAAGTTAGATGTTCGATGTTAGACTAGATTAGACGTTAGGTTAGGTTAGGTTAGGTTAGATGTTAGATGTTAGATTATATTAGATGGGAAGTTAGATGTTCGATGTTAGACTAGATTAGACGTTAGGTTAGGTTAGGTTAGGTTAGGTTAGGTCAGGTCAGGTCAGGTCAGGTCAGGTCAGGTCAGGTTAGGTTAGGTTAGGTTAGGTTAGGTCAGGTCAGGTCAGGTCAGGTCAGGTCAGGTCAGGTCAGGTCAGGTCAGGTTAGGTTAGGTTAGGTTAGGTTAGGTTAGGTTAGATTAGGTTAGGTTAGGTTAGGTTAGGTGTTAGATGTTAGAATAAATTAGATGTTAAGTTAGATGTTAGATGTTAGATTAGATTAGATGTTAGGTTAGGTTAGGTTAGGTTAGGTTAGGTGTTAGATGCTAGATTAGATTAGATGTTAAGTTAGATGTTAGATGTTAGATTAGATTAGATGTTAGGTTAGGTTAGGTTAGGTTAGGTTAGGTTAGGTTAGGTTAGTTTAGGTTAGGTTAGGTTAGGTTAGGTTAGGGTAGGTTAGGTTAGGTTAGGTTAGGTTAGGTTAGGTTAGCTAAGGTTAGGTTAGGTTAGGTTAGGTTAGGTTAGGTTAGGTTAGGTTAGGTGTTAGAAGTTAGATTAGATTAGATGTTAAGTTAGATGTTAGATGTTAGATTAGATTAGATGTTAGGTTAGGTTAGGATTAGATGTTACGTTAGATGTTAGATGTTAGATTAGATTAGATGTTAGGTTAGGTTAGGTTAGGTTAGGTTGGGTTAGGTTAGGTTAGGTTAGGTTAGGTTAGGTTAGGTTAGGTTAGGTTAGGTTAGGTTAGGTTAGGTTAGGTTAGGTTAGGTTAGGTTAGGTTAGGTTAGGTTAGGTTAGGTTAGGTTAGGTTAGGTTAGGTTAGGTTAGGTTAGGTTAGGTTAGGTCAGGTCAGGTCAGGTCAGGTCAGGTTAGGTTAGGTTAGGTTAGGTTAGGTTAGATTAGGTTAGGTTAGGTTAGGTTAGGTTACGTTAGGTTAGGTTAGGTCAGGTCAGGTCAGGTCAGGTCAGGTCAGGTCAGGTTAGGTTAGGTTAGGTTAGGTTAGGTTAGGTTAGGTTAGGTGTTAGATGTTAGATTAAATTAGATGTTAAGTTAGATGTTAGATGTTAGATTAGATTAGATGTTAGGTTAGGTTAGGTTAGGTTAGGTTAGGTGTTAGATGCTAGATTAGATTAGATGTTAAGTTAGATGTTAGATGTTAGATTAGATTAGATGTTAGGTTAGGTTAGGTTAGGTTAGTTTAGGATTAGATGTTACGTTAGATGTTAGATGTTAGATTAGATTAGATGTTAGGTTAGGTTAGGTTAGGTTAGGTTGATTTAAGTTAGGTTAGGTTAGGTGAGGTGAGGTGAGGTGAGGTTAGGTTAGGTTAGGTTACGTTAGGTTAGGTTAGGTTAGGTTAGGTTAGATGTTAGATGTTAGAATATGATAAATCGGAAGTTAGATGTTCGATGTTAGACTAGATTAGACGTTAGGTTAGATTAGGTAAGGTTAGGTTGTTAGGTTAGGTTAGGTTAGGTTAGGTGAGGTGAGGTTAGGTCAGGTTAGGTTAGGTTAGGTTATGTTAGGTTAGGTTAGGTTAGGTTAGGTTAGATGTTAGATGTTAGATTATATTAAATGGGAAGTTAGATGTTCGATGTTAGACTAGATTAGACGTTAGGTTAGGTTAGGTTGTTAGGTTTGTTTAGGTTAGGTTAGCTTAGGTTAGGTTAGGTTAGGTTAGGTTAGGTTAGGTCAGGTCAGGTCAGGTCAGGTCAGGTCAGGTAAGATTAGGTTAGGTTAGGTTAGGTTAGGTTAGGTTAGGTTAGGTTAGGTCAGGTCAGGTCAGGTCAGGTCAGGTTAGGTTGGTTAGGTTAGGTTAGGTTAGGTTAGGTTAGGTTAGGTTAGGTTAGGTGTTAGATGTTAGATTAAATTAGATGTTAAGTTAGATGTTAGATGTTAGACTAGATTAGACGTTAGGTTAGGTTAGGTTAGGTTAGGTTGTTAGGTTAGGTTAGGTTAGGTTAGGTTAGGTTAGGTTAGGATTAGATGTTAGGTTAGATGTTAGATGTTAGATTAGATTAGATGTTAGGTTAGGTTAGGTTAGGTTGGGTTAGGTTAGGTTAGGTTAGGTTAGGTGAGGTGAGGTGAGGTTAGGTTAGGTTAGGTTAGGTTAGATGTTAGATGTTAGATTATATTAGATTGGAAGTTAGATGTTCGATGTTAGACTACATTAGACGTTAGGTTAGGTTAGGTTAGGTTGTTAGGTTAGGTTAGGTTAGGTTAGGTTAGGTTAGGTTAGGTCAGGTCAGGTCAGGTCAGGTCAGGTCAGGTCAGGTCAGGTCAGGTTAGGTTAGGTTAGGTTAGGTTAGGTTAGGATTAGATGTTACGTTAGATGTTAGATGTTAGATTAGATTAGATGTTAGGTTAGGTTAGGTTAGGTTGGGTTAGGTTAGGTTAGGTTAGGTGAGGTGAGGTTAGGTTAGGTTAGGTTAGGTTATGTTAGGTTAGGTTAGGTTAGGTTAGATGTTAGATGTTAGATTATATTAAATGGGAAGTTAGATGTTCGATGTTAGACTAGATTAGACGTTAGGTTAGGTTAGGTTAGGTTAGGTTAGGTTAAGTTAGGTTAGGTTAGGTTAGGATTAGATGTTAGGTTAGATGTTAGATGTTAGATTAGATTAGATGTTAGGTTAGGTTAGGTTAGGTTGGGTTAGGTTAGGTTAGGTTAGGTTAGGTGAGGTGAGGTTAGGTTAGGTTAGGTTAGGTTAGGTTAGGTTATGTTAGGTTAGGTTAGGTTAGGTTAGATGTTAGATGTTAGATTATATTAGATGGGAAGTTAGATGTTCGATGTTAGACTAGATTAGACGTTAGGTTAGGTTAGGTTAGGTTGTTAGGTTAGGTTAGGTTAGGTTAGGTTAGGTTAGGTTAGGTTAGGTTAGGTCAGGTCAGGTCAGGTCAGGTCAGGTCAGGTCAGGTCAGGTTAGGTTAGGTTAGGTTAGGTTAGGTTAGGTTAGGTTAGGTTAGGTCAGGTCAGGTCAGGTCAGGTCAGGTCAGGTCAGGTCAGGTTAGGTTAGGTTAGGTTAGGTTAGGTTAGGTTAGATTAGGTTAGGTTAGGTTAGGTTAGGTGTTAGATGTTAGAATAAATTAGATGTTAAGTTAGATGTTAGATGTTAGATTAGATTAGATGTTAGGTTAGGTTAGGTTAGGTTAGGTGTTAGATGCTAGATTAGATTAGATGTTAAGTTAGATGTTAGATGTTAGATTAGATTAGATGTTAGGTTAGGTTAGGTTAGGTTAGTTTAGGATTTGATGTTACGTTAGATGTTAGATGTTAGATTAGATTAGATGTTAGGTTAGGTTAGGTTAGGTTAGGTTGATTTAAGTTAGGTTAGGTGAGGTGAGGTGAGGTGAGGTTAGGTTAGGTTAGGTTATGTTAGGTTAGGTTAGGTTAGATGTTAGATGTTAGAATATGATAAATGGGAAGTTAGATGTTCGATGTTAGACTAGATTAGACGTTAGGTTAGATTAGGTTAGGTTAGGTTGTTAGGTTAGGTTAGGTTAGGTTAGGTGAGGTGAGGTTAGGTCAGGTTAGGTTAGGTTAGGTTATGTTAGGTTAGGTTAGGTTAGGTTAGGTTAGATGTTAGATGTTAGATTATATTAAATGGGAAGTTAGATGTTCGATGTTAGACTAGATTAGACGTTAGGTTAGGTTAGGTTAGGTTAGGTTAGGTTAGGTTAGGTTAGGTTAGGTTAGGTTAGGTTAGGTTAGGTTAGGTTAGGTTAGGTTAGGTCAGGTCAGGTCAGGTCAGGTCAGGTAAGATTAGGTTAGGTTAGGTTAGGTTAGGTTAGGTTAGGTTAGGTTAGGTTAGGTCAGGTCAGGTCAGGTCAGGTCAGGTCAGGTCAGGTTGGTTAGGTTAGGTTAGGTTAGGTTAGGTTAGGTGTTAGATGTTAGATTAAATTAGATGTTAAGTTAGATGTTAGATGTTAGACTAGATTAGACGTTAGGTTAGGTTAGGTTGTTAGGTTAGGTTAGGTTAGGTTAGGTTAGGTTAGGTAGGTTAGGATTAGATGTTAGGTTAGATGTTAGATGTTAGATTAGATTAGATGTTAGGTTAGGTTAGGTTAGGTTGGGTTAGGTTAGGTTAGGTTAGGTTAGGTGAGGTGAGGTGAGGTTAGGTTAGGTTAGGTTAGGTTATGTTAGGTTAGGTTAGGTTAGGTTAGGTTAGATGTTAGATGTTAGATTATATTAGATTGGAAGTTAGATGTTCGATGTTAGACTACATTAGACGTTAGGTTAGGTTAGGTTAGGTTGTTAGGTTAGGTTAGGTTAGGTTAGGTTAGGTTAGGTTAGGTTAGGTCCAGTCAGGTCAGGTCAGGTCAGGTCAGGTCAGGTCAGGTTAGGTTAGGTTAGGTTAGGTTAGGTTAGGTCAGGTCAGGTCAGGTCAGGTCAGGTCAGGTCAGGTCAGGTTAGGTTAGGTTAGGTTAGGTTAGGTTAGGTTAGGTTAGGTGTTAGATGTTAGATTAAATTAGATGTTAAGTTAGATGTTAGATGTTAGATTAGATTAGATGTTAGGTTAGGTTAGGTTAGGTTAGGTTAGGTTAGGTTACGTTAGGTTATTTAGGTTAGGTTAGGTTAGGTTAGGTTAGGTTAGTTTAGGTTAGGTTAGGTTAGGTTAGGTTAGGGTAGGTTAGGTTAGGTTAGGTTAGGTTAGGTTAGCTAAGGTTAGGTTAGGTTAGGTTAGGTTAGGTTAGGTTAGGTTAGGTGTTAGATGTTAGATTAGATTAGATGTTAAGTTAGATGTTAGATGTTAGATTAGATTAGATGTTAGGTTAGGGTAGGTTAGGATTAGATGTTACGTTAGATGTTAGATGTTAGATTAGATTAGATGTTAGGTTAGGTTAGGTTAGGTTAGGTTGGGTTAGGTTAGGTTAGGTTAGGTTAGGTGAGGTGAGGTTAGGTTATGTTAGGTTAGGTTAGGTTAGGTTAGATGTTAGATGTTAGATTATATTAAAAGGGAAGTTAGATGTTCGATGTTAGACTAGATTAGACGTTAGGTTAGGTTAGGTTAGGTTAGGTTAGGTTAAGTTAGGTTAGGTTAGGTTAGGATTAGATGTTAGGTTAGATGTTAGATGTTAGATTAGATTAGATGTTAGGTTAGGTTAGGTTAGGTTGGGTTAGGTTAGGTTAGGTTAGGTTAGGTGAGGTGAGGTTAGGTTAGGTTAGGTTAGGTTAGGTTAGGTTAGGTTAGGTTAGGTTAGATGTTAGATGTTAGAATATGATAATTGGGAAGTTAGATGTTCGATGTTAGACTAGATTAGACGTTAGGTTAGGTTAGGTTAGGTTAGGTCAGGTCAGGTCAGGTCAGGTCAGGTCAGGTTAGGTTAGGTTAGGTTAGGTTAGGTTAGGTTAGGTTAGGTTAGGTTAGGTCAGGTCAGGTCAGGTCAGGTCAGGTCAGGTCAGGTTAGGTTAGGTTAGGTTAGGTTAGGTTAGGTTAGGTTAGGTTAGGTTAGGTTAGGTTAGGTTAGGTTAGGTGTTAGATGTTAGATTAAATTAGATGTTAAGTTAGATGTTAGATGTTAGATTAGATTAGATGTTAGGTTAGGTTAGGTTAGGTTAGGTGTTAGATGCTAGATTAGATTAGATGTTAAGTTAGATGTTAGATGTTAGATTAGATTAGATGTTAGGTTAGGTTAGGTTAGGTTAGTTTAGGATTAGATGTTACGTTAGATGCTAGATGTTAGATTAGATTAGATGTTAGGTTAGGTTAGGTTAGGTTGATTTAAGTTAGGTTAGGTTAGGTGAGGTGAGGTGAGGTGAGGTTAGGTTAGGTTAGGTTAGGTTAGGTTAGATGTTAAATGTTAGAATATGATAAATGGGAAGTTAGATGTTCGATGTTAGACTAGATTAGACGTAAGGTTAGGTTAGGTTAGGTTAGGTGTTAGATGTTAGATTAAATTAGATGTTAAGTTAGATGTTAGATGTTAGATTAGATTAGATGTTAGGTTTGGTTAGGTTAGGTTAGGTTAGGTTAGGTTAGGTGTTAGATGCTAGATTAGATTAGATGTTAAGTTAGATGTTAGATGTTAGATTAGATTAGATGTTAGGTTAGGTTAGGTTGATTTAAGTTAGGTTAGGTTAGGTGAGGTGAGGTGAGGTGAGGTTAGGTTAGGTTAGGTTAGGTTAGGTTAGGTTAGGTTAGGTTAGGTTAGGTTAGGTTAGATGTTAGATGTTAGAATATGATAATTGGGAAGTTAGATGTTCGATGTTAGACTAGATTAGACGTTAGGTTAGATTAGGTTAGGTTAGGTTGTTAGGTTAGGTTAGGTTAGGTTAGGTGAGGTGAGGTTAGGTCAGGTTAGGTTAGGTTAGGTTATATTAGGTTAGGTTAGGTTAGGTTAGGTTAGATGTTAGATGTTAGATAATATTAAATGGGAAGTTATATGTTCGATGTTAGACTAGATTAGACGTTAGGTTAGGTTAGGTTAGGTTGTTAGGTTTGTTTAGGTTAGGTTAGGTTAGGTTAGGTTAGGTTAGGTTAGGTTAGGTTAGGTTAGGTTAGGTCAGGTCAGGTCAGGTCAGGTCAGGTCAGGTCAGGTAAGATTAGGTTAGGTTAGGTTAGGTTAGGTTAGGTTAGGTTAGGTTAGGTTAGGTTAGGTTAGGTCAGGTCAGGTCAGGTCAGGTCAGGTTAGGTTGGTTAGGTTAGGTTAGGTTAGGTTAGGTTAGGTTAGGTTAGGTTAGGTTAGATGTTAGATGTTAGATTATATTAAAAGGGAAGTTAGATGTTCGATGTTAGACTAGATTAGACGTTAGGTTAGGTTAGGTTAGGTTAGGTTAGGTTAAGTTAGGTTAGGTTAGGTTAGGATTAGATGTTAGGTTAGATGTTAGATGTTAGATTAGATTAGATGTTAGGTTAGGTTAGGTTAGGTTGGGTTAGGTTAGGTTAGGTTAGGTTAGGTGAGGTGAGGTTAGGTTAGGTTAGGTTAGGTTAGGTTATGTTAGGTTAGGTTAGGTTAGGTTAGATGTTAGATGTTAGATTATATTAGATGGGAAGTTAGATGTTAGATGTTAGACTAGATTAGACGTTAGGTTAGGTTAGGTTAGGTTAGGTTGTTAGGTTAGGTTAGGTTAGGTAGGTTAGGATTAGATGTTAGGTTAGATGTTAGATGTTAGATTAGATTAGATGTTAGGTTAGGTTAGGTTAGGTTGGGTTAGGTTAGGTTAGGTTAGGTTAGGTGAGGTGAGGTGAGGTTAGGTTAGGTTAGGTTAGGTTATGTTAGGTTAGGTTAGGTTAGGTTAGGTTAGATGTTAGATGTTAGATTATATTAGATTGGAAGTTAGATGTTCAATGTTAGACTACATTAGACGTTAGGTTAGGTTAGGTTAGGTTGTTAGGTTAGGTTAGGTTAGGTTAGGTTAGGTTAGGTTAGGTTAGGTCAGGTCAGGTCAGGTCAGGTCAGGTCAGGTCAGGTCAGGTTAGGTTAGGTTAGGTTAGGTTAGGTTAGGTTAGGTTAGGTTAGGTCAGGTCAGGTCAGGTCAGGTCAGGTCAGGTCAGGTCAGGTCAGGTTAGGTTAGGTTAGGTTAGGTTAGGTTAGGTTAGGTTAGGTGTTAGATGTTAGATTAAATTAGATGTTAAGTTAGATGTTAGATGTTAGATTAGATTAGATGTTAGGTTAGGTTAGGTTAGGTTAGGTTAGGTTAGGTTACGTTAGGTTAATTTAGGTTAGGTTAGGTTAGGTTAGGTTAGGTTAGTTTAGGTTAGGTTAGGTTAGGTTAGGTTAGGGTAGGTTAGGTTAGGTTAGGTTAGGTTAGGTTAGCTAAGGTTAGGTTAGGTTAGGTTAGGTTAGGTTAGGTTAGGTTAGGTGTTAGATGTTAGATTAGATTAGATGTTAAGTTAGATGTTAGATGTTAGATTAGATTAGATGTTAGGTTAGGGTAGGTTAGGATTAGATGTTACGTTAGATGTTAGATGTTAGATTAGATTAGATGTTAGGTTAGGTTAGGTTAGGTTGGGTTAGGTTAGGTTAGGTTAGGTTAGGTGAGGTGAGGTTAGGTTATGTTAGGTTAGGTTAGGTTAGGTTAGGTTAGATGTTAGATGTTAGATTATATTAAAAGGGAAGTTAGATGTTCGATGTTAGACTAGATTAGACGTTAGGTTAGGTTAGGTTAGGTTAGGTTAGGTTAGGTTAAGTTAGGTTAGGTTAGGTTAGGATTAGATGTTAGGTTAGATGTTAGATGTTAGATTAGATTAGATGTTAGGTTAGGTTAGGTTAGGTTGGGTTAGGTTAGGTTAGGTTAGGTTAGGTGAGGTGAGGTTAGGTTAGGTTAGGTTAGGTTAGGTTATGTTAGGTTAGGTTAGGTTAGGTTAGATGTTAGATGTTAGATTATATTAGATGGGAAGTTAGATGTTCGATGTTAGACTAGATTAGACGTTAGGTTAGGTTAGGTTAGGTTGTTAGGTTAGGTTAGGTTAGGTTAGGTTAGGTTAGGTTAGGTCAGGTCAGGTCAGGTCAGGTCAGGTCAGGTCAGGTCAGGTCAGGTTAGGTTAGGTTAGGTTAGGTTAGGTTAGGTTAGGTTAGGTTAGGTTAGGTTAGGTTAGGTTAGGTCAGGTCAGGTCAGGTCAGGTCAGGTCAGGTCAGGTCAGGTTAGGTTAGGTTAGGTTAGGTTAGGTTAGGTTAGGTTAGATTAGGTTAGGTGTTAGATGTTAGATTAAATTAGATGTTAAGTTAGATGTTAGATGTTAGATTAGATTAGATGTTAGGTTAGGTTAGGTTAGGTTAGGTTAGGTGTTAGATGCTAGATTAGATTAGATGTTAAGTTAGATGTTAGATGTTAGATTAGATTAGATGTTAGGTTAGGTTAGGTTAGGTTAGTTTAGGATTAGATGTTACGTTAGATGTTAGATGTTAGATTAGATTAGATGTTAGGTTAGGTTAGGTTAGGTTAGGTTGATTTAAGTTAGGTTAGGTTAGGTGAGGTGAGGTGAGGTTAGGTTAGGTTAGGTTAGGTTAGGTTAGATGCTAAATGTTAGAATATGATAAATGGGAAGTTAGATGTTCGATGTTAGACTACATTAGACGTAAGGTTAGGTTAGGTTAGGTGAGGTTAGGTTAGGTTAGGTGTTAGATGTTAGATTAAATTAGATGTTAAGTTAGATGTTAGATGTTAGATTAGATTAGATGTTAGGTTTGGTTAGGTTAGGTTAGGTTAGATTAGGTTAGGTTAGGTTATGTGTTAGATGCTAGATTAGATTAGATGTTAAGTTAGATGTTAGATGTTAGATTAGATTAGATGTTAGGTTAGGTTAGGTTGATTTAAGTTAGGTTAGGTTAGGTGAGGTGAGGTGAGGTGAGGTTAGGTTAGGTTAGGTTATGTTAGGTTAGGTTAGGTTAGGTTAGATGTTAGATGTTAGAATATGATAATTTGGAAGTTAGATGTTCGATGTTAGACTAGATTAGACGTTAGGTTAGATTAGGTTAGGTTAGGTTGTTAGGTTAGGTTAGGTTAGGTTAGGTGAGGTGAGGTTAGGTCAGGTTAGGTTAGGTTAGGTTATGTTAGGTTAGGTTAGGTTAGGTTAGGTTAGATGTTAGATGTTAGATAATATTAAATGGGAAGTTAGATGTTCGATGTTAGACTAGATTAGACGTTAGGTTAGGTTAGGTTAGGTTGTTAGGTTTGTTTAGGTTAGGTTAGGTTAGGTTAGGTTAGGTTCGGTTAGGTTAGGTTAGGTTAGGTTAGGTTAGGTTAGGTCAGGTCAGGTCAGGTCAGGTTAGATTAGGTTAGCTTAGGTTAGGTTAGGTTAGGTTAGGTTAGGTTAGGTTAGGTTAGGTTAGGTTAGGTCAGGTCAGGTCAGGTCAGGTCAGGTCAGGTCAGGTTAGGTTGGTTAGGTTAGGTTAGGTTAGGTTAGGTTAGGTTAGGTTAGGTGTTAGATGTTAGATTAAATTAGATGTTAAGTTAGATGTTCGATGTTAGACTAGATTAGACGTTAGGTTAGGTTAGGTTAGGTTAGGTTAAGTTAGGTTAGGTTAGGTTAGGATTAGATGTTAGGTTAGATGTTAGATGTTAGATTAGATTAGATGTTAGGTTAGGTCAGGTTAGGTTGGGTTAGGTTAGGTTAGGTTAGGTAAGGTGAGGTGAGGTTAGGTTAGGTTAGGTTATGTTAGGTTAGGTTAGGTTAGGTTAGATGTTAGATGTTAGATCATATTAGATGGGAAGTTAGATGTTCGATGTTAGAATAGATTAGACGTTAGGTTAGGTTAGGTTGTTAGGTTAGGTTAGGTTAGGTTAGGTTAGGTTAGATTAGGTTAGGTTAGGTTAGGTTAGGTTAGGTTAGGTTAGGTTAGGTCAGGTCAGGTCAGGTCAGGTCAGGTCAGGTCAGGTCAGGTCAGGTTAGGTTAGGTTAGGTTAGGTTAGGTTAGGTTAGGTTAGGTTAGGTTAGGTTAGGTGTTAGATGTTAGATTAAATTAGATGTTAAGTTAGATGTTAGATGTTAGATTAGATTAGATGTTAGGTTAGGTTAGGTTAGGTTAGGTTAGGTTAGGTTAGGTTAGGTTAGGTTAGGGTAGGTTAGGTTAGGTTAGGTTAGGATTAGATGTTACGTTAGATGTTAGATGTTAAATTAGATTAGATGTTAGGTTAGGTTAGGTTAGGTTAGGTTGATTTAAGTTAGGTTAGGTTAGGTTAGGTTAGGTTATGTTAGGTTAGGTTAGGTTAGGTTAGGTTAGATGTTAGATGTTAGAATATGATAAATGGGAAGTTAGATGTTCGATGTTAGACTAGATTAGACGTTAGGTTAGATTAGGTTAGGTTAGGTTGTTAGGTTAGGTTAGGTTAGGTTAGGTGAGGTGAGGTTAGGTCAGGTTAGGTTAGGTTAGGTTATGTTAGGTTAGGTTAGGTTAGGTTAGATGTTAGATGTTAGATTATATTAAATGGGAAGTTAGATGTTCGATGTTAGACTAGATTAGACGTTAGGTTAGGTTAGGTTAGGTTGTTAGGTTTGTTTAGGTTAGGTTAGGTTAGGTTAGGTTAGGTTAGGTTAGGTTAGGTTAGGTTAGGTTAGGTTAGGTCAGGTCAGGTCAGGTCAGGTCAGGTCAGGTCAGGTAAGATTAGGTTAGGTTAGGTTAGGTTAGGTTAGGTTAGGTTAGGTTAGGTTAGGTTGGGTTAGGTCAGGTCAGGTCAGGTCAGGTCAGGTCAGGTTAGGTTGGTTAGGTTAGGTTAGGTTAGGTTAGGTTAGGTTAGGTTAGGTTAGGTTAGATGTTAGATGTTAGATTATATTAAAAGGGAAGTTAGATGTTCGATGTTAGACTAGATTAGACGTTAGGTTAGGTTAGGTTAGGTTAGGTTAAGTTAGGTTACGTTAGGTTAGGATTAGATGTTAGGTTAGATGTTAGATGTTAGATTAGATTAGATGTTAGGTTAGGTTAGGTTAGGTTGGGTTAGGTTAGGTTAGGTTAGGTTAGGTGAGGTGAGGTTAGGTTAGGTTAGGTTAGGTTAGGTTATGTTAGGTTAGGTTAGGTTAGGTTAGGTTAGATGTTAGATGTTAGATTATATTAGATGGGAAGTTAGATGTTCGATGTTAGACTAGATTAGACGTTAGGTTAGGTTAGGTTAGGTTGTTAGGTTAGGTTAGGTTAGGTTAGGTTAGGTTAGGTTAGGTTAGGTCAGGTCAGGTCAGGTCAGGTCAGGTCAGGTCAGGTTAGGTTAGGTTAGGTTAGGTTAGGTTAGGTTAGGTTAGGTTAGGTCAGGTCAGGTCAGGTCAGGTCAGGTCAGGTCAGGTCAGGTCAGGTCAGGTTAGGTTAGGTTAGGTTAGGTTAGGTTAGGTTAGGTTAGGTGTTAGATGTTAGAATAAATTAGATGTTAAGTTAGATGTTAGATGTTAGATTAGATTAGATGTTAGGTTAGGTTAGGTTAGGTTAGGTGTTAGATGCTAGATTAGATTAGATGTTAAGTTAGATGTTAGATGTTAGATTAGATTAGATGTTAGGTTAGGTTAGGTTAGGTTAGTTTAGGATTAGATGTTACGTTAGATGTTAGATTAGATTAGATGTTAGGTTAGGTTAGGTTAGGTTGATTTAAGTTAGGTTAGGTGAGGTGAGGTGAGGTGAGGTTAGGTTAGGTTAGGTTATGTTAGGTTAGGTTAGGTTAGATGTTAGATGTTAGAATATGATAAATGGGAAGTTAGATGTTCGATGTTAGACTAGATTAGACGTTAGGTTAGATTAGGTTAGGTTAGGTTGTTAGGTTAGGTTAGGTTAGGTTAGGTGAGGTGAGGTTAGGTCAGGTTAGGTTAGGTTAGGTTATGTTAGGTTAGGTTAGGTTAGGTTAGGTTAGATGTTAGATGTTAGATTATATTAAATGGGAAGTTAGATGTTCGATGTTAGACTAGATTAGACGTTAGGTTAGGTTAGGTTAGGTTAGGTTAGGTTAGGTTAGGTTGGGTTAGGTTAGGTTAGGTTAGGTTAGGTTAGGATTAGATGTTAGGTTAGATGTTAGATGTTAGATTAGATTAGATGTTAGGTTAGGTTAGGTTAGGTGAGGTGAGGTTAGGTTAGGTTAGGTTAGGTTAGATGTTAGATGTTAGATTATATTAGATGGGAAGTTAGATGTTCGATGTTAGACTAGGTTAGACGTTAGGTTAGGTTAGGTTAGGTTAGGTTAGGTTAGGTTAGGTTAGGTTAGTTTAGGTTAGGTTAGGTTAGGTTAGGTTAGGTTAGGTTAGGTTAGGTTAGGTGTTAGAAGTTAGATTAGATTAGATGTTAAGTTAGATGTTAGATGTTAGATTAGATTAGATGTTAGGTTAGGTTAGGTTAGGATTAGATGTTACGTTAGATGTTAGATGTTAGATTAGATTAGATGTTAGGTTAGGTTAGGTTAGGTTAGGTTGGGTTAGGTTAGGTTAGGTTAGGTTAGGTGAGGTGAGGTTAGGTTAGGTTAGGTTAGGTTATGTTAGGTTAGGTTAGGTTAGGTTAGGTTAGATGTTAGATGTTAGATTATATTAAATGGGAAGTTAGATGTTCGATGTTAGACTAGATTAGACGTTAGGTTAGGTTAGGTTAGGTTAGGTTAAGTTAGGTTAGGTTAGGTTAGGATTAGATGTTAGGTTAGATGTTAGATGTTAGATTAGATTAGATGTTAGGTTAGGTCAGGTTAGGTTGGGTTAGGTTAGGTTAGGTTAGGTTAGGTGAGGTGAGGTTAGGTTAGGTTAGGTTAGGTTAGGTTAGGTTAGGTTAGATGTTAGATGTTAGATCATATTAGATGGGAAGTTAGATGTTCGATGTTAGACTAGATTAGACGTTAGGTTAGGTTAGGTTAGGTTGTTAGTTTAGGTTAGGTTAGGTTAGGTTAGGTTAGGTTAGGTTAGGTTAGGTCAGGTCAGGTCAGGTCAGGTCAGGTCAGGTTAGGTTAGGTTAGGTTAGGTTAGGTTAGATTTGGTTAGGTTAGGTTAGGTTAGGTTAGGTTAGGTTAGGTTAGGTCAGGTCAGGTCAGGTCAGGTCAGGTCAGGTTAGGTTAGGTTAGGTTAGGTTAGGTTAGGTTAGGTTAGGTTAGGTTAGGTTAGGTGTTAGATGTTAGATTAAATTAGATGTTAAGTTAGATGTTAGATGTTAGATTAGATTAGATGTTAGGTTAGGTTAGGTTAGGTTAGGTTAGGTGTTAGATGCTAGATTAGATTAGATGTTAAGTTAGATGTTAGATGTTAGATTAGATTAGATGTTAGGTTAGGTTAGGTTAGGTTAGTTTAGGATTAGATGTTACGTTAGATGTTAGATGTTAGATTAGATTAGATGTTAGGTTAGGTTAGGTTAGGTTAGGTTGATTTAAGTTAGGTTAGGTTAGGTGAGGTGAGGTTAGGTTAGGTTAGGTTATGTTAGGTTAGGTTAGGTTAGGTTAGATGTTAGATGTTAGAATATGATAAATGGGAAGTTAGATGTTCGATGTTAGACTAGATTAGACGTTAGGTTAGGTTAGGTTAGGTTGTTAGGTTTGTTTAGGTTAGGTTAGGTTAGGTTAGGTTAGGTTAGGTTAGGTTAGGTTAGGTTAGGTTAGGTTAGGTCAGGTCAGGTCAGGTCAGGTCAGGTCAGGTTAGATTAGGTTAGCTTAGGTTAGGTTAGGTTAGGTTAGGTTAGGTTAGGTTAGGTTAGGTTAGGTTAGGTGTTAGATGCTAGATTAGATTAGATGTTAAGTTAGATGTTAGATGTTAGATTAGATTAGATGTTAGGTTAGGTTAGGTTAGGTTAGTTTAGGATTAGATGTTACGTTAGATGTTAGATGTTAGATTAGATTAGATGTTAGGTTAGGTTAGGTTAGGTTGATTTAAGTTAGGTTAGGTGAGGTGAGGTGAGGTGAGGTTAGGTTAGGTTAGGTTATGTTAGGTTAGGTTAGGTTAGATGTTAGATGTTAGAATATGATAAATGGGAAGTTAGATGTTCGATGTTAGACTAGATTAGACGTTAGGTTAGATTAGGTTAGGTTAGGTTGTTAGGTTAGGTTAGGTTAGGTTAGGTGAGGTGAGGTTAGGTCAGGTTAGGTTAGGTTAGGTTATGTTAGGTTAGGTTAGGTTAGGTTAGGTTAGATGTTAGATGTTAGATTATATTAAATGGGAAGTTAGATGTTCGATGTTAGACTAGATTAGACGTTAGGTTAGGTTAGGTTAGGTTAGGTTAGGTTAGGTTAGGTTGGGTTAGGTTAGGTTAGGTTAGGTTAGGTTAGGATTAGATGTTAGGTTAGATGTTAGATGTTAGATTAGATTAGATGTTAGGTTAGGTTAGGTTAGGTGAGGTGAGGTTAGGTTAGGTTAGGTTAGGTTAGATGTTAGATGTTAGATTATATTAGATGGGAAGTTAGATGTTCGATGTTAGACTAGGTTAGACGTTAGGTTAGGTTAGGTTAGGTTAGGTTAGGTTAGGTTAGGTTAGTTTAGGTTAGGTTAGGTTAGGTTAGGTTAGGTTAGGTTAGGTTAGGTTAGGTGTTAGAAGTTAGATTAGATTAGATGTTAAGTTAGATGTTAGATGTTAGATTAGATTAGATGTTAGGTTAGGTTAGGTTAGGATTAGATGTTACGTTAGATGTTAGATGTTAGATTAGATTAGATGTTAGGTTAGGTTAGGTTAGGTTAGGTTGGGTTAGGTTAGGTTAGGTTAGGTTAGGTGAGGTGAGGTTAGGTTAGGTTAGGTTAGGTTAGGTTATGTTAGGTTAGGTTAGGTTAGGTTAGGTTAGATGTTAGATGTTAGATTATATTAAATGGGAAGTTAGATGTTCGATGTTAGACTAGATTAGACGTTAGGTTAGGTTAGGTTAGGTTAGGTTAAGTTAGGTTAGGTTAGGTTAGGATTAGATGTTAGGTTAGATGTTAGATGTTAGATTAGATTAGATGTTAGGTTAGGTCAGGTTAGGTTGGGTTAGGTTAGGTTAGGTTAGGTTAGGTGAGGTGAGGTTAGGTTAGGTTAGGTTAGGTTAGGTTAGGTTAGGTTAGATGTTAGATGTTAGATCATATTAGATGGGAAGTTAGATGTTCGATGTTAGACTAGATTAGACGTTAGGTTAGGTTAGGTTAGGTTGTTAGTTTAGGTTAGGTTAGGTTAGGTTAGGTTAGGTTAGGTTAGGTTAGGTCAGGTCAGGTCAGGTCAGGTTAGGTTAGGTTAGGTTAGGTTAGATTAGGTTAGGTTAGGTTAGGTTAGGTTAGGTTAGGTTAGGTTAGGTTAGGTCAGGTCAGGTCAGGTCAGGTCAGGTCAGGTCAGGTCAGGTTAGGTTAGGTTAGGTTAGGTTAGGTTAGGTTAGGTTAGGTTAGGTGTTAGATGTTAGATTAAATTAGATGTTAAGTTAGATGTTAGATGTTAGATTAGATTAGATGTTAGGTTAGGTTAGGTTAGGTTAGGTTAGGTGTTAGATGCTAGATTAGATTAGATGTTAAGTTAGATGTTAGATGTTAGATTAGATTAGATGTTAGGTTAGGTTAGGTTAGGTTAGTTTAGGATTAGATGTTACGTTAGATGTTAGATGTTAGATTAGATTAGATGTTAGGTTAGGTTAGGTTAGGTTAGGTTGATTTAAGTTAGGTTAGGTTAGGTGAGGTGAGGTGAGGTGAGGTGAGGTTAGGTTAGGTTAGGTTATGTTAGGTTAGGTTAGGTTAGGTTAGATGTTAGATGTTAGAATATGATAAATGGGAAGTTAGATGTTCGATGTTAGACTAGATTAGACGTTAGGTTAGGTTAGGTTAGGTTGTTAGGTTTGTTTAGGTTAGGTTAGGTTAGGTTAGGTTAGGTTAGGTTAGGTTAGGTTAGGTTAGGTTAGGTTAGGTCAGGTCAGGTCAGGTCAGGTCAGGTCAGGTCAGGTTAGATTAGGTTAGCTTAGGTTAGGTTAGGTTAGGTTAGGTTAGGTTAGGTTAGGTTAGGTTAGGTCAGGTCAGGTCAGGTCAGGTCAGGTCAGGTCAGGTTAGGTTGGTTAGGTTAGGTTAGGTTAGGTTAGGTTAGGTGTTAGATGTTAGATTAAATTAGATGTTAAGTTAGATGTTCGATGTTAGACTAGATTAGACGTTAGGTTAGGTTAGGTTAGGTTAGGTTAGGTTAGGTTAAGTTAGGTTAGGTTAGGTTAGGATTAGATGTTAGGTTAGATGTTAGATGTTAGATTAGATTAGATGTTAGGTTAGGTCTGGTTAGGTTGGGTTAGGTTAGGTTAGGTTAGGTTAGGTGAGGTGAGGTTAGGTTAGGTTAGGTTATGTTAGGTTAGGTTAGGTTAGGTTAGATGTTAGATGTTAGATCATATTAGATGGGAAGTTAGATGTTCGATGTTAGACTAGATTAGACGTTAGGTTAGGTTAGGTTAGGTTGTTAGGTTAGGTTAGGTTAGGTTAGATTAGGTTAGGTTAGGTTAGGTTAGGTTAGGTTAGGTTAGGTTAGGTTAGGTTAGGTCAGGTCAGGTCAGGTCAGGTCAGGTCAGGTCAGGTCAGGTTAGGTTAGGTTAGGTTAGGTTAGGTTAGGTTAGGTTAGGTTAGGTTAGGTTAGGTTAGGTGTTAGATGTTAGATTAAATTAGATGTTAAGTTAGATGTTAGATGTTAGATTAGATTAGATGTTAGGTTAGGTTAGGTTAGGTTAGGTTAGGTTAGGTTAGGGTAGGTTAGGTTAGGTTAGGTTAGGATTAGATGTTACGTTAGATGTTAGATGTTAAATTAGATTAGATGTTAGGTTAGGTTAGGTTAGGTTGATTTAAGTTAGGTTAGGTTAGGTGAGGTGAGGTGAGGTTAGGTTAGGTTAGGTTATGTTAGGTTAGGTTAGGTTAGGTTAGGTTAGATGTTAGATGTTAGAATATGATAAATGGGAAGTTAGATGTTCGATGTTAGACTAGATTAGACGTTAGGTTAGATTAGGTTAGGTTAGGTTGTTAGGTTAGGTTAGGTTAGGTTAGGTGAGGTGAGGTTAGGTCACTTTAGGTTAGGTTAGGTTATGTTAGGTTAGGTTAGGTTAGGTTAGGTTAGATGTTAGATGTTAGATTATATTAAATGGGAAGTTAGATGTTCGATGTTAGACTAGATTAGACGTTAGGTTAGGTTAGGTTAGGTTGTTAGGTTTGTTTAGGTTAGGTTAGGTTAGGTTAGGTTAGGTTAGGTTAGGTTAGGTTAGGTTAGGTTAGCTTAGGTTAGGTTAGGTCAGGTCAGGTCAGGTCAGGTCAGGTCAGGTCAGGTAAGATTAGGTTAGGTTAGGTTAGGTTAGGTTAGGTTAGGTTAGGTTAGGTTGGGTTAGGTCAGGTCAGGTCAGGTCAGGTCAGGTCAGGTTAGGTTGGTTAGGTTAGGTTAGGTTAGGTTAGGTTAGGTTAGGTTAGGTTAGATGTTAGATGTTAGATTATATTAAAAGGGAAGTTAGATGTTCGATGTTAGACTAGATTAGACGTTAGGTTAGGTTAGGTTAGGTTAGGTTAGGTTAAGTTAGGTTAGGTTAGGTTAGGATTAGATGTTAGGTTAGATGTTAGATGTTAGATTAGATTAGATGTTAGGTTAGGTTAGGTTAGGTTGGGTTAGGTTAGGTTAGGTTAGGTTAGGTGAGGTGAGGTTAGGTTAGGTTAGGTTAGGTTAGGTTATGTTAGGTTAGGTTAGGTTAGGTTAGGTTAGATGTTAGATGTTAGATTATATTAGATGGGAAGTTAGATGTTCGATGTTAGACTAGATTAGACGTTAGGTTAGGTTAGGTTAGGTTGTTAGGTTAGGTTAGGTTAGGTTAGGTTAGGTTAGGTTAGGTTAGGTCAGGTCAGGTCAGGTCAGGTCAGGTCAGGTCAGGTTAGGTTAGGTTAGGTTAGGTTAGGTTAGGTTAGGTTAGGTTAGGTCAGGTCAGGTCAGGTCAGGTCAGGTCAGGTCAGGTCAGGTCAGGTTAGGTTAGGTTAGGTTAGGTTAGGTTAGGTTAGGTTAGGTGTTAGATGTTAGAATAAATTAGATGTTAAGTTAGATGTTAGATGTTAGATTAGATTAGATGTTAGGTTAGGTTAGGTTAGGTTAGGTGTTAGATGCTAGATTAGATTAGATGTTAAGTTAGATGTTAGATGTTAGATTAGATAAGATGTTAGGTTAGGTTAGGTTAGTTTAGGATTAGATGTTACGTTAGATGTTAGATGTTAGATTAGATTAGATGTTAGGTAAGGTTAGGTTAGGTTGATTTAAGTTAGGTTAGGTGAGGTGAGGTGAGGTGAGGTTAGGTTAGGTTAGGTTATGTTAGGTTAGGTTAGGTTAGATGTTAGATGTTAGAATATGATAAATGGGAAGTTAGATGTTCGATGTTAGACTAGATTAGACGTTAGGTTAGATTAGGTTAGGTTAGGTTGTTAGGTTAGGTTAGGTTAGGTTAGGTGAGGTGAGGTTAGGTCAGGTTAGGTTATGTTAGGTTAGGTTAGGTTAGGTTAGGTTAGATGTTAGATGTTAGATTATATTAAATGGGAAGTTAGATGTTCGATGTTAGACTAGATTAGCCGTTAGGTTAGGTTAGGTTAGGTTAGGTTAGGTTAGGTTGGGTTAGGTTAGGTTAGGTTAGGTTAGGTTAGGTTAGGATTAGATGTTAGGTTAGATGTTAGATGTTAGATTAGATTAGATGTTAGGTTAGGTTAGGTTAGGTGAGGTGAGGTTAGGTTAGGTTAGGTTAGGTTAGATGTTAGATGTTAGATTATATTAGATGGGAAGTTAGATGTTCGATGTTAGACTAGATTAGACGTTAGGTTAGGTTAGGTTAGGTTAGGTTAGGTTAGGTTAGGTTAGTTTAGGTTAGGTTAGGTTAGGTTAGGTTAGGTTAGGTTAGGGTAGGTTAGGTTAGGTTAGGTTAGGTTAGGTTAGGTTAGGTTAGGTGTTAGAAGTTAGATTAGATTAGATGTTAAGTTAGATGTTAGATGTTAGATTAGATTAGATGTTAGGTTAGGTTAGGTTAGGATTAGATGTTACGTTAGATGTTAGATGTTAGATTAGATTAGATGTTAGGTTAGGTTAGGTTAGGTTAGGTTGGGTTAGGTTATGTTAGGTTAGGTTAGGTGAGGTGAGGTTAGGTTAGGTTATGTTAGGTTAGGTTAGGTTAGGTTAGATGTTAGATGTTAGATTATATTAAATGGGAAGTTAGATGTTCGATGTTAGACTAGATTAGACGTTAGGTTAGGTTAGGTTAGGTTAGGTTAAGTTAGGTTAGGTTAGGTTAGGATTAGATGTTAGGTTAGATGTTAGATGTTAGATTAGATTAGATGTTAGGTTAGGTCAGGTTAGGTTGGGTTAGGTTAGGTTAGGTTAGGTTAGGTGAGGTGAGGTTAGGTTAGGTTAGGTTAGGTTAGGTTAGGTTAGGTTAGATGTTAGATGTTAGATCATATTAGATGGGAAGTTAGATGTTCGATGTTAGACTAGATTAGACGTTAGGTTAGGTTAGGTTAGGTTGTTAGGTTAGGTTAGGTTAGGTTAGGTTAGGTTAGGTTAGGTTAGGTTAGGTCAGGTCAGGTCAGGTCAGGTCAGGTCAGGTTAGGTTAGGTTAGGTTAGGTTAGGTTAGATTAGGTTAGGTTAGGTTAGGTTAGGTTAGGTTAGGTTAGGTTAGGTTAGTCAGGTCAGGTCAGGGCAGGTCAGGTCAGGTCAGGTTAGGTTAGGTTAGGTTAGGTTAGGTTAGGTTAGGTTAGGTTAGGTGTTAGATGTTAGATTAAATTAGATGTTAAGTTAGATGTTAGATGTTAGATTAGATTAGATGTTAGGTTAGGTTAGGTTAGGTTAGGTTAGGTGTTAGATGCTAGATTAGATTAGATGTTAAGTTAGATGTTAGATGTTAGATTAGATTAGATGTTAGGTTAGGTTAGGTTAGGTTAGTTTAGGATTAGATGTTACGTTAGATGTTAGATGTTAGATTAGATTAGATGTTAGGTTAGGTTAGGTTAGGTTAGGTTGATTTAAGTTAGGTTAGGTTAGGTGAGGTGAGGTGAGGTGAGGTTAGGTTAGGTTAGGTTATGTTAGGTTAGGTTAGGTTAGATGTTAGATGTTAGAATATGATAAATGGGAAGTTAGATGTTCGATGTTAGACTAGATTAGACGTTAGGTTAGATTAGGTTAGGTTAGGTTAGGTTAGGTTAGGTGAGGTGAGGTTAGGTTAGGTTAGGTTAGGTTAGGTTAGGTTAGGTCAGGTCAGGTCAGGTCAGGTCAGGTCAGGTCAGGTTAGATTAGGTTAGCTTAGGTTAGGTTAGGTTAGGTTAGGTTAGGTTAGGTTAGTTTAGGTTAGGTTAGGTTAGGTCAGGTCAGGTCAGGTCAGGTCAGGTCAGGTCAGGTTAGGTTGGTTAGGTTAGGTTAGGTTAGGTTAGGTTAGGTTAGGTGTTAGATGTTAGATTAAATTAGATGTTAAGTTAGATGTTCGATGTTAGACTAGATTAGACGTTAGGTTAGGTTAGGTTAGGTTAGGTTAGGTTAGGTTAGGTTAGGTTAGGTTAGGTTAGGTTAGGTTAGGTTAGGTTAGGTTAGGTTAGGTTAGGTTAGGTGAGGTTAGGTTAGGTTAGGTTAGGTTAGGTTAGGTTAGGTTAGGTTAGGTTAGGTTAGGTTAGGTTAGATGTTAGATGTTAGAATATGATAAATGGGAAGTTAGATGTTCGATGTTAGACTAGATTAGACGTTAGGTTAGATTAGGTTAGGTTAGGTTGTTAGGTTAGGTTAGGTTAGGTTAGGTGAGGTGAGGTTAGGTCAGGTTAGGTTAGGTTAGGTTATGTTAGGTTAGGTTAGGTTAGGTTAGGTTAGATGTTAGATGTTAGATTATATTAAATGGGAAGTTAGATGTTCGATGTTAGACTAGATTAGACGTTAGGTTAGGTTAGGTTAGGTTGTTAGGTTTGTTTAGGTTAGGTTAGGTTAGGTTAGGTTAGGTTAGGTTAGGTTAGGTTAGGTTAGGTTAGCTTAGGTTAGGTTAGGTCAGGTCAGGTCAGGTCAGGTCAGGTAAGATTAGGTTAGGTTAGGTTAGGTTAGGTTAGGTTAGGTTAGGTTAGGTTGGGTTAGGTCAGGTCAGGTCAGGTCAGGTCAGGTCAGGTTAGGTTGGTTAGGTTAGGTTAGGTTAGGTTAGGTTAGGTTAGGTTAGATGTTAGATGTTAGATTATATTAAAAGGGAAGTTAGATGTTCGATGTTAGACTAGATTAGACGTTAGGTTAGGTTAGGTTAGGTTAGGTTAGGTTAAGTTAGGTTAGGTTAGGTTAGGATTAGATGTTAGGTTAGATGTTAGATGTTAGATTAGATTAGATGTTAGGTTAGGTTAGGTTAGGTTGGGTTAGGTTAGGTTAGGTTAGGTTAGGTGAGGTGAGGTTAGGTTAGGTTAGGTTAGGTTAGGTTATGTTAGGTTAGGTTAGGTTAGGTTAGGTTAGATGTTAGATGTTAGATTATATTAGATGGGAAGTTAGATGTTCGATGTTAGACTAGATTAGACGTTAGGTTAGGTTAGGTTAGGTTGTTAGGTTAGGTTAGGTTAGGTTAGGTTAGGTTAGGTTAGGTCAGGTCAGGTCAGGTCAGGTCAGGTCAGGTCAGGTTAGGTTAGGTTAGGTTAGGTTAGGTTAGGTTAGGTTAGGTTAGGTCAGGTCAGGTCAGGTCAGGTCAGGTCAGGTCAGGTCAGGTTAGGTTAGGTTAGGTTAGGTTAGGTTAGGTTAGGTTAGGTGTTAGATGTTAGAATAAATTAGATGTTAAGTTAGATGTTAGATGTTAGATTAGATTAGATGTTAGGTTAGGTTAGGTTAGGTTAGGTGTTAGATGCTAGATTAGATTAGATGTTAAGTTAGATGTTAGATGTTAGATTAGATTAGATGTTAGGTTAGGTTAGGTTAGTTTAGGATTAGATGTTACGTTAGATGTTAGATGTTAGATTAGATTAGATGTTAGGTAAGGTTAGGTTAGGTTGATTTAAGTTAGGTTAGGTGAGGTGAGGTGAGGTGAGGTTAGGTTAGGTTAGGTTATGTTAGGTTAGGTTAGGTTAGATGTTAGATGTTAGAATATGATAAATGGGAAGTTAGATGTTCGATGTTAGACTAGATTAGACGTTAGGTTAGATTAGGTTAGGTTAGGTTGTTAGGTTAGGTTAGGTTAGGTTAGGTGAGGTGAGGTTAGGTCAGGTTAGGTTATGTTAGGTTAGGTTAGGTTAGGTTAGGTTAGATGTTAGATGTTAGATTATATTAAATGGGAAGTTAGATGTTCGATGTTAGACTAGATTAGACGTTAGGTTAGGTTAGGTTAGGTTAGGTTAGGTTAGGTTGGGTTAGGTTAGGTTAGGTTAGGTTAGGTTAGGTTAGGATTAGATGTTAGGTTAGATGTTAGATGTTAGATTAGATTAGATGTTAGGTTAGGTTAGGTTAGGTGAGGTGAGGTTAGGTTAGGTTAGGTTAGGTTAGATGTTAGATGTTAGATTATATTAGATGGGAAGTTAGATGTTCGATGTTAGACTAGATTAGACGTTAGGTTAGGTTAGGTTAGGTTAGGTTAGGTTAGGTTAGTTTAGGTTAGGTTAGGTTAGGTTAGGTTAGGTTAGGTTAGGGTAGGTTAGGTTAGGTTAGGTTAGGTTAGGTTAGGTTAGGTTAGGTGTTAGAAGTTAGATTAGATTAGATGTTAAGTTAGATGTTAGATGTTAGATTAGATTAGATGTTAGGTTAGGTTAGGTTAGGATTAGATGTTACGTTAGATGTTAGATGTTAGATTAGATTAGATGTTAGGTTAGGTTAGGTTAGGTTAGGTTGGGTTAGGTTATGTTAGGTTAGGTTAGGTGAGGTGAGGTTAGGTTAGGTTATGTTAGGTTAGGTTAGGTTAGGTTAGATGTTAGATGTTAGACTATATTAAATGGGAAGTTAGATGTTCGATGTTAGACTAGATTAGACGTTAGGTTAGGTTAGGTTAGGTTAGGTTAAGTTAGGTTAGGTTAGGTTAGGATTAGATGTTAGGTTAGATGTTAGATGTTAGATTAGATTAGATGTTAGGTTAGGTCAGGTTAGGTTGGGTTAGGTTAGGTTAGGTTAGGTTAGGTGAGGTGAGGTTAGGTTAGGTTAGGTTAGGTTAGGTTAGGTTAGGTTAGATGTTAGATGTTAGATCATATTAGATGGGAAGTTAGATGTTCGATGTTAGACTAGATTAGACGTTAGGTTAGGTTAGGTTAGGTTGTTAGGTTAGGTTAGGTTAGGTTAGGTTAGGTTAGGTTAGGTCAGGTCAGGTCAGGTCAGGTCAGGTCAGGTTAGGTTAGGTTAGGTTAGGTTAGGTTAGATTAGGTTAGGTTAGGTTAGGTTAGGTTAGGTTAGGTTAGGTTAGGTTAGGTTAGGTCAGGTCAGGTCAGGTCAGGTCAGGTCAGGTCAGGTTAGGTTAGGTTAGGTTAGGTTAGGTTAGGTTAGGTTAGGTTAGGTTAGGTGTTAGATGTTAGATTAAATTAGATGTTAAGTTAGATGTTAGATGTTAGATTAGATTAGATGTTAGGTTAGGTTAGGTTAGGTTAGGTTAGGTGTTAGATGCTAGATTAGATTAGATGTTAAGTTAGATGTTAGATGTTAGATTAGATTAGATGTTAGGTTAGGTTAGGTTAGGTTAGTTTAGGATTAGATGTTACGTTAGATGTTAGATGTTAGATTAGATTAGATGTTAGGTTAGGTTAGGTTAGGTTGATTTAAGTTAGGTTAGGTTAGGTGAGGTGAGGTGAGGTGAGGTTAGGTTAGGTTAGGTTATGTTAGGTTAGGTTAGGTTAGGTTAGATGTTAGATGTTAGAATATGATAAATGGGAAGTTAGATGTTCGATGTTAGACTAGATTAGACGTTAGGTTAGATTAGGTTAGGTTAGGTTAGGTTAGGTGAGGTGAGGTTAGGTTAGGTTAGGTTAGGTTAGGTTAGGTTAGGTCAGGTCAGGTCAGGTCAGGTCAGGTCAGGTCAGGTTAGATTAGGTTAGCTTAGGTTAGGTTAGGTTAGGTTAGGTTAGGTTAGGTTAGTTTAGGTTAGGTTAGGTTAGGTCAGGTCAGGTCAGGTCAGGTCAGGTCAGGTCAGGTTAGGTTGGTTAGGTTAGGTTAGGTTAGGTTAGGTTAGGTTAGGTTAGGTGTTAGATGTTAGATTAAATTAGATGTTAAGTTAGATGTTCGATGTTAGACTAGATTAGACGTTAGGTTAGGTTAGGTTAGGTTAGGTTAGGTTAAGTTAGGTTAGGTTAGGTTAGGATTAGATGTTAGGTTAGATGTTAGATGTTAGATTAGATTAGATGTTAGGTTAGGTCAGGTTAGGTTGGGTTAGGTTAGGTTAGGTTAGGTTAGGTGAGGTGAGGTTAGGTTAGGTTAGGTTATGTTAGGTTAGGTTAGGTTAGGTTAGATGTTAGATGTTAGATCATATTAGATGGGAAGTTAGATGTTCGATGTTAGACTAGATTAGACGTTAGGTTAGGTTAGGTTAGGTTGTTAGGTTAGGTTAGGTTAGGTTAGGTTAGGTTAGATTAGGTTAGGTTAGGTTAGGTTAGGTTAGGTTAGGTTAGGTCAGGTCAGGTCAGGTCAGGTCAGGTCAGGTCAGGTCAGGTTAGGTTAGGTTAGGTTAGGTTAGGTTAGGTTAGGTTAGGTTAGGTTAGGTTAGGTTAGGTGTTAGATGTTAGATTAAATTAGATGTTAAGTTAGATGTTAGATGTTAGTTTAGATTAGATGTTAGGTTAGGTTAGGTTAGGTTAGGTTAGGTTATATTAGGTTAGGTTAGGTTAGGTTAGGTTAGGTTAGGTTAGGTTAGGATTAGATGTTACGTTAGATGTTAGATGTTAGATTAGATTAGATGTTAGGTTAGGTTAGGTTAGGTTAGGTTGATTTAAGTTAGGTTAGGTTAGGTGAGGTGAGGTGAGGTGAGGTTAGGTTAGGTTAGGTTAGGTTAGGTTATGTTAGGTTAGGTTAGGTTAGGTTGGGTTAGATGTTAGATGTTAGAATATGATAAATGGGAAGTTAGATGTTCGATGTTAGACTAGATTAGACGTTAGGTTAGGTTAGGTTAGGTTAGGTGAGGTGAGGTTAGGTCAGGTTAGGTTAGGTTAGGGTATGTTAGGTTAGGTTAGGTTAGGTTAGGTTAGATGTTAGATGTTAGATTATATTAAATGGGAAGTTAGATGTTCGATGTTAGACTAGATTAGACGTTAGGTTAGGTTAGGTTAGGTTGTTAGGTTTGTTTAGGTTAGGTTAGGTTAGGTTAGGTTAGGTTAGGTTAGGTTAGGTTAGGTTAGGTTAGGTTAGGTCAGGTCAGGTCAGGTCAGGTCAGGTCAGGTAAGATTAGGTTAGGTTAGGTTAGGTTAGGTTAGGTTAGGTTAGGTTAGGTTAGGTCAGGTCAGGTCAGGTCAGGTCAGGTCAGGTTAGGTTGGTTAGGTTAGGTTAGGTTAGGTTAGGTTAGATGTTAGATGTTAGATTATATTAAAAGGGAAGTTAGATGTTCGATGTTAGACTAGATTAGACGTTAGGTTAGGTTAGGTTAGGTTAGGTTAAGTTAGGTTAGGTTAGGTTAGGATTAGATGTTAGGTTAGATGTTAGATGTTAGATTAGATTAGATGTTAGGTTAGGTTAGGTTAGGTTGGGTTAGGTTAGGTTAGGTTAGGTTAGGTGAGGTGAGGTTAGGTTAGGTTAGGTTAGGTTAGGTTATGTTAGGTTAGGTTAGGTTAGGTTAGGTTAGATGTTAGATGTTAGATTATATTAGATGGGAAGTTAGATGTTCGATGTTAGACTAGATTAGACGTTAGGTTAGGTTAGGTTAGGTTGTTAGGTTAGGTTCGGTTAGGTTAGGTTAGGTTAGGTTAGGTCAGGTCAGGTCAGGTCAGGTCAGGTCAGGTCAGGTCAGGTTAGGTTAGGTTAGGTTAGGTTAGGTTAGGTTAGGTCAGGTCAGGTCAGGTCAGGTCAGGTCAGGTCAGGTCAGGTCAGGTCAGGTTAGGTTAGGTTAGGTTAGGTTAGGTTAGGTTAGGTTAGGTTAGGTGTTAGATGTTAGAATAAATTAGATGTTAAGTTAGATGTTAGATGTTAGATTAGATTAGATGTTAGGTTAGGTTAGGTTAGGTTAGGTGTTAGATGCTAGATTAGATTAGATGTTAAGTTAGATGTTAGATGTTAGATTAGATTAGATGTTAGGTTAGGTTAGGTTAGGTTAGTTTAGGATTAGATGTTACGTTAGATGTTAGATGTTAGATTAGATTAGATGTTAGGTTAGGTTAGGTTAGGTTAGGTTAGGTTATGTTAGGTTAGGTTAGGTTAGATGTTAGATGTTAGAATATGATAAATGGGAAGTTAGATGTTCGATGTTAGACTAGATTAGACGTTAGGTTAGATTAGGTTAGGTTAGGTTGTTAGGTTAGGTTAGGTTAGGTTAGGTGAGGTGAGGTTAGGTCAGGTTAGGTTAGGTTAGGTTATGTTAGGTTAGGTTAGGTTAGGTTAGATGTTAGATGTTAGATTATATTAAATGGGAAGTTAGATGTTCGATGTTAGACTAGATTAGACGTTAGGTTAGGTTACGTTAGGTTAGGTTAGGTTAGGTTAGGTTAGGTTGGGTTAGGTTAGGTTAGGTTAGGTTAGGTTAGGATTAGATGTTAGGTTAGATGTTAGATGTTAGATTAGATTAGATGTTAGGTTAGGTTAGGTTAGGTGAGGTGAGGTTAGGTTAGGTTAGGTTAGGTTAGATGTTAGATGTTAGATTATATTAGATGGGAAGTTAGATGTTCGATGTTAGACTAGATTAGACGTTAGGTTAGGTTAGGTTAGGTTAGGTTAGGTTAGGTTAGTTTAGGTTAGGTTAGGTTAGGTTAGGTTAGGTTAGCTAAGGTTAGGTTAGGTTAGGTTAGGTTAGGTTAGGTGTTAGAAGTTAGATTAGATTAGATGTTAAGTTAGATGTTAGATGTTAGATTAGATTAGATGTTAGGTTAGGTTAGGTTAGGATTAGATGTTACGTTAGATGTTAGATGTTAGATTAGATTAGATGTTAGGTTAGGTTAGGTTAGGTTAGGTTGGGTTAGGTTAGGTTAGGTTAGGTTAGGTGAGGTGAGGTTAGGTTAGGTTAAGTTAGGTTAGGTTAGGTTAGGATTAGATGTTAGGTTAGATGTTAGATGTTAGATTAGATTAGATGTTAGGTTAGGTCAGGTTAGGTTGGGTTAGGTTAGGTTAGGTTAGGTTAGGTGAGGTGAGGTTAGGTTAGGTTAGGTTAGGTTAGGTTAGGTTAGATGTTAGATGTTAGATCATATTAGATGGGAAGTTAGATGTTCGATGTTAGACTAGATTAGACGTTAGGTTAGGTTAGGTTAGGTTGTTAGGTTAGGTTAGGTTAGGTTAGGTTAGGTTAGGTTAGGTTAGGTTAGGTTAGGTTAGGTTAGGTTAGGTTAGATGTTAGATGTTAGATTATATTAAATGGGAAGTTAGATGTTCGATGTTAGACTAGATTAGACGTTAGGTTAGGTTAGGTTAGGTTAGGTTAAGTTAGGTTAGGTTAGGTTAGGATTAGATGTTAGGTTAGATGTTAGATGTTAGATTAGATTAGATGTTAGGTTAGGTCAGGTTAGGTTGGGTTAGGTTAGGTTAGGTTAGGTTAGGTGAGGTGAGGTTAGGTTAGGTTAGGTTAGGTTAGGTTAGGTTAGGTTAGATGTTAGATGTTAGATCATATTAGATGGGAAGTTAGATGTTCGATGTTAGACTAGATTAGACGTTAGGTTAGGTTAGGTTAGGTTGTTAGTTTAGGTTAGGTTAGGTTAGGTTAGGTTAGGTTAGGTTAGGTTAGGTCAGGTCAGGTCAGGTCAGGTCAGGTCAGGTTAGGTTAGGTTAGGTTAGGTTAGGTTAGATTTGGTTAGGTTAGGTTAGGTTAGGTTAGGTTAGGTTAGGTTAGGTCAGGTCAGGTCAGGTCAGGTCAGGTCAGGTTAGGTTAGGTTAGGTTAGGTTAGGTTAGGTTAGGTTAGGTTAGGTTAGGTTAGGTGTTAGATGTTAGATTAAATTAGATGTTAAGTTAGATGTTAGATGTTAGATTAGATTAGATGTTAGGTTAGGTTAGGTTAGGTTAGGTTAGGTGTTAGATGCTAGATTAGATTAGATGTTAAGTTAGATGTTAGATGTTAGATTAGATTAGATGTTAGGTTAGGTTAGGTTAGGTTAGTTTAGGATTAGATGTTACGTTAGATGTTAGATGTTAGATTAGATTAGATGTTAGGTTAGGTTAGGTTAGGTTAGGTTGATTTAAGTTAGGTTAGGTTAGGTGAGGTGAGGTTAGGTTAGGTTAGGTTATGTTAGGTTAGGTTAGGTTAGGTTAGATGTTAGATGTTAGAATATGATAAATGGGAAGTTAGATGTTCGATGTTAGACTAGATTAGACGTTAGGTTAGGTTAGGTTAGGTTGTTAGGTTTGTTTAGGTTAGGTTAGGTTAGGTTAGGTTAGGTTAGGTTAGGTTAGGTTAGGTTAGGTTAGGTTAGGTCAGGTCAGGTCAGGTCAGGTCAGGTCAGGTTAGATTAGGTTAGCTTAGGTTAGGTTAGGTTAGGTTAGGTTAGGTTAGGTTAGGTTAGGTTAGGTTAGGTGTTAGATGCTAGATTAGATTAGATGTTAAGTTAGATGTTAGATGTTAGATTAGATTAGATGTTAGGTTAGGTTAGGTTAGGTTAGTTTAGGATTAGATGTTACGTTAGATGTTAGATGTTAGATTAGATTAGATGTTAGGTTAGGTTAGGTTAGGTTGATTTAAGTTAGGTTAGGTGAGGTGAGGTGAGGTGAGGTTAGGTTAGGTTAGGTTATGTTAGGTTAGGTTAGGTTAGATGTTAGATGTTAGAATATGATAAATGGGAAGTTAGATGTTCGATGTTAGACTAGATTAGACGTTAGGTTAGATTAGGTTAGGTTAGGTTGTTAGGTTAGGTTAGGTTAGGTTAGGTGAGGTGAGGTTAGGTCAGGTTAGGTTAGGTTAGGTTATGTTAGGTTAGGTTAGGTTAGGTTAGGTTAGATGTTAGATGTTAGATTATATTAAATGGGAAGTTAGATGTTCGATGTTAGACTAGATTAGACGTTAGGTTAGGTTAGGTTAGGTTAGGTTAGGTTAGGTTAGGTTGGGTTAGGTTAGGTTAGGTTAGGTTAGGTTAGGATTAGATGTTAGGTTAGATGTTAGATGTTAGATTAGATTAGATGTTAGGTTAGGTTAGGTTAGGTGAGGTGAGGTTAGGTTAGGTTAGGTTAGGTTAGATGTTAGATGTTAGATTATATTAGATGGGAAGTTAGATGTTCGATGTTAGACTAGGTTAGACGTTAGGTTAGGTTAGGTTAGGTTAGGTTAGGTTAGGTTAGGTTAGTTTAGGTTAGGTTAGGTTAGGTTAGGTTAGGTTAGGTTAGGTTAGGTTAGGTTAGGTTAGGTGTTAGAAGTTAGATTAGATTAGATGTTAAGTTAGATGTTAGATGTTAGATTAGATTAGATGTTAGGTTAGGTTAGGTTAGGATTAGATGTTACGTTAGATGTTAGATGTTAGATTAGATTAGATGTTAGGTTAGGTTAGGTTAGGTTAGGTTGGGTTAGGTTAGGTTAGGTTAGGTTAGGTGAGGTGAGGTTAGGTTAGGTTAGGTTAGGTTAGGTTATGTTAGGTTAGGTTAGGTTAGGTTAGGTTAGATGTTAGATGTTAGATTATATTAAATGGGAAGTTAGATGTTCGATGTTAGACTAGATTAGACGTTAGGTTAGGTTAGGTTAGGTTAGGTTAAGTTAGGTTAGGTTAGGTTAGGATTAGATGTTAGGTTAGATGTTAGATGTTAGATTAGATTAGATGTTAGGTTAGGTCAGGTTAGGTTGGGTTAGGTTAGGTTAGGTTAGGTTAGGTGAGGTGAGGTTAGGTTAGGTTAGGTTAGGTTAGGTTAGGTTAGGTTAGATGTTAGATGTTAGATCATATTAGATGGGAAGTTAGATGTTCGATGTTAGACTAGATTAGACGTTAGGTTAGGTTAGGTTAGGTTGTTAGTTTAGGTTAGGTTAGGTTAGGTTAGGTTAGGTTAGGTTAGGTTAGGTCAGGTCAGGTCAGGTCAGGTTAGGTTAGGTTAGGTTAGGTTAGATTAGGTTAGGTTAGGTTAGGTTAGGTTAGGTTAGGTTAGGTTAGGTTAGGTCAGGTCAGGTCAGGTCAGGTCAGGTCAGGTCAGGTCAGGTTAGGTTAGGTTAGGTTAGGTTAGGTTAGGTTAGGTTAGGTTAGGTGTTAGATGTTAGATTAAATTAGATGTTAAGTTAGATGTTAGATGTTAGATTAGATTAGATGTTAGGTTAGGTTAGGTTAGGTTAGGTTAGGTGTTAGATGCTAGATTAGATTAGATGTTAAGTTAGATGTTAGATGTTAGATTAGATTAGATGTTAGGTTAGGTTAGGTTAGGTTAGTTTAGGATTAGATGTTACGTTAGATGTTAGATGTTAGATTAGATTAGATGTTAGGTTAGGTTAGGTTAGGTTAGGTTGATTTAAGTTAGGTTAGGTTAGGTGAGGTGAGGTGAGGTGAGGTGAGGTTAGGTTAGGTTAGGTTATGTTAGGTTAGGTTAGGTTAGGTTAGATGTTAGATGTTAGAATATGATAAATGGGAAGTTAGATGTTCGATGTTAGACTAGATTAGACGTTAGGTTAGGTTAGGTTAGGTTGTTAGGTTTGTTTAGGTTAGGTTAGGTTAGGTTAGGTTAGGTTAGGTTAGGTTAGGTTAGGTTAGGTTAGGTTAGGTCAGGTCAGGTCAGGTCAGGTCAGGTCAGGTCAGGTTAGATTAGGTTAGCTTAGGTTAGGTTAGGTTAGGTTAGGTTAGGTTAGGTTAGGTTAGGTTAGGTCAGGTCAGGTCAGGTCAGGTCAGGTCAGGTCAGGTTAGGTTGGTTAGGTTAGGTTAGGTTAGGTTAGGTTAGGTGTTAGATGTTAGATTAAATTAGATGTTAAGTTAGATGTTCGATGTTAGACTAGATTAGACGTTAGGTTAGGTTAGGTTAGGTTAGGTTAGGTTAGGTTAAGTTAGGTTAGGTTAGGTTAGGATTAGATGTTAGGTTAGATGTTAGATGTTAGATTAGATTAGATGTTAGGTTAGGTCTGGTTAGGTTGGGTTAGGTTAGGTTAGGTTAGGTTAGGTGAGGTGAGGTTAGGTTAGGTTAGGTTATGTTAGGTTAGGTTAGGTTAGGTTAGATGTTAGATGTTAGATCATATTAGATGGGAAGTTAGATGTTCGATGTTAGACTAGATTAGACGTTAGGTTAGGTTAGGTTAGGTTGTTAGGTTAGGTTAGGTTAGGTTAGATTAGGTTAGGTTAGGTTAGGTTAGGTTAGGTTAGGTTAGGTTAGGTTAGGTTAGGTCAGGTCAGGTCAGGTCAGGTCAGGTCAGGTCAGGTCAGGTTAGGTTAGGTTAGGTTAGGTTAGGTTAGGTTAGGTTAGGTTAGGTTAGGTTAGGTTAGGTGTTAGATGTTAGATTAAATTAGATGTTAAGTTAGATGTTAGATGTTAGATTAGATTAGATGTTAGGTTAGGTTAGGTTAGGTTAGGTTAGGTTAGGTTAGGGTAGGTTAGGTTAGGTTAGGTTAGGATTAGATGTTACGTTAGATGTTAGATGTTAAATTAGATTAGATGTTAGGTTAGGTTAGGTTAGGTTGATTTAAGTTAGGTTAGGTTAGGTGAGGTGAGGTGAGGTTAGGTTAGGTTAGGTTATGTTAGGTTAGGTTAGGTTAGGTTAGGTTAGATGTTAGATGTTAGAATATGATAAATGGGAAGTTAGATGTTCGATGTTAGACTAGATTAGACGTTAGGTTAGATTAGGTTAGGTTAGGTTGTTAGGTTAGGTTAGGTTAGGTTAGGTGAGGTGAGGTTAGGTCACTTTAGGTTAGGTTAGGTTATGTTAGGTTAGGTTAGGTTAGGTTAGGTTAGATGTTAGATGTTAGATTATATTAAATGGGAAGTTAGATGTTCGATGTTAGACTAGATTAGACGTTAGGTTAGGTTAGGTTAGGTTGTTAGGTTTGTTTAGGTTAGGTTAGGTTAGGTTAGGTTAGGTTAGGTTAGGTTAGGTTAGGTTAGGTTAGCTTAGGTTAGGTTAGGTCAGGTCAGGTCAGGTCAGGTCAGGTCAGGTCAGGTAAGATTAGGTTAGGTTAGGTTAGGTTAGGTTAGGTTAGGTTAGGTTAGGTTGGGTTAGGTCAGGTCAGGTCAGGTCAGGTCAGGTCAGGTTAGGTTGGTTAGGTTAGGTTAGGTTAGGTTAGGTTAGGTTAGGTTAGGTTAGATGTTAGATGTTAGATTATATTAAAAGGGAAGTTAGATGTTCGATGTTAGACTAGATTAGACGTTAGGTTAGGTTAGGTTAGGTTAGGTTAGGTTAAGTTAGGTTAGGTTAGGTTAGGATTAGATGTTAGGTTAGATGTTAGATGTTAGATTAGATTAGATGTTAGGTTAGGTTAGGTTAGGTTGGGTTAGGTTAGGTTAGGTTAGGTTAGGTGAGGTGAGGTTAGGTTAGGTTAGGTTAGGTTAGGTTATGTTAGGTTAGGTTAGGTTAGGTTAGGTTAGATGTTAGATGTTAGATTATATTAGATGGGAAGTTAGATGTTCGATGTTAGACTAGATTAGACGTTAGGTTAGGTTAGGTTAGGTTGTTAGGTTAGGTTAGGTTAGGTTAGGTTAGGTTAGGTTAGGTTAGGTCAGGTCAGGTCAGGTCAGGTCAGGTCAGGTCAGGTTAGGTTAGGTTAGGTTAGGTTAGGTTAGGTTAGGTTAGGTTAGGTCAGGTCAGGTCAGGTCAGGTCAGGTCAGGTCAGGTCAGGTCAGGTTAGGTTAGGTTAGGTTAGGTTAGGTTAGGTTAGGTTAGGTGTTAGATGTTAGAATAAATTAGATGTTAAGTTAGATGTTAGATGTTAGATTAGATTAGATGTTAGGTTAGGTTAGGTTAGGTTAGGTGTTAGATGCTAGATTAGATTAGATGTTAAGTTAGATGTTAGATGTTAGATTAGATAAGATGTTAGGTTAGGTTAGGTTAGTTTAGGATTAGATGTTACGTTAGATGTTAGATGTTAGATTAGATTAGATGTTAGGTAAGGTTAGGTTAGGTTGATTTAAGTTAGGTTAGGTGAGGTGAGGTGAGGTGAGGTTAGGTTAGGTTAGGTTATGTTAGGTTAGGTTAGGTTAGATGTTAGATGTTAGAATATGATAAATGGGAAGTTAGATGTTCGATGTTAGACTAGATTAGACGTTAGGTTAGATTAGGTTAGGTTAGGTTGTTAGGTTAGGTTAGGTTAGGTTAGGTGAGGTGAGGTTAGGTCAGGTTAGGTTATGTTAGGTTAGGTTAGGTTAGGTTAGGTTAGATGTTAGATGTTAGATTATATTAAATGGGAAGTTAGATGTTCGATGTTAGACTAGATTAGACGTTAGGTTAGGTTAGGTTAGGTTAGGTTAGGTTAGGTTGGGTTAGGTTAGGTTAGGTTAGGTTAGGTTAGGTTAGGATTAGATGTTAGGTTAGATGTTAGATGTTAGATTAGATTAGATGTTAGGTTAGGTTAGGTTAGGTGAGGTGAGGTTAGGTTAGGTTAGGTTAGGTTAGATGTTAGATGTTAGATTATATTAGATGGGAAGTTAGATGTTCGATGTTAGACTAGATTAGACGTTAGGTTAGGTTAGGTTAGGTTAGGTTAGGTTAGGTTAGGTTAGTTTAGGTTAGGTTAGGTTAGGTTAGGTTAGGTTAGGTTAGGGTAGGTTAGGTTAGGTTAGGTTAGGTTAGGTTAGGTTAGGTTAGGTGTTAGAAGTTAGATTAGATTAGATGTTAAGTTAGATGTTAGATGTTAGATTAGATTAGATGTTAGGTTAGGTTAGGTTAGGATTAGATGTTACGTTAGATGTTAGATGTTAGATTAGATTAGATGTTAGGTTAGGTTAGGTTAGGTTAGGTTGGGTTAGGTTATGTTAGGTTAGGTTAGGTGAGGTGAGGTTAGGTTAGGTTATGTTAGGTTAGGTTAGGTTAGGTTAGATGTTAGATGTTAGATTATATTAAATGGGAAGTTAGATGTTCGATGTTAGACTAGATTAGACGTTAGGTTAGGTTAGGTTAGGTTAGGTTAAGTTAGGTTAGGTTAGGTTAGGATTAGATGTTAGGTTAGATGTTAGATGTTAGATTAGATTAGATGTTAGGTTAGGTCAGGTTAGGTTGGGTTAGGTTAGGTTAGGTTAGGTTAGGTGAGGTGAGGTTAGGTTAGGTTAGGTTAGGTTAGGTTAGGTTAGGTTAGATGTTAGATGTTAGATCATATTAGATGGGAAGTTAGATGTTCGATGTTAGACTAGATTAGACGTTAGGTTAGGTTAGGTTAGGTTGTTAGGTTAGGTTAGGTTAGGTTAGGTTAGGTTAGGTTAGGTTAGGTTAGGTCAGGTCAGGTCAGGTCAGGTCAGGTCAGGTTAGGTTAGGTTAGGTTAGGTTAGGTTAGATTAGGTTAGGTTAGGTTAGGTTAGGTTAGGTTAGGTTAGGTTAGGTTAGTCAGGTCAGGTCAGGGCAGGTCAGGTCAGGTCAGGTTAGGTTAGGTTAGGTTAGGTTAGGTTAGGTTAGGTTAGGTTAGGTGTTAGATGTTAGATTAAATTAGATGTTAAGTTAGATGTTAGATGTTAGATTAGATTAGATGTTAGGTTAGGTTAGGTTAGGTTAGGTTAGGTGTTAGATGCTAGATTAGATTAGATGTTAAGTTAGATGTTAGATGTTAGATTAGATTAGATGTTAGGTTAGGTTAGGTTAGGTTAGTTTAGGATTAGATGTTACGTTAGATGTTAGATGTTAGATTAGATTAGATGTTAGGTTAGGTTAGGTTAGGTTAGGTTGATTTAAGTTAGGTTAGGTTAGGTGAGGTGAGGTGAGGTGAGGTTAGGTTAGGTTAGGTTATGTTAGGTTAGGTTAGGTTAGATGTTAGATGTTAGAATATGATAAATGGGAAGTTAGATGTTCGATGTTAGACTAGATTAGACGTTAGGTTAGATTAGGTTAGGTTAGGTTAGGTTAGGTTAGGTGAGGTGAGGTTAGGTTAGGTTAGGTTAGGTTAGGTTAGGTTAGGTCAGGTCAGGTCAGGTCAGGTCAGGTCAGGTTAGATTAGGTTAGCTTAGGTTAGGTTAGGTTAGGTTAGGTTAGGTTAGGTTAGTTTAGGTTAGGTTAGGTTAGGTCAGGTCAGGTCAGGTCAGGTCAGGTCAGGTCAGGTTAGGTTGGTTAGGTTAGGTTAGGTTAGGTTAGGTTAGGTTAGGTGTTAGATGTTAGATTAAATTAGATGTTAAGTTAGATGTTCGATGTTAGACTAGATTAGACGTTAGGTTAGGTTAGGTTAGGTTAGGTTAGGTTAGGTTAGGTTAGGTTAGGTTAGGTTAGGTTAGGTTAGGTTAGGTTAGGTTAGGTTAGGTTAGGTTAGGTGAGGTTAGGTTAGGTTAGGTTAGGTTAGGTTAGGTTAGGTTAGGTTAGGTTAGGTTAGGTTAGGTTAGATGTTAGATGTTAGAATATGATAAATGGGAAGTTAGATGTTCGATGTTAGACTAGATTAGACGTTAGGTTAGATTAGGTTAGGTTAGGTTGTTAGGTTAGGTTAGGTTAGGTTAGGTGAGGTGAGGTTAGGTCAGGTTAGGTTAGGTTAGGTTATGTTAGGTTAGGTTAGGTTAGGTTAGGTTAGATGTTAGATGTTAGATTATATTAAATGGGAAGTTAGATGTTCGATGTTAGACTAGATTAGACGTTAGGTTAGGTTAGGTTAGGTTGTTAGGTTTGTTTAGGTTAGGTTAGGTTAGGTTAGGTTAGGTTAGGTTAGGTTAGGTTAGGTTAGGTTAGCTTAGGTTAGGTTAGGTCAGGTCAGGTCAGGTCAGGTCAGGTAAGATTAGGTTAGGTTAGGTTAGGTTAGGTTAGGTTAGGTTAGGTTAGGTTGGGTTAGGTCAGGTCAGGTCAGGTCAGGTCAGGTCAGGTTAGGTTGGTTAGGTTAGGTTAGGTTAGGTTAGGTTAGGTTAGGTTAGATGTTAGATGTTAGATTATATTAAAAGGGAAGTTAGATGTTCGATGTTAGACTAGATTAGACGTTAGGTTAGGTTAGGTTAGGTTAGGTTAGGTTAAGTTAGGTTAGGTTAGGTTAGGATTAGATGTTAGGTTAGATGTTAGATGTTAGATTAGATTAGATGTTAGGTTAGGTTAGGTTAGGTTGGGTTAGGTTAGGTTAGGTTAGGTTAGGTGAGGTGAGGTTAGGTTAGGTTAGGTTAGGTTAGGTTATGTTAGGTTAGGTTAGGTTAGGTTAGGTTAGATGTTAGATGTTAGATTATATTAGATGGGAAGTTAGATGTTCGATGTTAGACTAGATTAGACGTTAGGTTAGGTTAGGTTAGGTTGTTAGGTTAGGTTAGGTTAGGTTAGGTTAGGTTAGGTTAGGTCAGGTCAGGTCAGGTCAGGTCAGGTCAGGTCAGGTTAGGTTAGGTTAGGTTAGGTTAGGTTAGGTTAGGTTAGGTTAGGTCAGGTCAGGTCAGGTCAGGTCAGGTCAGGTCAGGTCAGGTTAGGTTAGGTTAGGTTAGGTTAGGTTAGGTTAGGTTAGGTGTTAGATGTTAGAATAAATTAGATGTTAAGTTAGATGTTAGATGTTAGATTAGATTAGATGTTAGGTTAGGTTAGGTTAGGTTAGGTGTTAGATGCTAGATTAGATTAGATGTTAAGTTAGATGTTAGATGTTAGATTAGATTAGATGTTAGGTTAGGTTAGGTTAGTTTAGGATTAGATGTTACGTTAGATGTTAGATGTTAGATTAGATTAGATGTTAGGTAAGGTTAGGTTAGGTTGATTTAAGTTAGGTTAGGTGAGGTGAGGTGAGGTGAGGTTAGGTTAGGTTAGGTTATGTTAGGTTAGGTTAGGTTAGATGTTAGATGTTAGAATATGATAAATGGGAAGTTAGATGTTCGATGTTAGACTAGATTAGACGTTAGGTTAGATTAGGTTAGGTTAGGTTGTTAGGTTAGGTTAGGTTAGGTTAGGTGAGGTGAGGTTAGGTCAGGTTAGGTTATGTTAGGTTAGGTTAGGTTAGGTTAGGTTAGATGTTAGATGTTAGATTATATTAAATGGGAAGTTAGATGTTCGATGTTAGACTAGATTAGACGTTAGGTTAGGTTAGGTTAGGTTAGGTTAGGTTAGGTTGGGTTAGGTTAGGTTAGGTTAGGTTAGGTTAGGTTAGGATTAGATGTTAGGTTAGATGTTAGATGTTAGATTAGATTAGATGTTAGGTTAGGTTAGGTTAGGTGAGGTGAGGTTAGGTTAGGTTAGGTTAGGTTAGATGTTAGATGTTAGATTATATTAGATGGGAAGTTAGATGTTCGATGTTAGACTAGATTAGACGTTAGGTTAGGTTAGGTTAGGTTAGGTTAGGTTAGGTTAGTTTAGGTTAGGTTAGGTTAGGTTAGGTTAGGTTAGGTTAGGGTAGGTTAGGTTAGGTTAGGTTAGGTTAGGTTAGGTTAGGTTAGGTGTTAGAAGTTAGATTAGATTAGATGTTAAGTTAGATGTTAGATGTTAGATTAGATTAGATGTTAGGTTAGGTTAGGTTAGGATTAGATGTTACGTTAGATGTTAGATGTTAGATTAGATTAGATGTTAGGTTAGGTTAGGTTAGGTTAGGTTGGGTTAGGTTATGTTAGGTTAGGTTAGGTGAGGTGAGGTTAGGTTAGGTTATGTTAGGTTAGGTTAGGTTAGGTTAGATGTTAGATGTTAGACTATATTAAATGGGAAGTTAGATGTTCGATGTTAGACTAGATTAGACGTTAGGTTAGGTTAGGTTAGGTTAGGTTAAGTTAGGTTAGGTTAGGTTAGGATTAGATGTTAGGTTAGATGTTAGATGTTAGATTAGATTAGATGTTAGGTTAGGTCAGGTTAGGTTGGGTTAGGTTAGGTTAGGTTAGGTTAGGTGAGGTGAGGTTAGGTTAGGTTAGGTTAGGTTAGGTTAGGTTAGGTTAGATGTTAGATGTTAGATCATATTAGATGGGAAGTTAGATGTTCGATGTTAGACTAGATTAGACGTTAGGTTAGGTTAGGTTAGGTTGTTAGGTTAGGTTAGGTTAGGTTAGGTTAGGTTAGGTTAGGTCAGGTCAGGTCAGGTCAGGTCAGGTCAGGTTAGGTTAGGTTAGGTTAGGTTAGGTTAGATTAGGTTAGGTTAGGTTAGGTTAGGTTAGGTTAGGTTAGGTTAGGTTAGGTTAGGTCAGGTCAGGTCAGGTCAGGTCAGGTCAGGTCAGGTTAGGTTAGGTTAGGTTAGGTTAGGTTAGGTTAGGTTAGGTTAGGTTAGGTGTTAGATGTTAGATTAAATTAGATGTTAAGTTAGATGTTAGATGTTAGATTAGATTAGATGTTAGGTTAGGTTAGGTTAGGTTAGGTTAGGTGTTAGATGCTAGATTAGATTAGATGTTAAGTTAGATGTTAGATGTTAGATTAGATTAGATGTTAGGTTAGGTTAGGTTAGGTTAGTTTAGGATTAGATGTTACGTTAGATGTTAGATGTTAGATTAGATTAGATGTTAGGTTAGGTTAGGTTAGGTTGATTTAAGTTAGGTTAGGTTAGGTGAGGTGAGGTGAGGTGAGGTTAGGTTAGGTTAGGTTATGTTAGGTTAGGTTAGGTTAGGTTAGATGTTAGATGTTAGAATATGATAAATGGGAAGTTAGATGTTCGATGTTAGACTAGATTAGACGTTAGGTTAGATTAGGTTAGGTTAGGTTAGGTTAGGTGAGGTGAGGTTAGGTTAGGTTAGGTTAGGTTAGGTTAGGTTAGGTCAGGTCAGGTCAGGTCAGGTCAGGTCAGGTCAGGTTAGATTAGGTTAGCTTAGGTTAGGTTAGGTTAGGTTAGGTTAGGTTAGGTTAGTTTAGGTTAGGTTAGGTTAGGTCAGGTCAGGTCAGGTCAGGTCAGGTCAGGTCAGGTTAGGTTGGTTAGGTTAGGTTAGGTTAGGTTAGGTTAGGTTAGGTTAGGTGTTAGATGTTAGATTAAATTAGATGTTAAGTTAGATGTTCGATGTTAGACTAGATTAGACGTTAGGTTAGGTTAGGTTAGGTTAGGTTAGGTTAAGTTAGGTTAGGTTAGGTTAGGATTAGATGTTAGGTTAGATGTTAGATGTTAGATTAGATTAGATGTTAGGTTAGGTCAGGTTAGGTTGGGTTAGGTTAGGTTAGGTTAGGTTAGGTGAGGTGAGGTTAGGTTAGGTTAGGTTATGTTAGGTTAGGTTAGGTTAGGTTAGATGTTAGATGTTAGATCATATTAGATGGGAAGTTAGATGTTCGATGTTAGACTAGATTAGACGTTAGGTTAGGTTAGGTTAGGTTGTTAGGTTAGGTTAGGTTAGGTTAGGTTAGGTTAGATTAGGTTAGGTTAGGTTAGGTTAGGTTAGGTTAGGTTAGGTCAGGTCAGGTCAGGTCAGGTCAGGTCAGGTCAGGTCAGGTTAGGTTAGGTTAGGTTAGGTTAGGTTAGGTTAGGTTAGGTTAGGTTAGGTTAGGTTAGGTGTTAGATGTTAGATTAAATTAGATGTTAAGTTAGATGTTAGATGTTAGTTTAGATTAGATGTTAGGTTAGGTTAGGTTAGGTTAGGTTAGGTTATATTAGGTTAGGTTAGGTTAGGTTAGGTTAGGTTAGGTTAGGTTAGGATTAGATGTTACGTTAGATGTTAGATGTTAGATTAGATTAGATGTTAGGTTAGGTTAGGTTAGGTTAGGTTGATTTAAGTTAGGTTAGGTTAGGTGAGGTGAGGTGAGGTGAGGTTAGGTTAGGTTAGGTTAGGTTAGGTTATGTTAGGTTAGGTTAGGTTAGGTTGGGTTAGATGTTAGATGTTAGAATATGATAAATGGGAAGTTAGATGTTCGATGTTAGACTAGATTAGACGTTAGGTTAGGTTAGGTTAGGTTAGGTGAGGTGAGGTTAGGTCAGGTTAGGTTAGGTTAGGGTATGTTAGGTTAGGTTAGGTTAGGTTAGGTTAGATGTTAGATGTTAGATTATATTAAATGGGAAGTTAGATGTTCGATGTTAGACTAGATTAGACGTTAGGTTAGGTTAGGTTAGGTTGTTAGGTTTGTTTAGGTTAGGTTAGGTTAGGTTAGGTTAGGTTAGGTTAGGTTAGGTTAGGTTAGGTTAGGTTAGGTCAGGTCAGGTCAGGTCAGGTCAGGTCAGGTAAGATTAGGTTAGGTTAGGTTAGGTTAGGTTAGGTTAGGTTAGGTTAGGTTAGGTCAGGTCAGGTCAGGTCAGGTCAGGTCAGGTTAGGTTGGTTAGGTTAGGTTAGGTTAGGTTAGGTTAGATGTTAGATGTTAGATTATATTAAAAGGGAAGTTAGATGTTCGATGTTAGACTAGATTAGACGTTAGGTTAGGTTAGGTTAGGTTAGGTTAAGTTAGGTTAGGTTAGGTTAGGATTAGATGTTAGGTTAGATGTTAGATGTTAGATTAGATTAGATGTTAGGTTAGGTTAGGTTAGGTTGGGTTAGGTTAGGTTAGGTTAGGTTAGGTGAGGTGAGGTTAGGTTAGGTTAGGTTAGGTTAGGTTATGTTAGGTTAGGTTAGGTTAGGTTAGGTTAGATGTTAGATGTTAGATTATATTAGATGGGAAGTTAGATGTTCGATGTTAGACTAGATTAGACGTTAGGTTAGGTTAGGTTAGGTTGTTAGGTTAGGTTCGGTTAGGTTAGGTTAGGTTAGGTTAGGTCAGGTCAGGTCAGGTCAGGTCAGGTCAGGTCAGGTCAGGTTAGGTTAGGTTAGGTTAGGTTAGGTTAGGTTAGGTCAGGTCAGGTCAGGTCAGGTCAGGTCAGGTCAGGTCAGGTCAGGTCAGGTTAGGTTAGGTTAGGTTAGGTTAGGTTAGGTTAGGTTAGGTTAGGTGTTAGATGTTAGAATAAATTAGATGTTAAGTTAGATGTTAGATGTTAGATTAGATTAGATGTTAGGTTAGGTTAGGTTAGGTTAGGTGTTAGATGCTAGATTAGATTAGATGTTAAGTTAGATGTTAGATGTTAGATTAGATTAGATGTTAGGTTAGGTTAGGTTAGGTTAGTTTAGGATTAGATGTTACGTTAGATGTTAGATGTTAGATTAGATTAGATGTTAGGTTAGGTTAGGTTAGGTTAGGTTAGGTTATGTTAGGTTAGGTTAGGTTAGATGTTAGATGTTAGAATATGATAAATGGGAAGTTAGATGTTCGATGTTAGACTAGATTAGACGTTAGGTTAGATTAGGTTAGGTTAGGTTGTTAGGTTAGGTTAGGTTAGGTTAGGTGAGGTGAGGTTAGGTCAGGTTAGGTTAGGTTAGGTTATGTTAGGTTAGGTTAGGTTAGGTTAGATGTTAGATGTTAGATTATATTAAATGGGAAGTTAGATGTTCGATGTTAGACTAGATTAGACGTTAGGTTAGGTTACGTTAGGTTAGGTTAGGTTAGGTTAGGTTAGGTTGGGTTAGGTTAGGTTAGGTTAGGTTAGGTTAGGATTAGATGTTAGGTTAGATGTTAGATGTTAGATTAGATTAGATGTTAGGTTAGGTTAGGTTAGGTGAGGTGAGGTTAGGTTAGGTTAGGTTAGGTTAGATGTTAGATGTTAGATTATATTAGATGGGAAGTTAGATGTTCGATGTTAGACTAGATTAGACGTTAGGTTAGGTTAGGTTAGGTTAGGTTAGGTTAGGTTAGTTTAGGTTAGGTTAGGTTAGGTTAGGTTAGGTTAGCTAAGGTTAGGTTAGGTTAGGTTAGGTTAGGTTAGGTGTTAGAAGTTAGATTAGATTAGATGTTAAGTTAGATGTTAGATGTTAGATTAGATTAGATGTTAGGTTAGGTTAGGTTAGGATTAGATGTTACGTTAGATGTTAGATGTTAGATTAGATTAGATGTTAGGTTAGGTTAGGTTAGGTTAGGTTGGGTTAGGTTAGGTTAGGTTAGGTTAGGTGAGGTGAGGTTAGGTTAGGTTAAGTTAGGTTAGGTTAGGTTAGGATTAGATGTTAGGTTAGATGTTAGATGTTAGATTAGATTAGATGTTAGGTTAGGTCAGGTTAGGTTGGGTTAGGTTAGGTTAGGTTAGGTTAGGTGAGGTGAGGTTAGGTTAGGTTAGGTTAGGTTAGGTTAGGTTAGATGTTAGATGTTAGATCATATTAGATGGGAAGTTAGATGTTCGATGTTAGACTAGATTAGACGTTAGGTTAGGTTAGGTTAGGTTGTTAGGTTAGGTTAGGTTAGGTTAGGTTAGGTTAGGTTAGGTTAGGTTAGGTTAGGTTAGGTTAGGTTAGGTTAGGTTAGGTTAGGTTAGGTTAGGTTAGGTTAGGTCAGGTCAGGTCAGGTCAGGTCAGGTCAGGTCAGGTTAGGTTAGGTTAGGTTAGGTTAGGTTAGGTTAGGTTAGGTTAGGTTAGGTTAGGTCAGGTCAGGTCAGGTCAGGTCAGGTCAGGTCAGGTAAGATTAGGTTAGGTTAGGTTAGGTTAGGTTAGGTTAGGTTAGGTTAGGTTAGGTTAGGTCAGGTAAGGTCAGGTCAGGTCAGGTCAGGTTAGGTTGGTTAGGTTAGGTTAGGTTAGGTTAGGTTAGGTTAGATGTTAGATGTTAGATTATATTAAAAGGGAAGTTAGATGTTCGATGTTAGACTAGATTAGACGTTAGGTTAGGTTAGGTTAGGTTAGGTTAGGTTAAGTTAGGTTAGGTTAGGTTAGGATTAGATGTTAGGTTAGATGTTAGATGTTAGATTAGATTAGATGTTAGGTTAGGTTAGGTTAGGTTGGATTAGGTTAGGTTAGGTTAGGTTAGGTGAGGTGAGGTTAGGTTAGGTTAGGTTAGGTTAGGTTAGGTTAGGTTAGGTTAGGTTAGATGTTAGATGTTAGATTATATTAGATGGGAAATTAGATGTTCGATGTTAGACTAGATTAGACGTTAGGTTAGGTTAGGTTAGGTTGTTAGGTTAGGTTAGGTTAGGTTAGGTTAGGTCAGGTCAGGTCAGGTCAGGTCAGGTCAGGTCAGGTTAGGTTAGGTTAGGTTAGGTTAGGTTAGGTTAGGTCAGGTCAGGTCAGGTCAGGTCAGGTCAGGTCAGGTCAGGTCAGGTCAGGTTAGGTTAGGTTAGGTTAGGTTAGGTTAGGTTAGGTTAGGTTAGGTGTTAGATGTTAGAATAAATTAGATGTTAAGTTAGATGTTAGATGTTAGATTAGATTAGATGTTAGGTTAGGTTAGGTTAGGTTAGGTTAGGTGTTAGATGCTAGATTAGATTAGATGTTAAGTTAGATGTTAGATGTTAGATTAGATTAGATGTTAGGTTAGGTTAGGTTAGGTTCGTTTAGGATTAGATGTTACGTTAGATGTTAGATGTTAGATTAGATTAGATGTTAGGTTAGGTTAGGTTAGGTTAGGTTAGGTTAGGTCAGGTCAGGTCAGGTCAGGTCAGGTCAGGTCAGGTCAGGTCAGGTCAGGTTAGGTTAGGTTAGGTTAGGTTAGGTTAGGTTAGGTTAGGTTAGGTGTTAGATGTTAGAATAAATTAGATGTTAAGTTAGATGTTAGATGTTAGATTAGATTAGATGTTAGGTTAGGTTAGGTTAGGTTAGATGTTAGATGTTAGATGTTAGATTATATTAAATGGGAAGTTAGATGTTCGATGTTAGACTTGATTAGACGTTAGGTTAGGTTAGGTTAGGTTAGGTTAGGTTAGGTTAGGTTAGGTTGGGTTAGGTTAGGTTAGCTTAGGTTGGGTTAGGTTAGGTTAGGTTAGGTTAGGTTAGGTATAGATGTTAGGTTAGATGTTAGATGTTAGATTAGATTAGATGTTATGTTAGGTTAGGTGAGGTGAGGTTAGGTTAGGTTAGGTTAGGTTAGATGTTAGATGTTAGATTATATTAGATGGGAAGTTAGATGTTCGATGTTAGACTAGATTAGACGTTAGGTTAGGTTAGGTTAGGTTAGGTTAGGTTAGGTTAGTTTAGGTTAGGTTAGGTTAGGTTAGGTTAGGTTAGGTTAGGGTAGGTTAGGTTAGGTTAGGTTAGGTTAGGTTAGGTTAGGTTAGGTTAGCTAAGGTTAGGTTAGGTTAGGTTAGGTTAGGTTAGGTTAGGTTAGGTGTTAGAAGTTAGATTAGATTAGATGTTAAGTTAGATGTTAGATGTTAGATTAGATTAGATGTTAGGTTAGGTTAGGTTAGGATTAGATGTTACGTTAGATGTTAGATGTTAGATTAGATTAGATGTTAGGTTAGGATAGGTTAGGTTAGGTTGGGTTAGGTTAGGTTAGGTTAGGTTAGGTGAGGTGAGGTTAGGTTAGGTTAGGTTAGGTTAGGTTATGTTAGGTTAGGTTAGGTTAGGTTAGATGTTAGATGTTAGATTATATTAAATGGGAAGTTAGATGTTCGATGTTAGACTAGATTAGACGTTAGGTTAGGTTAGGTTAGGTTAGGTTAGGTTAAGTTAGGTTAGGTTAGGTTAGGATTAGATGTTAGGTTAGATGTTAGATGTTAGATTAGATTAGATGTTAGGTTAGGTCAGGTTAGGTTGGGTTAGGTTAGGTTAGGTTAGGTTAGGTGTTAGATGCTAGATTAGATTAGATGTTAAGTTAGATGTTAGATGTTAGATTAGATTAGATGTTAGGTTAGGTTAGGTTAGGTTAGTTTAGGTTAGGTTAGGTTAGGTTAGGTTAGGTTAGGGTAGGTTAGGTTAGGTTAGGTTAGGTTAGGTTAGGTTAGGTTAGGTTAGCTAAGGTTAGGTTAGGTTAGGTTAGGTTAGGTTAGGTTAGGTGTTAGATTAGATTAGATGTTATGTTAGATGTTAGATGTTAGATTAGATTAGATGTTAGGTTAGGTTAGGTTAGGTGAGGTGAGGTTAGGTTAGGTTAGGTTAGGTTAGATGTTAGATGTTAGATTATATTAGATGGGAAGTTAGATGTTCGATGTTAGACTAGGTTAGACGTTAGGTTAGGTTAGGTTAGGTTAGGTTAGGTTAGGTTAGTTTAGGTTAGGTTAGGTTAGGTTAGGTTAGGTTAGGTTAGGTTAGGTTAGGTTAGGTTAGGTGTTAGAAGTTAGATTAGATTAGATGTTAAGTTAGATGTTAGATGTTAGATTAGATTAGATGTTAGGTTAGGTTAGGTTAGGATTAGATGTTACGTTAGATGTTAGATGTTAGATTAGATTAGATGTTAGGTTAGGTTAGGTTAGGTTAGGTTGGGTTAGGTTAGGTTAGGTTAGGTTAGGTGAGGTGAGGTTAGGTTAGGTTAGGTTAGGTTAGGTTATGTTAGGTTAGGTTAGGTTAGGTTAGGTTAGATGTTAGATGTTAGATTATATTAAATGGGAAGTTAGATGTTCGATGTTAGACTAGATTAGACGTTAGGTTAGGTTAGGTTAGGTTAGGTTAAGTTAGGTTAGGTTAGGTTAGGATTAGATGTTAGGTTAGATGTTAGATGTTAGATTAGATTAGATGTTAGGTTAGGTCAGGTTAGGTTGGGTTAGGTTAGGTTAGGTTAGGTTAGGTGAGGTGAGGTTAGGTTAGGTTAGGTTAGGTTAGGTTAGGTTAGGTTAGATGTTAGATGTTAGATCATATTAGATGGGAAGTTAGATGTTCGATGTTAGACTAGATTAGACGTTAGGTTAGGTTAGGTTAGGTTGTTAGTTTAGGTTAGGTTAGGTTAGGTTAGGTTAGGTTAGGTTAGGTCAGGTCAGGTCAGGTCAGGTCAGGTCAGGTTAGGTTAGGTTAGGTTAGGTTAGGTTAGATTAGGTTAGGTTAGGTTAGGTTAGGTTAGGTTAGGTTAGGTCAGGTCAGGTCAGGTCAGGTCAGGTCAGGTCAGGTTAGGTTAGGTTAGGTTAGGTTAGGTTAGGTTAGGTTAGGTTAGGTTAGGTTAGGTTAGGTGTTAGATGTTAGATTAAATTAGATGTTAAGTTAGATGTTAGATGTTAGATTAGATTAGATGTTAGGTTAGGTTAGGTTAGGTTAGGTTAGGTGTTAGATGCTAGATTAGATTAGATGTTAAGTTAGATGTTAGATGTTAGATTAGATTAGATGTTAGGTTAGGTTAGGTTAGGTTAGTTTAGGATTAGATGTTACGTTAGATGTTAGATGTTAGATTAGATTAGATGTTAGGTTAGGTTAGGTTAGGTTAGGTTGATTTAAGTTAGGTTAGGTTAGGTGAGGTGAGGTGAGGTGAGGTTAGGTTAGGTTAGGTTATGTTAGGTTAGGTTAGGTTAGGTTAGATGTTAGATGTTAGAATATGATAAATGGGAAGTTAGATGTTCGATGTTAGACTAGATTAGACGTTAGGTTAGGTTAGGTTAGGTTGTTAGGTTTGTTTAGGTTAGGTTAGGTTAGGTTAGGTTAGGTTAGGTTAGGTTAGGTTAGGTTAGGTTAGGTCAGGTCAGGTCAGGTCAGGTCAGGTCAGGTCAGGTTAGATTAGGTTAGCTTAGGTTAGGTTAGGTTAGGTTAGGTTAGGTTAGGTTAGGTTAGGTTAGGTTAGGTTAGGTGTTAGATGCTAGATTAGATTAGATGTTAAGTTAGATGTTAGATGTTAGATTAGATTAGATGTTAGGTTAGGTTAGGTTAGGTTAGTTTAGGATTAGATGTTACGTTAGATGTTAGATGTTAGATTAGATTAGATGTTAGGTTAGGTTAGGTTAGGTTGATTTAAGTTAGGTTAGGTGAGGTGAGGTGAGGTTAGGTTAGGTTAGGTTATGTTAGGTTAGGTTAGGTTAGATGTTAGATGTTAGAATATGATAAATGGGAAGTTAGATGTTCGATGTTAGACTAGATTAGACGTTAGGTTAGATTAGGTTAGGTTAGGTTGTTAGGTTAGGTTAGGTTAGGTGAGGTGAGGTTAGGTCAGGTTAGGTTAGGTTATGTTAGGTTAGGTTAGGTTAGGTTAGGTTAGATGTTAGATGTTAGATTATATTAAATGGGAAGTTAGATGTTCGATGTTAGACTAGATTAGACGTTAGGTTAGGTTAGGTTAGGTTAGGTTAGGTTAGGTTAGGTTGGGTTAGGTTAGGTTAGGTTAGGTTAGGTTAGGATTAGATGTTAGGTTAGATGTTAGATGTTAGATTAGATTAGATGTTAGGTTAGGTTAGGTTAGGTGAGGTGAGGTTAGGTTAGGTTAGGTTAGGTTAGATGTTAGATGTTAGATTATATTAGATGGGAAGTTAGATGTTCGATGTTAGACTAGGTTAGACGTTAGGTTAGGTTAGGTTAGGTTAGGTTAGGTTAGGTTAGTTTAGGTTAGGTTAGGTTAGGTTAGGTTAGGGTAGGTTAGGTTAGGTTAGGTTAGGTGTTAGAAGTTAGATTAGATTAGATGTTAAGTTAGATGTTAGATGTTAGATTAGATTAGATGTTAGGTTAGGTTAGGTTAGGATTAGATGTTACGTTAGATGTTAGATGTTAGATTAGATTAGATGTTAGGTTAGGTTAGGTTAGGTTAGGTTGGGTTAGGTTAGGTTAGGTTAGGTTAGGTGAGGTGAGGTTAGGTTAGGTTAGGTTAGGTTAGGTTATGTTAGGTTAGGTTAGGTTAGGTTAGGTTAGATGTTAGATGTTAGATTATATTAAATGGGAAGTTAGATGTTCGATGTTAGACTAGATTAGACGTTAGGTTAGGTTAGGTTAGGTTAGGTTAGGTTAAGTTAGGTTAGGTTAGGTTAGGATTAGATGTTAGGTTAGATGTTAGATGTTAGATTAGATTAGATGTTAGGTTAGGTCAGGTTAGGTTGGGTTAGGTTAGGTTAGGTTAGGTTAGGTGAGGTGAGGTTAGGTTAGGTTAGGTTAGGTTAGGTTAGGTTAGGTTAGATGTTAGATGTTAGATCATATTAGATGGGAAGTTAGATGTTCGATGTTAGACTAGATTAGACGTTAGGTTAGGTTAGGTTAGGTTGTTAGTTTAGGTTAGGTTAGGTTAGGTTAGGTTAGGTTAGGTTAGGTTAGGTCAGGTCAGGTCAGGTCAGGTCAGGTTAGGTTAGGTTAGGTTAGGTTAGGTTAGATTAGGTTAGGTTAGGTTAGGTTAGGTTAGGTTAGGTTAGGTCAGGTCAGGTCAGGTCAGGTCAGGTCAGGTCAGGTTAGGTTAGGTTAGGTTAGGTTAGGTTAGGTTAGGTTAGGTTAGGTTAGGTTAGGTGTTAGATGTTAGATTAAATTAGATGTTAAGTTAGATGTTAGATGTTAGATTAGATTAGATGTTAGGTTAGGTTAGGTTAGGTTAGGTTAGGTGTTAGATGCTAGATTAGATTAGATGTTAAGTTAGATGTTAGATGTTAGATTAGATTAGATGTTAGGTCAGGTTAGGTTAGGTTAGTTTAGGATTAGATGTTACGTTAGATGTTAGATGTTAGATTAGATTAGATGTTAGGTTAGGTTAGGTTAGGTTAGGTTGATTTAAGTTAGGTTAGGTTAGGTGAGGTGAGGTGAGGTGAGGTTAGGTTAGGTTAGGTTATGTTAGGTTAGGTTAGGTTAGGTTAGATGTTAGATGTTAGAATATGATAAATGGGAAGTTAGATGTTCGATGTTAGACTAGATTAGACGTTAGGTTAGGTTAGGTTAGGTTGTTAGGTTTGTTTAGGTTAGGTTAGGTTAGGTTAGGTTAGGTTAGGTTAGGTTAGGTTAGGTTAGGTTAGGTTAGGTTAGGTCAGGTCAGGTCAGGTCAGGTCAGGTCAGGTCAGGTTAGATTAGGTTAGCTTAGGTTAGGTTAGGTTAGGTTAGGTTAGGTTAGGTTAGGTTAGGTTAGGTCAGGTCAGGTCAGGTCAGGTCAGGTCAGGTCAGGTTAGGTTGGTTAGGTTAGGTTAGGTTAGGTTAGGTTAGGTGTTAGATGTTAGATTAAATTAGATGTTAAGTTAGATGTTCGATGTTAGACTAGATTAGACGTTAGGTTAGGTTAGGTTAGGTTAGGTTAGGTTAAGTTAGGTTAGGTTAGGTTAGGATTAGATGTTAGGTTAGATGTTAGATGTTAGATTAGATTAGATGTTAGGTTAGGTCTGGTTAGGTTGGGTTAGGTTAGGTTAGGTTAGGTTAGGTGAGGTGAGGTTAGGTTAGGTTAGGTTATGTTAGGTTAGGTTAGGTTAGGTTAGATGTTAGATGTTAGATCATATTAGATGGGAAGTTAGATGTTCGATGTTAGACTAGATTAGACGTTAGGTTAGGTTAGGTTAGGTTGTTAGGTTAGGTTAGGTTAGGTTAGGTTAGGTTAGATTAGGTTAGGTTAGGTTAGGTTAGGTTAGGTTAGGTTAGGTTAGGTTAGGTTAGGTCAGGTGAGGTCAGGTCAGGTCAGGTCAGGTCAGGTCAGGTCAGGTTAGGTTAGGTTAGGTTAGGTTAGGTTAGGTTAGGTTAGGTGTTAGATGTTAGATTAAATTAGATGTTAGATGTTAGATTAGATTAGATGTTAGGTTAGGTTAGGTTAGGTTAGGTTAGGTTAGGTTAGGTTAGGTTAGGTTAGGGTAGGTTAGGTTAGGTTAGGTTAGGATTAGATGTTACGTTAGATGTTAGATGTTAAATTAGATTAGATGTTAGGTTAGGTTAGGTTAGGTTAGGTTGATTTAAGTTAGGTTAGGTTAGGTGAGGTGAGGTGAGGTGAGGTTAGGTTAGGTTAGGTTATGTTAGGTTAGGTTAGGTTAGGTTAGGTTAGATGTTAGATGTTAGAATATGATAAATGGGAAGTTAGATGTTCGATGTTAGACTAGATTAGACGTTAGGTTAGATTAGGTTAGGTTAGGTTGTTAGGTTAGGTTAGGTTAGGTTAGGTGAGGTGAGGTTAGGTCAGGTTAGGTTAGGTTAGGTTATGTTAGGTTAGGTTAGGTTAGGTTAGGTTAGATGTTAGATGTTAGATTATATTAAATGGGAAGTTAGATGTTCGATGTTAGACTAGATTAGACGTTAGGTTAGGTTAGGTTAGGTTGTTAGGTTTGTTTAGGTTAGGTTAGGTTAGGTTAGGTTAGGTTAGGTTAGGTTAGGTTAGGTTAGGTTAGCTTAGGTTAGGTTAGGTCAGGTCAGGTCAGGTCAGGTCAGGTCAGGTCAGGTAAGATTAGGTTAGGTTAGGTTAGGTTAGGTTAGGTTAGGTTAGGTTAGGTTGGGTTAGGTCAGGTCAGGTCAGGTCAGTTCAGGTCAGGTTAGGTTGGTTAGGTTAGGTTAGGTTAGGTTAGGTTAGGTTAGGTTAGGTTAGATGTTAGATGTTAGATTATATTAAAAGGGAAGTTAGATGTTCGATGTTAGACTAGATTAGACGTTAGGTTAGGTTAGGTTAGGTTAGGTTAGGTTAAGTTAGGTTAGGTTAGGTTAGGATTAGATGTTAGGTTAGATGTTAGATGTTAGATTAGATTAGATGTTAGGTTAGGTTAGGTTAGGTTGGGTTAGGTTAGGTTAGGTTAGGTTAGGTGAGGTGAGGTTAGGTTAGGTTAGGTTAGGTTAGGTTATGTTAGGTTAGGTTAGGTTAGGTTAGGTTAGATGTTAGATGTTAGATTATATTAGATGGGAAGTTAGATGTTCGATGTTAGACTAGATTAGACGTTAGGTTAGGTTAGGTTAGGTTGTTAGGTTAGGTTAGGTTAGGTTAGGTTAGGTTAGGTTAGGTCAGGTCAGGTCAGGTCAGGTCAGGTCAGGTCAGGTTAGGTTAGGTTAGGTTAGGTTAGGTTAGGTTAGGTTAGGTTAGGTCAGGTCAGGTCAGGTCAGGTCAGGTCAGGTCAGGTCAGGTCAGGTTAGGTTAGGTTAGGTTAGGTTAGGTTAGGTTAGGTTAGGTGTTAGATGTTAGAATAAATTACATGTTAAGTTAGATGTTAGATGTTAGATTAGATTAGATGTTAGGTTAGGTTAGGTTAGGTTAGGTGTTAGATGCTAGATTAGATTAGATGTTAAGTTAGATGTTAGATGTTAGATTAGATTAGATGTTAGGTTAGGTTAGGTTAGTTTAGGATTAGATGTTACGTTAGATGTTAGATGTTAGATTAGATTAGATGTTAGGTTAGGTTAGGTTAGGTTGATTTAAGTTAGGTTAGGTGAGGTGAGGTGAGGTTAGGTTAGGTTAGGTTATGTTAGGTTAGGTTAGGTTAGATGTTAGATGTTAGAATATGATAAATGGGAAGTTAGATGTTCGATGTTAGACTAGATTAGACGTTAGGTTAGATTAGGTTAGGTTAGGTTGTTAGGTTAGGTTAGGTTAGGTTAGGTGAGGTGAGGTTAGGTCAGGTTAGGTTAGGTTAGGTTATGTTAGGTTAGGTTAGGTTAGGTTAGGTTAGATGTTAGATGTTAGATTATATTAAATGGGAAGTTAGATGTTCGATGTTAGACTAGATTAGACGTTAGGTTAGGTTAGGTTAGGTTAGGTTAGGTTAGGTTGGGTTAGGTTAGGTTAGGTTAGGTTAGGTTAGGTTAGGATTAGATGTTAGGTTAGATGTTAGATGTTAGATTAGATTAGATGTTAGGTTAGGTTAGGTTAGGTGAGGTGAGGTTAGGTTAGGTTAGGTTAGGTTAGATGTTAGATGTTAGATTATATTAGATGGGAAGTTAGATGTTCGATGTTAGACTAGATTAGACGTTAGGTTAGGTTAGGTTAGGTTAGGTTAGGTTAGGTTAGGTTAGTTTAGGTTAGGTTAGGTTAGGTTAGGTTAGGTTAGGTTAGGGTAGGTTAGGTTAGGTTAGGTTAGGTTAGGTTAGGTTAGGTTAGGTGTTAGAAGTTAGATTAGATTAGATGTTAAGTTAGATGTTAGATGTTAGATTAGATTAGATGTTAGGTTAGGTTAGGTTAGGATTAGATGTTACGTTAGATGTTAGATGTTAGATTAGATTAGATGTTAGGTTAGGTTAGGTTAGGTTAGGTTGGGTTAGGTTATGTTAGGTTAGGTTAGGTGAGGTGAGGTTAGGTTAGGTTAGGTTAGGTTAGGTTATGTTAGGTTAGGTTAGGTTAGGTTAGATGTTAGATGTTAGATTATATTAAATGGGAAGTTAGATGTTCGATGTTAGACTAGATTAGACGTTAGGTTAGGTTAGGTTAGGTTAGGTTAAGTTAGGTTAGGTTAGGTTAGGATTAGATGTTAGGTTAGATGTTAGATGTTAGATTAGATTAGATGTTAGGTTAGGTCAGGTTAGGTTGGGTTAGGTTAGGTTAGGTTAGGTTAGGTGAGGTGAGGTTAGGTTAGGTTAGGTTAGGTTAGGTTAGGTTAGATGTTAGATGTTAGATCATATTAGATGGGAAGTTAGATGTTCGATGTTAGACTAGATTAGACGTTAGGTTAGGTTAGGTTAGGTTGTTAGGTTAGGTTAGGTTAGGTTAGGTTAGGTTAGGTTAGGTTAGGTTAGGTCAGGTCAGGTCAGGTCAGGTCAGGTCAGGTTAGGTTAGGTTAGGTTAGGTTAGGTTAGATTAGGTTAGGTTAGGTTAGGTTAGGTTAGGTTAGGTTAGGTTAGGTCAGGTCAGGTCAGGTCAGGTCAGGTCAGGTCAGGTTAGGTTAGGTTAGGTTAGGTTAGGTTAGGTTAGGTTAGGTTAGGTTAGGTTAGGTTAGGTTAGGTGTTAGATGTTAGATTAAATTAGATGTTAAGTTAGATGTTAGATGTTAGATTAGATTAGATGTTAGGTTAGGTTAGGTTAGGTTAGGTTAGGTTAGGTGTTAGATGCTAGATTAGATTAGATGTTAAGTTAGATGTTAGATGTTAGATTAGATTAGATGTTAGGTTAGGTTAGGTTAGGTTAGTTTAGGATTAGATGTTACGTTAGATGTTAGATGTTAGATTAGATTAGATGTTAGGTTAGGTTAGGTTAGGTTAGGTTGATTTAAGTTAGGTTAGGTTAGGTGAGGTGAGGTGAGGTTAGGTTAGGTTAGGTTATGTTAGGTTAGGTTAGGTTAGGTTAGATGTTAGATGTTAGAATATGATAAATGGGAAGTTAGATGTTCGATGTTAGACTAGATTAGACGTTAGGTTAGATTAGGTTAGGTTAGGTTAGGTTAGGTTAGGTTAGGTGAGGTGAGGTTAGGTTAGGTTAGGTTAGGTTAGGTTAGGTTAGGTCAGGTCAGGTCAGGTCAGGTCAGGTCAGGTCAGGTTAGATTAGGTTAGCTTAGGTTAGGTTAGGTTAGGTTAGGTTAGGTTAGGTTAGTTTAGGTTAGGTTAGGTTAGGTCAGGTCAGGTCAGGTCAGGTCAGGTCAGGTCAGGTTAGGTTGGTTAGGTTAGGTTAGGTTAGGTTAGGTTAGGTTAGGTTAGGTGTTAGATGTTAGATTAAATTAGATGTTAAGTTAGATGTTCGATGTTAGACTAGATTAGACGTTAGGTTAGGTTAGGTTAGGTTAGGTTAGGTTAAGTTAGGTTAGGTTAGGTTAGGATTAGATGTTAGGTTAGATGTTAGATGTTAGATTAGATTAGATGTTAGGTTAGGTCAGGTTAGGTTGGGTTAGGTTAGGTTAGGTTAGGTTAGGTGAGGTGAGGTTAGGTTAGGTTAGGTTATGTTAGGTTAGGGTTAGGTTAGGTTAGATGTTAGATGTTAGATCATATTAGATGGGAAGTTAGATGTTCGATGTTAGACTAGATTAGACGTTAGGTTAGGTTAGGTTAGGTTGTTAGGTTAGGTTAGGTTAGGTTAGGTTAGGTTAGATTAGGTTAGGTTAGGTTAGGTTAGGTTAGGTTAGGTTAGGTCAGGTCAGGTCAGGTCAGGTCAGGTCAGGTCAGGTCAGGTTAGGTTAGGTTAGGTTAGGTTAGGTTAGGTTAGGTTAGGTTAGGTGTTAGATGTTAGATTAAATTAGATGTTAAGTTAGATGTTAGATGTTAGTTTAGATTAGATGTTAGGTTAGGTTAGGTTAGGTTAGGTTAGGTTATATTAGGTTAGGTTAGGTTAGGTTAGGTTAGGTTAGGATTAGATGTTACGTTAGATGTTAGATGTTAGATTAGATTAGATGTTAGGTTAGGTTAGGTTAGGTTAGGTTGATTTAAGTTAGGTTAGGTTAGGTGAGGTGAGGTGAGGTGAGGTTAGGTTAGGTTAGGTTAGGTTAGGTTATGTTAGGTTAGGTTAGGTTAGGTTGGGTTAGATGTTAGATGTTAGAATATGATAAATGGGAAGTTAGATGTTCGATGTTAGACTAGATTAGACGTTAGGTTAGGTTAGGTTAGGTTAGGTGAGGTGAGGTTAGGTCAGGTTAGGTTAGGTTAGGGTATGTTAGGTTAGGTTAGGTTAGGTTAGGTTAGATGTTAGATGTTAGATTATATTAAATGGGAAGTTAGATGTTCGATGTTAGACTAGATTAGACGTTAGGTTAGGTTAGGTTAGGTTGTTAGGTTTGTTTAGGTTAGGTTAGGTTAGGTTAGGTTAGGTTAGGTTAGGTTAGGTTAGGTTAGGTTAGGTTAGGTCAGGTCAGGTCAGGTCAGGTCAGGTCAGGTCAGGTAAGATTAGGTTAGGTTAGGTTAGGTTAGGTTAGGTTAGGTTAGGTTAGGTTAGGTTAGGTGAGGTCAGGTCAGGTCAGGTCAGGTCAGGTTAGGTTGGTTAGGTTAGGTTAGGTTAGGTTAGGTTAGATGTTAGATGTTAGATTATATTAAAAGGGAAGTTAGATGTTCGATGTTAGACTAGATTAGACGTTAGGTTAGGTTAGGTTAGGTTAGGTTAGGTTAGGTTAAGTTAGGTTAGGTTAGGTTAGGATTAGATGTTAGGTTAGATGTTAGATGTTAGATTAGATTAGATGTTAGGTTAGGTTAGGTTAGGTTGGGTTAGGTTAGGTTAGGTTAGGTTAGGTGAGGTGAGGTTAGGTTAGGTTAGGTTAGGTTAGGTTATGTTAGGTTAGGTTAGGTTAGGTTAGGTTAGGTTAGATGTTAGATGTTAGATTATATTAGATGGGAAGTTAGATGTTCGATGTTAGACTAGATTAGACGTTAGGTTAGGTTAGGTTAGGTTGTTAGGTTAGGTTCGGTTAGGTTAGGTTAGGTTAGGTTAGGTCAGGTCAGGTCAGGTCAGGTCAGGTCAGGTCAGGTCAGGTTAGGTTAGGTTAGGTTAGGTTAGGTTAGGTTAGGTCAGGTCAGGTCAGGTCAGGTCAGGTCAGGTCAGGTCAGGTCAGGTCAGGTTAGGTTAGGTTAGGTTAGGTTAGGTTAGGTTAGGTTAGGTTAGGTTAGGTTAGGTTAGGTTAGGTGTTAGATGTTAGAATAAATTAGATGTTAAGTTAGATGTTAGATGTTAGATTAGATTAGATGTTAGGTTAGGTTAGGTTAGGTTAGGTGTTAGATGCTAGATTAGATTAGATGTTAAGTTAGATGTTAGATGTTAGATTAGATTAGATGTTAGGTTAAGTTAGGTTAGGTTAGTTTAGGATTAGATGTTACGTTAGATGTTAGATGTTAGATTAGATTAGATGTTAGGTTAGGTTAGGTTAGGTTAGGTTGATTTAAGTTAGGTTAGGTGAGGTGAGGTGAGGTGAGGTTAGGTTAGGTTAGGTTATGTTAGGTTAGGTTAGGTTAGATGTTAGATGTTAGAATATGATAAATGGGAAGTTAGATGTTCGATGTTAGACTAGATTAGACGTTAGGTTAGATTAGGTTAGGTTAGGTTGTTAGGTTAGGTTAGGTTAGGTGAGGTGAGGTTAGGTCAGGTTAGGTTAGGTTAGGTTATGTTAGGTTAGGTTAGGTTAGGTTAGGTTAGATGTTAGATGTTAGATTATATTAAATGGGAAGTTAGATGTTCGATGTTAGACTAGATTAGACGTTAGGTTAGGTTACGTTAGGTTAGGTTAGGTTAGGTTAGGTTAGGTTAGGTTGGGTTAGGTTAGGTTAGGTTAGGTTAGGTTAGGATTAGATGTTAGGTTAGATGTTAGATGTTAGATTAGATTAGATGTTAGGTTAGGTTAGGTTAGGTGACGTGAGGTTAGGTTAGGTTAGGTTAGATGTTAGATGTTAGATTATATTAGATGGGAAGTTAGATGTTCGATGTTAGACTAGATTAGACGTTAGGTTAGGTTAGGTTAGGTTGTTAGGTTAGGTTCGGTTAGGTTAGGTTAGGTTAGGTTGGGTCAGGTCAGGTCAGGTCAGGTCAGGTCAGGTCAGGTCAGGTTAGGTTAGGTTAGGTTAGGTTAGGTTAGGTTAGGTCAGGTCAGGTCAGGTCAGGTCAGGTCAGGTCAGGTCAGGTCAGGTCAGGTTAGGTTAGGTTAGGTTAGGTTAGGTTAGGTTAGGTTAGGTTAGGTTAGGTTAGGTGTTAGATGTTAGAATAAATTAGATGTTAAGTTAGATGTTAGATGTTAGATTAGATTAGATGTTAGGTTAGGTTAGGTTAGGTTAGGTGTTAGATGCTAGATTAGATTAGATGTTAAGTTAGATGTTAGATGTTAGATTAGATTAGATGTTAGGTTAGGTTAGGTTAGGTTAGTTTAGGATTAGATGTTACGTTAGATGTTAGATGTTAGATTAGATTAGATGTTAGGTTAGGTTAGGTTAGGTTAGGTTGATTTAAGTTAGGTTAGGTGAGGTGAGGTGAGGTTAGGTTAGGTTAGGTTATGTTAGGTTAGGTTAGGTTAGATGTTAGATGTTAGAATATGATAAATGGGAAGTTAGATGTTCGATGTTAGACTAGATTAGACGTTAGGTTAGATTAGGTTAGGTTAGGTTGTTAGGTTAGGTTAGGTTAGGTTAGGTGAGGTGAGGTTAGGTCAGGTTAGGTTAGGTTAGGTTATGTTAGGTTAGGTTAGGTTAGGTTAGGTTAGATGTTAGATGTTAGATTATATTAAATGGGAAGTTAGATGTTCGATGTTAGACTAGATTAGACGTTAGGTTAGGTTACGTTAGGTTAGGTTAGGTTAGGTTAGGTTAGGTTAGGTTGGGTTAGGTTAGGTTAGGTTAGGTTAGGTTAGGATTAGATGTTAGGTTAGATGTTAGATGTTAGATTAGATTAGATGTTAGGTTAGGTTAGGTTAGGTGAGGTGAGGTTAGGTTAGGTTAGGTTAGGTTAGATGTTAGATGTTAGATTATATTAGATGGGAAGTTAGATGTTCGATGTTAGACTAGATTAGACGTTAGGTTAGGTTAGGTTAGGTTAGGTTAGGTTAGGTTAGTTTAGGTTAGGTTAGGTTAGGTTAGGTTAGGTTAGCTAAGGTTAGGTTAGGTTAGGTTAGGTTAGGTTAGGTGTTAGAAGTTAGATTAGATTAGATGTTAAGTTAGATGTTAGATGTTAGATTAGATTAGATGTTAGGTTAGGTTAGGTTAGGATTAGATGTTACGTTAGATGTTAGATGTTAGATTAGATTAGATGTTAGGTTAGGTTAGGTTAGGTTAGGTTGGGTTAGGTTAGGTTAGGTTAGGTTAGGTGAGGTGAGGTTAGGTTAGGTAAAGTTAGGATAGGTTAGGTTAGGATTAGATGTTAGGTTAGATGTTAGATGTTAGATTAGATTAGATGTTAGGTTAGGTCAGGTTAGGTTGGGTTAGGTTAGGTTAGGTTAGGTTAGGTGAGGTGAGGTTAGGTTAGGTTAGGTTAGGTTAGGTTAGGTTAGATGTTAGATGTTAGATCATATTAGATGGGAAGTTAGATGTTCGATGTTAGACTAGATTAGACGTTAGGTTAGGTTAGGTTAGGTTGTTAGGTTAGGTTAGGTTAGGTTAGGTTAGGTTAGGTTAGGTTAGGTTAGGTTAGGTTAGGTTAGGTTAGGTTAGGTTAGGTTAGGTTAGGTTAGGTCAGGTCAGGTCAGGTCAGGTCAGGTCAGGTTAGGTTAGGTTAGGTTAGGTTAGGTTAGGTTAGGTTAGGTTAGGTTAGGTCAGGTCAGGTCAGGTCAGGTCAGGTCAGGTCAGGTAAGATTAGGTTAGGTTAGGTTAGGTTAGGTTAGGTTAGGTTAGGTTAGGTTAGGTTAGGTTAGGTCAGGTCAGGTCAGGTCAGGTCAGGTCAGGTTAGGTTGGTTAGGTTAGGTTAGGTTAGGTTAGGTTAGGTTAGATGTTAGATGTTAGATTATATTAAAAGGGAAGTTAGATGTTCGATGTTAGACTAGATTAGACGTTAGGTTAGGTTAGGTTAGGTTAGGTTAGGTTAGGTTAAGTTAGGTTAGGTTAGGTTAGGATTAGATGTTAGGTTAGATGTTAGATGTTAGATTAGATTAGATGTTAGGTTAGGTTAGGTTAGGTTGGGTTAGGTTAGGTTAGGTTAGGTTAGGTGAGGTGAGGTTAGGTTAGGTTAGGTTAGGTTAGGTTAGGTTAGGTTAGGTTAGGTTAGATGTTAGATGTTAGATTATATTAGATGGGAAGTTAGATGTTCGATGTTAGACTAGATTAGACGTTAGGTTAGGTTAGGTTAGGTTGTTAGGTTAGGTTAGGTTAGGTTAGGTTAGGTTAGGTTAGGTCAGGTCAGGTCAGGTCAGGTCAGGTCAGGTCAGGTTAGGTTAGGTTAGGTTAGGTTAGGTTAGGTCAGGTCAGGTCAGGTCAGGTCAGGTCAGGTCAGGTCAGGTCAGGTCAGGTTAGGTTAGGTTAGGTTAGGTTAGGTTAGGTTAGGTTAGGTTAGGTGTTAGATGTTAGAATAAATTAGATGTTAAGTTAGATGTTAGATGTTAGATTAGATTAGATGTTAGGTTAGGTTAGGTTAGGTTAGGTTAGGTTAGGTGTTAGATGCTAGATTAGATTAGATGTTAAGTTAGATGTTAGATGTTAGATTAGATTAGATGTTAGGTTAGGTTAGGTTAGGTTCGTTTAGGATTAGATGTTACGTTAGATGTTAGATGTTAGATTAGATTAGATGTTAGGTTAGGTTAGGTTAGGTTAGGTTGATTTAAGTTAGGTTAGGTGAGGTGAGGTGAGGTGAGGTTAGGTTAGGTTAGGTTATGTTAGGTTAGGTTAGGTTAGGTTAGATGTTAGATGTTAGAATATGATAAATGGGAAGTTAGATGTTCGATGTTAGACTAGATTAGACGTTAGGTTAGGTTGTTAGGTTAGGTTAGGTGAGGTGAGGTTAGGTCAGGTTAGGTTAGGTTAGGTTGTGTTAGGTTAGGTTAGGTTAGGTTATGTTAGATGTTCGATGTTAGATTATATTAAATGGGAAGTTAGATGTTCGATGTTAGACTTGATTAGACGTTAGGTTAGGTTAGGTTAGGTTAGGTTAGGTTAGGTTGGGTTAGGTTAGGTTAGCTTAGGTTGGGTTAGGTTAGGTTAGGTTAGGTTAGGTTAGGTATAGATGTTAGGTTAGATGTTAGATGTTAGATTAGATTAGATGTTAGGTTAGGTTAGGTGAGGTGAGGTTAGGTTAGGTTAGGTTAGGTTAGATGTTAGATGTTAGATTATATTAGATGGGAAGTTAGATGTTCGATGTTAGACTAGATTAGACGTTAGGTTAGGTTAGGTTAGGTTAGGTTAGGTTAGGTTAGGTTAGGTTAGTTTAGGTTAGGTTAGGTTAGGTTAGGTTAGGTTAGGTTAGGGTAGGTTAGGTTAGGTTAGGTTAGGTTAGGTTAGGTTAGGTTAGCTAAGGTTAGGTTAGGTTAGGTTAGGTTAGGTTAGGTTAGGTGTTAGAAGTTAGATTAGATTAGATGTTAAGTTAGATGTTAGATGTTAGATTAGATTAGATGTTAGGTTAGGTTAGGTTAGGATTAGATGTTACGTTAGATGTTAGATGTTAGATTAGATTAGATGTTAGGTTAGGATAGGTTAGGTTAGGTTGGGTTAGGTTAGGTTAGGTTAGGTTAGGTTAGGTGAGGTGAGGTTAGGTTAGGTTAGGTTAGGTTAGGTTATGTTAGGTTAGGTTAGGTTAGGTTAGATGTTAGATGTTAGATTATATTAAATGGGAAGTTAGATGTTCGATGTTAGACTAGATTAGACGTTAGGTTAGGTTAGGTTAGGTTAGGTTAGGTTAAGTTAGGTTAGGTTAGGTTAGGATTAGATGTTAGGTTAGATGTTAGATGTTAGATTAGATTAGATGTTAGGTTAGGTCAGGTTAGGTTGGGTTAGGTTAGGTTAGGTTAGGTTAGGTGAGGTGAGGTTAGGTTAGGTTAGGTTAGGTTAGGTTAGGTTAGGTTAGATGTTAGATGTTAGATCATATTAGATGGGAAGTTAGATGTTCGATGTTAGACTAGATTAGATGTTAGGTTAGGTTAGGTTAGGTTGTTAGGTTAGGTTAGGTTAGGTTAGGTTAGGTTAGGTTAGGTTAGGTCAGGTCAGGTCAGGTCAGGTCAGGTCAGGTTAGGTTAGGTTAGGTTAGGTTAGGTTAGATTAGGTTAGGTTAGGTTAGGTTAGGTTAGGTGAGGTTAGGTTAGGTTAGGTCAGGTCAGGTCAGGTCAGGTCAGGTCAGGTCAGGTTAGGTTAGGTTAGGTTAGGTTAGATTAGGTTAGGTTAGGTTAGGTTAGGTTAGGTTAGGTGTTAGATGTTAGATTAAATTAGATGTTAAGTTAGATGTTAGATGTTAGATTAGATTAGATGTTAGGTTAGGTTAGGTTAGGTTAGGTTAGGTTAGGTGTTAGATGCTAGATTAGATTAGATGTTAAGTTAGATGTTAGATGTTAGATTAGATTAGATGTTAGGTTAGGTTAGGTTAGGTTAGTTTAGGTTAGGTTAGGTTAGGGTAGGTTAGGTTAGGTTAGGTTAGGTTAGGTTAGCTAAGGTTAGGTTAGGTTAGGTTAGGTTAGGTTAGGTTAGGTGTTAGAAGTTAGATTAGATTAGATGTTAAGTTAGATGTTAGATGTTAGATTAGATTAGATGTTAGGTTAGGTTAGGTTAGGATTAGATGTTACGTTAGATGTTAGATGTTAGATTAGATTAGATGTTAGGTTAGGATAGGTTAGGTTAGGTTGGGTTAGGTTAGGTTAGGTTAGGTTAGGTTAGGTTAGGTTGTTAGGTTAGGTTAGGTTAGGTTAGGTTAGGTTAGGTTAGGTTAGGTCAGGTCAGGTCAGGTCAGGTCAGGTTAGGTTAGGTTAGGTTAGGTTAGGTTAGATTAGGTTAGGTTAGGTTAGGTTAGGTTAGGTGAGGTTAGGTTAGGTTAGGTCAGGTCAGGTCAGGTCAGGTCAGGTCAGGTCAGGTTAGGTTAGGTTAGGTTAGGTTAGATTAGGTTAGGTTAGGTTAGGTTAGGTTAGGTTAGGTGTTAGATGTTAGATTAAATTAGATGTTAAGTTAGATGTTAGATGTTAGATTAGATTAGATGTTAGGTTAGGTTAGGTTAGGTTAGGTTAGGTTAGGTGTTAGATGCTAGATTAGATTAGATGTTAAGTTAGATGTTAGATGTTAGATTAGATTAGATGTTAGGTTAGGTTAGGTTAGGTTAGTTTAGGTTAGGTTAGGTTAGGTTAGGTTAGGTTAGGTTAGGGTAGGTTAGGTTAGGTTAGGTTAGGTTAGGTTAGGTTAGGTTAGGTTAGCTAAGGTTAGGTTAGGTTAGGTTAGGTTAGGTTAGGTTAGGTTAGGTGTTAGAAGTTAGATTAGATTAGATGTTAAGTTAGATGTTAGATGTTAGATTAGATTAGATGTTAGGTTAGGTTAGGTTAGGATTAGATGTTACGTTAGATGTTAGATGTTAGATTAGATTAGATGTTAGGTTAGGATAGGTTAGGTTAGGTTGGGTTAGGTTAGGTTAGGTTAGGTTAGGTGAGGTGAGGTTAGGTTAGGTTAGGTTAGGTTAGGTTATGTTAGGTTAGGTTAGGTTAGGTTAGATGTTAGATGTTAGATTATATTAAATGGGAAGTTAGATGTTCGATGTTAGACTAGATTAGACGTTAGGTTAGGTTAGGTTAGGTTAGGTTAGGTTAAGTTAGGTTAGGTTAGGTTAGGATTAGATGTTAGGTTAGATGTTAGATGTTAGATTAGATTAGATGTTAGGTTAGGTCAGGTTAGGTTGCGTTAGGTTAGGTTAGGTTAGGTTAGGTGAGGTGAGGTTAGGTTAGGTTAGGTTAGGTTAGGTTAGGTTAGGTTAGGTTAGATGTTAGATGTTAGATCATATTAGATGGGAAGTTAGATGTTCGATGTTAGACTAGATTAGACGTTAGGTTAGGTTAGGTTAGGTTGTTAGGTTAGGTTAGGTTAGGTTAGGTTAGGTTAGGTTAGGTTAGGTCAGGTCAGGTCAGGTCAGGTCAGGTCAGGTTAGGTTAGGTTAGGTTAGGTTAGGTTAGATTAGGTTAGGTTAGGTTAGGTTAGGTTAGGTTAGGTGAGGTTAGGTTAGGTTAGGTCAGGTCAGGTCAGGTCAGGTCAGGTCAGGTCAGGTTAGGTTAGGTTAGGTTAGGTTAGATTAGGTTAGGTTAGGTTAGGTTAGGTTAGGTGTTAGATGTTAGATTAAATTAGATGTTAAGTTAGATGTTAGATGTTAGATTAGATTAGATGTTAGGTTAGGTTAGGTTAGGTTAGGTTAGGTTAGGTGTTAGATGCTAGATTAGATTAGATGTTAAGTTAGATGTTAGATGTTAGATTAGATTAGATGTTAGGTTAGGTTAGGTTAGGTTAGTTTAGGATTAGATGTTACGTTAGATGTTAGATGTTAGATTAGATTAGATGTTAGGTTAGGTTAGGTTAGGTTAGGTTGATTTAAGTTAGGTTAGGTTAGGTGAGGTGAGGTGAGGTGAGGTGAGGTGAGGTTAGGTTAGGTTAGGTTATGTTAGGTTAGGTTAGGTTAGGTTAGATGTTAGATGTTAGAATATGATAAATGGGAAGTTAGATGTTCGATGTTAGACTAGATTAGACGTTAGGTTAGATTAGGTTAGGTTAGGTTGTTAGGTTAGGTTAGGTTAGGTTAGGTGAGGTGAGGTTAGGTTAGGTTAGGTTAGGTTAGGTTAGGTCAGGTCAGGTCAGGTCAGGTCAGGTCAGGTCAGGTCAGGTCAGGTCAGGTTAGATTAGGTTAGCTTAGGTTAGGTTAGGTTAGGTTAGGTTAGGTTAGGTTAGGTTAGTTTAGGTTAGGTTAGGTTAGGTCAGGTCAGGTCAGGTCAGGTCAGGTCAGGTCAGGTTAGGTTGGTTAGGTTAGGTTAGGTTAGGTTAGGTTAGGCTAGGTTAGGTGTTAGATGTTAGATTAAATTAGATGTTAAGTTAGATGTTCGATGTTAGACTAGATTAGACGTTAGGTTAGGTTAGGTTAGGTTAGGTTAGGTTAGGTTAAGTTAGGTTAGGTTAGGTTAGGATTAGATGTTAGGTTAGATGTTAGATGTTAGATTAGATTAGATGTTAGGTTAGGTCAGGTTAGGTTGGGTTAGGTTAGGTTAGGTTAGGTTAGGTGAGGTGAGGTTAGGTTAGGATAGGTTATGTTAGGTTAGGTTAGGTTAGGTTAGATGTTAGATGTTAGATCATATTAGATGGGAAGTTAGATGTTCGATGTTAGACTAGATTAGACGTTAGGTTAGGTTAGGTTAGGTTGTTAGGTTAGGTTAGGTTAGGTTAAGTTAGGTTAGATTAGGTTAGGTTAGGTTAGGTTAGGTTAGGTTAGGTTAGGTCAGGTCAGGTCAGGTCAGGTCAGGTCAGGTCAGGTTAGGTTAGGTTAGGTTAGGTTAGGTTAGGTTAGGTTAGGTTAGGTTAGGTGTTAGATGTTAGATTAAATTAGATGTTAAGTTAGATGTTAGATGTTAGATTAGATTAGATGTTGGGTTAGGTTAGGTTAGGTTAGGTTAGGTTAGGTTAGGTTAGGTTGGGTTAGGTTAGGTTAGGATTAGATGTTACGTTAAATGTTAGATGTTAGATTAGATTAGATGTTAGGTTAGGTTAGGTTAGGTTAGGTTGATTTAAGTTAGGTTAGGTTAGGTGAGGTGAGGTGAGGTGAGGTTAGGTTAGGTTAGGTTAGGTTATGTTAGGTTAGGTTAGGTTAGGTTGGGTTAGATGTTAGATGTTAGAATATGATAAATGGGAAGTTAGATGTTCGATGTTAGACTAGATTAGACGTTAGGTTAGATTAGGTTAGGTTAGGTTAGGTTAGATGTTAGATGTTAGATTATATTAAATGGGAAGTTAGATGTTCGATGTTAGACTAGATTAGACGTTAGGTTAGGTTAGGTTAGGTTGTTAGGTTTGTTTAGGTTAGGTTAGGTTAGGTTAGGTTAGGTTAGGTTAGGTTAGGTTAGGTTAGGTCAGGTCAGGTCAGGTCAGGTCAGGTCAGGTCAGGTAAGATTAGGTTAGGTTAGGTTAGGTTAGGTTAGGTTAGGTTAGGTTAGGTTAGGTTAGGTCAGGTCAGGTCAGGTCAGGTCAGGTCAGGTTAGGTTGGTTAGGTTAGGTTAGGTTAGGTTAGGTTAGGTTAGGTTAGGTTAGATGTTAGATGTTAGATTATATTAAAAGGGAAGTTAGATGTTCGATGTTAGACTAGATTAGACGTTAGGTTAGGTTAGGTTAGGTTAGGTTAGGTTAAGTTAGGTTAGGTTAGGTTAGGATTAGATGTTAGGTTAGATGTTAGATGTTAGATTAGATTAGATGTTAGGTTAGGTTAGGTTAGGTTGGGTTAGGTTAGGTTAGGTTAGGTTAGGTGAGGTGAGGTTAGGTTAGGTTAGGTTTGGTTAGGTTATGTTAGGTTAGGTTAGGTTAGGTTAGGTTAGATGTTAGATGTTAGATTATATTAGATGGGAAGTTAGATGTTCGATGTTAGACTAGATTAGACGTTAGGTTAGGTTAGGTTAGGTTGTTAGGTTAGGTTAGGTTAGGTTAGGTTAGGTTAGGTTAGGTCAGGTCAGGTCAGGTCAGGTCAGGTCAGGTCAGGTCAGGTTAGGTTAGGTTAGGTTAGGTAAGGTTAGGTTAGGTTAGGTTAGGTCAGGTCAGATCAGGTCAGGTCAGGTCAGGTCAGGTCAGGTCAGGTTAGGTTAGGTTAGGTTAGGTTAGGTTAGGTTAGGTTAGGTGTTAGATGTTAGAATAAATTAGATGTTAAGTTAGATGTTAGATGTTAGATTAGATTAGATGTTAGGTTAGGTTAGGTTAGGTTAGGTTAGGTGTTAGATGCTAGATTAGATTAGATGTTAAGTTAGATGTTAGATGTTAGATTAGATTAGATGTTAGGTTAGGTTAGGTTAGGTTAGTTTAGGATTAGATGTTACGTTAGATGTTAGATGTTAGATTAGATTAGATGTTAGGTTAGGTTAGGTTAGGTTAGGTTGATTTAAGTTAGGTTAGGTGAGGTGAGGTAAGGTCAGGTTAGGTTAGGTTAGGTTATGTTAGGTTAGGTTAGGTTAGATGTTAGATGTTAGAATATGATAAATGGGAAGTTAGATGTTCGATGTTAGACTAGATTAGACGTTAGGTTAGATTAGGTTAGGTTAGGTTGTTAGGTTAGGTTAGGTTAGGTTAGGTGAGGTGAGGTTAGGTCAGGTTAGGTTAGGTTAGGTTATGTTAGGTTAGGTTAGGTTAGGTTAGGTTAGATGTTAGATGTTAGATTATATTAAATGGGAAGTTAGATGTTCGATGTTAGACTAGATTAGACGTTAGGTTAGGTTAGGTTAGGTTAGGTTAGGTTAGGTTGGGTTAGGTTAGGTTAGGTTAGGTTAGGTTAGGTTAGGATTAGATGTTAGGTTAGATGTTAGATGTTAGATTAGATTAGATGTTAGGTTAGGTTAGGTTAGGTGAGGTGAGGTTAGGTTAGGTTAGGTTAGGTTAGATGTTAGATGTTAGATTATATTAGATGGGAAGTTAGATGTTCGATGTTAGACTAGATTAGACGTTAGGTTAGGTTAGGTTAGGTTAGGTTAGGTTAGGTTAGGTTAGTTTAGGTTAGGTTAGGTTAGGTTAGGTTAGGTTAGGGTAGGTTAGGTTAGGTTAGGTTAGGTTAGGTTAGCTAAGGTTAGGTTAGGTTAGGTTAGGTTAGGTTAGGTTAGGTTAGGTGTTAGAAGTTAGATTAGATTAGATGTTAAGTTAGATGTTAGATGTTAGATTAGATTAGATGTTAGGTTAGGTTAGGTTAGGATTAGATGTTACGTTAGATGTTAGATGTTAGATTAGATTAGATGTTAGGTTAGGTTAGGTTAGGTTAGGTTGGGTTAGGTTAGGTTAGGTTAGGTTAGGTGAGGTGAGGTTAGGTTAGGTTAGGTTAGGTTATGTTAGGTTAGGTTAGGTTAGGTTAGATGTTAGATGTTAGATTATATTAAATGGGAAGTTAGATGTTCGATGTTAGACTAGATTAGACGTTAGGTTAGGTTAGGTTAGGTTAGGTTAGGTTAAGTTAGGTTAGGTTAGGTTAGGATTAGATGTTAGGTTAGATGTTAGATGTTAGATTAGATTAGATGTTAGGTTAGGTCAGGTTAGGTTGGGTTAGGTTAGGTTAGGTTAGGTTAGGTGAGGTGAGGTTAGGTTAGGTTAGGTTAGGTTAGGTTAGATGTTAGATGTTAGATCATATTAGATGGGAAGTTAGATGTTCGATGTTAGACTAGATTAGACGTTAGGTTAGGTTAGGTTAGGTTGTTAGGTTAGGTTAGGTTAGGTTAGGTTAGGTTAGGTTAGGTTAGGTCAGGTCAGGTCAGGTCAGGTCAGGTCAGGTCAGGTTAGGTTAGGTTAGGTTAGATTAGGTTAGGTTAGGTTAGGTTAGGTTAGGTTAGGTTAGGTTAGGTCAGGTCAGGTCAGGTCAGGTCAGGTCAGGTCAGGTCAGGTTAGGTTAGGTTAGGTTAGGTTAGGTTAGGTTAGGTTAGGTTAGGTTAGGTTAGGTTAGGTCAGGTCAGGTCAGGTCAGGTCAGGTCAGGTCAGGTAAGATTAGGTTAGGTTAGGTTAGGTTAGGTTAGGTTAGGTTAGGTTAGGTTAGGTTAGGTTAGGTCAGGTCAGGTCAGGTCAGGTCAGGTCAGGTTAGGTTGGTTAGGTTAGGTTAGGTTAGGTTAGGTTAGGTTAGGTTAGGTTAGATGTTAGATGTTAGATTATATTAAAAGGGAAGTTAGATGTTCGATGTTAGACTAGATTAGACGTTAGGTTAGGTTAGGTTAGGTTAGGTTAGGTTAGGTTAAGTTAGGTTAGGTTAGGTTAGGATTAGATGTTAGGTTAGATGTTAGATGTTAGATTAGATTAGATGTTAGGTTAGGTTAGGTTAGGTTGGGTTAGGTTAGGTTAGGTTAGGTTAGGTTAGGTGAGGTGAGGTTAGGTTAGGTTAGGTTAGGTTATGTTAGGTTAGGTTAGGTTAGGTTAGGTTAGATGTTAGATGTTAGATTATATTAGATGGGAAGTTAGATGTTCGATGTTAGACTAGATTAGACGTTAGGTTAGGTTAGGTTAGGTTGTTAGGTTAGGTTAGGTTAGGTTAGGTTAGGTTAGGTTAGGTCAGGTCAGGTCAGGTCAGGTCAGGTCAGGTCAGGTCAGGTTTGGTTAGGTTAGGTTAGGTTAGGTTAGGTTAGGTTAGGTCAGGTCAGGTCAGGTCAGGTCAGGTCAGGTCAGGTCAGGTCAGGTTAGGTTAGGTTAGGTTAGGTTAGGTTAGGTTAGGTTAGGTTAGGTGTTAGATGCTAGATTAGATTAGATGTTAAGTTAGATGTTAGATGTTAGATTAGATTAGATGTTAGGTTAGGTTAGGTTAGGTTAGTTTAGGATTAGATGTTACGTTAGATGTTAGATGTTAGATTAGATTAGATGTTAGGTTAGGTTAGGTTAGGTTAGGTTGATTTAAGTTAGGTTAGGTGAGGTGAGGTGAGGTTAGGTGAGGTTAGGTTAGGTTAGGTTATGTTAGGTTAGGTTAGGTTAGATGTTAGATGTTAGAATATGATAAATGGGAAGTTAGATGTTCGATGTTAGACTAGATTAGACGTTAGGTTAGATTAGGTTAGGTTAGGTTGTTAGGTTAGGTTAGGTGAGGTGAGGTTAGGTCAGGTTAGGTTAGGTTAGGTTATGTTAGGTTAGGTTAGGTTAGGTTAGGTTAGATGTTAGATGTTAGATTATATTAAATGGGAAGTTAGATGTTCGATGTTAGACTAGATTAGACGTTAGGTTAGGTTAGGTTAGGTTAGGTTAGGATTAGATGTTAGGTTAGATGTTAGATGTTAGATTAGATTAGATGTTAGGTTAGGTTAGGTTAGGTGAGGTGAGGTTAGGTTAGGTTAGGTTAGGTTAGATGTTAGATGTTAGATTATATTAGATGGGAAGTTAGATGTTCGATGTTAGACTAGATTAGACGTTAGGTTAGGTTAGGTTAGGTTAGGTTAGGTTAGTTTAGGTTAGGTTAGGTTAGGTTAGGTTAGGTTAGGGTAGGTTAGGTTAGGTTAGGTTAGGTTAGGTTAGGTTAGCTAAGGTTAGGTTAGGTTAGGTTAGGTTAGGTTAGGTTAGGTTAGGTTAGGTGTTAGAAGTTAGATTAGATTAGATGTTAAGTTAGATGTTAGATGTTAGATTAGATTAGATGTTAGGTTAGGTTAGGTTAGGATTAGATGTTACGTTAGATGTTAGATTAGATTAGATGTTAGGTTAGGTTAGGTTAGGTTAGGTTGGGTTAGGTTAGGTTAGGTTAGGTTAGGTGAGGTGAGGTTAGGTTAGGTTAGGTTAGGTTAGGTTATGTTAGGTTAGGTTAGGTTAGGTTAGATGTTAGATGTTAGATTATATTAAATGGGAAGTTAGATGTTCGATGTTAGACTAGATTAGACGTTAGGTTAGGTTAGGTTAGGTTAGGTTAAGTTAGGTTAGGTTAGGTTAGGATTAGATGTTAGGTTAGATGTTAGATGTTAGATTAGATTAGATGTTAGGTTAGGTCAGGTTAGGTTGGGTTAGGTTAGGTTAGGTTAGGTTAGGTGAGGTGAGGTGAGGTTAGGTTAGGTTAGGTTAGGTTAGGTTAGGTTAGGTTAGATGTTAGATGTTAGATCATATTAGATGGGAAGTTAGATGTTCGATGTTAGACTAGATTAGACGTTAGGTTAGGTTAGGTTAGGTTGTTAGGTTAGGTTAGGTTAGGTTAGGTTAGGTTAGGTTAGGTTAGGTTAGGTCAGGTCAGGTCAGGTCAGGTCAGGTCAGGTTAGGTTAGGTTAGGTTAGGTTAGATTAGGTTAGGTTAGGTTAGGTTAGGTTAGGTTAGGTTAGGTTAGGTTAGGTCAGGTCAGGTCAGGTCAGGTCAGGTCAGGTCAGGTCAGGTTAGGTTAGGTTAGGTTAGGTTAGGTTAGGTTAGGTGTTAGATGTTAGATTAAATTAGATGTTAAGTTAGATGTTAGATGTTAGATTAGATTAGATGTTAGGTTAGGTTAGGTTAGGTTAGGTTAGGTTAGGTGTTAGATGCTAGATTAGATTAGATGTTAAGTTAGATGTTAGATGTTAGATTAGATTAGATGTTAGGTTAGGTTAGGTTAGGTTAGTTTAGGATTAGATGTTACGTTAGATGTTAGATGTTAGATTAGATTAGATGTTAGGTTAGGTTAGGTTAGGTTAGGTTGATTTAAGTTAGGTTAGGTTAGGTGAGGTGAGGTGAGGTGAGGTTAGGTTAGGTTAGGTTATGTTAGGTTAGGTTAGGTTAGATGTTAGATGTTAGAATATGATAAATGGGAAGTTAGATGTTCGATGTTAGACTAGATTAGACGTTAGGTTAGATTAGGTTAGGTTAGGTTGTTAGGTTAGGTTAGGTTAGGTTAGGTGAGGTGAGGTTAGGTCAGGTTAGGTTAGGTTAGGTTATGTTAGGTTAGGTTAGGTTAGGTTAGGTTAGATGTTAGATGTTAGATTATATTAAATGGGAAGTTAGATGTTCGATGTTAGACTAGATTAGACGTTAGGTTAGGTTAGGTTAGGTTAGGTTAGGTTAGGTTGGGTTAGGTTAGGTTAGGTTAGGTTAGGTTAGGATTAGATGTTAGGTTAGATGTTAGATGTTAGATTAGATTAGATGTTAGGTTAGGTTAGGTTAGGTGAGGTGAGGTTAGGTTAGGTTAGGTTAGGTTAGATGTTAGATGTTAGATTATATTAGATGGGAAGTTAGATGTTCGATGTTAGACTAGATTAGACGTTAGGTTAGGTTAGGTTAGGTTAGGTTAGGTTAGGTTAGGTTAGTTTAGGTTAGGTTAGGTTAGGTTAGGTTAGGTTAGGTTAGGGTAGGTTAGGTTAGGTTAGGTTAGGTTAGGTTAGGTTAGGTTAGGTTAGCTAAGGTTAGGTTAGGTTAGGTTAGGTTAGGTTAGGTTAGGTGTTAGAAGTTAGATTAGATTAGATGTTAAGTTAGATGTTAGATGTTAGATTAGATTAGATGTTAGGTTAGGTTAGGTTAGGATTAGATGTTACGTTAGATGTTAGATGTTAGATTAGATTAGATGTTAGGTTAGGTTAGGTTAGGTTGTTAGGTTAGGTTAGGTTAGGTTAGGTTAGGTTAGGTTAGGTCAGGTCAGGTCAGGTCAGGTCAGGTCAGGTTAGGTTAGGTTAGGTTAGGTTAGGTTAGATTAGGTTAGGTTAGGTTAGGTTAGGTTAGGTTAGGTTAGGTTAGGTTAGGTTAGGTCAGGTCAGGTCAGGTCAGGTCAGGTCAGGTCAGGTCAGGTCAGGTCAGGTTAGGTTAGGTTAGGTTAGGTTAGGTTAGGTTATGTTAGGTTAGGTTAGGTTAGGTTAGATGTTAGATGTTAGATTATATTAAATGGGAAGTTAGATGTTCGATGTTAGACTAGATTAGACGTTAGGTTAGGTTAGGTTAGGTTAGGTTAAGTTAGGTTAGGTTAGGTTAGGATTAGATGTTAGGTTAGATGTTAGATGTTAGATTAGATTAGATGTTAGGTTAGGTCAGGTTAGGTTGGGTTAGGTTAGGTTAGGTTAGGTTAGGTGAGGTTAGGTTAGGTTAGGTTAGGTTAGGTTAGGTTAGATGTTAGATGTTAGATCATATTAGATGGGAAGTTAGATGTTCGATGTTAGACTAGATTAGACGTTAGGTTAGGTTAGGTTAGGTTGTTAGGTTAGGTTAGGTTAGGTTAGGTTAGGTTAGGTTAGGTCAGGTCAGGTCAGGTTAGGTTAGGTTAGGTTAGGTTAGGTTAGATTAGGTTAGGTTAGGTTAGGTTAGGTTAGGTTAGGTTAGGTTAGGTTAGGTTAGGTCAGGTCAGGTCAGGTCAGGTCAGGTCAGGTCAGGTCAGGTTAGGTTAGGTTAGGTTAGGTTAGGTTAGGTTAGGTTAGGTTAGGTTAGGTTAGGTGTTAGATGTTAGATTAAATTAGATGTTAAGTTAGATGTTAGATGTTAGATTAGATTAGATGTTAGGTTAGGTTAGGTTAGGTTAGGTGTTAGATGCTAGATTAGATTAGATGTTAAGTTAGATGTTAGATGTTAGATTAGATTAGATGTTAGGTTAGGTTAGGTTAGGTTAGGTTGATTTAAGTTAGGTTAGGTTAGGTGAGGTGAGGTGAGGTGAGGTTAGGTTAGGTTAGGTTATGTTAGGTTAGGTTAGGTTAGGTTAGGTTAGATGTTAGATGTTAGAATATGATAAATGGGAAGTTAGATGTTCGATGTTAGACTAGATTAGACGTTAGGTTAGATTAGGTTAGGTTAGGTTGTTAGGTTAGGTTAGGTTAGGTTAGGTGAGGTGAGGTTAGGTTAGGTTAGGTTAGGTTAGGTCAGGTCAGGTCAGGTCAGGTCAGGTCAGGTCAGGTCAGGTCAGGTTAGATTAGGTTAGCTTAGGTTAGGTTAGGTTAGGTTAGGTTAGGTTAGGTTAGGTTAGGTTAGGTTAGGTTAGGTTAGGTCAGGTCAGGTCAGGTCAGGTCAGGTCAGGTTAGGTTGGTTAGGTTAGGTTAGGTTAGGTTAGGTTAGGTTAGGTTAGGTGTTAGATGTTAGATTAAATTAGATGTTAAGTTAGATGTTCGATGTTAGACTAGATTAGACGTTAGGTTAGGTTAGGTTAGGTTAGGTTAGGTTAGGTTAAGTTAGGTTAGGTTAGGTTAGGATTAGATGTTAGGCTAGATGTTAGATGTTAGATTAGATTAGATGTTAGGTTAGGTCAGGTTAGGTTGGGTTAGGTTAGGTTAGGTTAGGTTAGGTGAGGTGAGGTTAGGTTAGGTTAGGTTATGTTAGGTTAGGTTAGGTTAGGTTAGATGTTAGATGTTAGATCATATTAGATGGGAAGTTAGATGTTCGATGTTAGACTAGATTAGACGTTAGGTTAGGTTAGGTTAGGTTGTTAGGTTAGGTTAGGTTAGGTTAGGTTAGGTTAGATTAGGTTAGGTTAGGTTAGGTTAGGTTAGGTTAGGTCAGGTCAGGTCAGGTCAGGTCAGGTCAGGTCAGGTTAGGTTAGGTTAGGTTAGGTTAGGTTAGGTTAGGTGTTAGATGTTAGATTAAATTAGATGTTAAGTTAGATGTTAGATGTTAGATTAGATTAGATGTTAGGTTAGGTTAGGTTAGGTTAGGTTAGGTTAGGTTAGGTTAGGTTAGGTTAGGTTAGGATTAGATGTTACGTTAGATGTTAGATGTTAGATTAGATTAGATGTTAGGTTAGGTTAGGTTAGGTTAGGTTAGGTTGATTTAAGTTAGGTTAGGTTAGGTGAGGTGAGGTGAGGTGAGGTTAGGTTAGGTTAGGTTATGTTAGGTTAGGTTAGGTTAGGTTAGGTTAGGTTAGGTTAGGTTAGGTTAGGTTAGGTTAGGTTAGGTTAGGTTAGGTTAGGTTAGGTTAGGTTAGGTTAGGTTAGGTTAGGTTAGGTTAGGTTAGGTTATGTTAGGTTAGGTAAGGTTAGGTTAGGTTAGATGTTAGATGTTAGATTATATTAAATGGGAAGTTAGATGTTCGATGTTAGACTAGATTAGACGTTAGGTTAGGTTAGGTTAGGTTGTTAGGTTTGTTTAGGTTAGGTTAGGTTAGGTTAGGTTAGGTTAGGTTAGGTTAGGTTAGGTCAGGTCAGGTCAGGTCAGGTCAGGTCAGGTAAGATTAGGTTAGGTTAGGTTAGGTTAGGTTAGGTTAGGTTAGGTTAGGTCAGGTCAGGTCAGGTCAGGTCAGGTCAGGTTAGGTTGGTTAGGTTAGGTTAGGTTAGGTTAGGTTAGGTTAGGTTAGATGTTAGATGTTAGATTATATTAAAAGGGAAGTTAGATGTTCGATGTTAGACTAGATTAGACGTTAGGTTAGGTTAGGTTAGGTTAAGTTAGGTTAGGTTAGGTTAGGATTAGATGTTAGGTTAGATGTTAGATGTTAGATTAGATTAGATGTTAGGTTAGGTTAGGTTAGGTTGGGTTAGGTTAGGTTAGGTTAGGTTAGGTGAGGTGAGGTTAGGTTAGGTTAGGTTAGGTTAGGTTAGGTTATGTTAGGTTAGGTTAGGTTAGGTTAGGTTAGATGTTAGATGTTAGATTATATTAGATGGGAAGTTAGATGTTCGATGTTAGACTAGATTAGACGTTAGGTTAGGTTAGGTTAGGTTGTTAGGTTTGTTTAGGTTAGGTTAGGTTAGGTTAGGTTAGGTTAGGTTAGGTTAGGTTAGGTTAGGTTAGGTTAGGTTAGGTTAGGTCAGGTCAGGTCAGGTCAGGTAAGATTAGGTTAGGTTAGGTTAGGTTAGGTTAGGTTAGGTTAGGTTAGGTTAGGTTAGGTTAGGTCAGGTCAGGTCAGGTCAGGTCAGGTCAGGTTAGGTTGGTTAGGTTAGGTTAGGTTAGGTTAGGTTAGGTTAGGTTAGGTTACATGTTAGATGTTAGATTATATTAGATGGGAAGTTAGATGTTCGATGTTAGACTAGATTAGACGTTAGGTTAGGTTAGGTTAGGTTGTTAGGTTAGGTTAGGTTAGGTTAGGTCAGGTCAGGTCAGGTCAGGTCAGGTCAGGTCAGGTTAGGTTAGGTTAGGTTAGGTTAGGTTAGGTTAGGTCAGGTCAGGTCAGGGCAGGTCAGGTCAGGTCAGGTCAGGTTAGGTTAGGTTAGGTTAGGTTAGGTTAGGTTAGGTGTTAGATGTTAGAATAAATTAGATGTTATGTTAGATGTTAGATGTTAGATTAGATTAGATGTTAGGTTAGGTTAGGTTAGGTTAGGTTAGGTGTTAGATGCTAGGTTAGATTAGATGTTAAGTTAGATGTTAGATGTTAGATTAGATAAGATGTTAGGTTAGGTTAGGTTAGGTTAGTTTAGGATTAGATGTTACGTTAGATGTTAGATGTTAGATTAGATTAGATGTTAGGTTAGGTTAGGTTAGGTTAGGTTGATTTAAGTTAGGTTAGGTGAGGTGAGGTGAGGTTAGGTTAGGTTAGGTTATGTTAGGTTAGGTTAGGATAGATGTTAGATGTTAGAATATGATAAATGGGATGTTAGATGTTCGATGTTAGACTAGATTAGACGTTAGGTTAGATTAGGTTAGGTTAGGTTGTTAGGTTAGGTTAGGTTAGGTTAGGTGAGGTGAGGTTAGGTCAGGTTAGGTTAGGTTAGGTTATGTTAGGTTAGGTTAGGTTAGGTTAGGTTAGATGTTAGATGTTAGATTATATTAAATGGGAAGTTAGATGTTCGATGTTAGACTAGATTAGACGTTAGGTTAGGTTAGGTTAGGTTAGGTTAGGTTAGGTTGGGTTAGGTTAGGTTAGGTTAGGTTAGGTTAGGATTAGATGTTAGGTTAGATGTTAGATGTTAGATTAGATTAGATGTTAGGTTAGGTTAGGTTAGGTGAGGTGAGGTTAGGTTAGGTTAGGTTAGGTTAGATGTTAGATGTTAGATTATATTAGATGGGAAGTTAGATGTTCGATGTTAGACTAGATTAGACGTTAGGTTAGGTTAGGTTAGGTTAGGTTAGGTTAGGTTAGGTTAGGTTAGTTTAGGTTAGGTTAGGTTAGGTTAGGTTAGGTTAGGGTAGGTTAGGTTAGGTTAGGTTAGGTTAGGTTAGGTTAGGTTAGCTAAGGTTAGGTTAGGTTAGGTTAGGTTAGGTTAGGTGTTAGAAGTTAGATTAGATTAGATGTTAAGTTAGATGTTAGATGTTAGATTAGATTAGATGTTAGGTTAGGTTAGGTTAGGATTAGATGTTACGTTAGATGTTAGATGTTAGATTAGATTAGATGTTAGGTTAGGTTAGGTTAGGTTAGGTTGGGTTAGGTTAGGTTAGGTTAGGTTAGGTGAGGTGAGGTTAGGTTAGGTTAGGTTAGGTTAGGTTATGTTAGGTTAGGTTAGGTTAGGTTAGATGTTAGATGTTAGATTATATTAAATGGGAAGTTAGATGTTCGATGTTAGACTAGATTAGACGTTAGGTTAGGTTAGGTTAGGTTAGGTTAGGTTAAGTTAGGTTAGGTTAGGTTAGGATTAGATGTTAGGTTAGATGTTAGATGTTAGATTAGATTAGATGTTAGGTTAGGTCAGGTTAGGTTGGGTTAGGTTAGGTTAGGTTAGGTTAGGTGAGGTGAGGTTAGGTTAGGTTAGGTTAGGTTAGGTTAGGTTAGGTTGATTTAAGTTAGGTTAGGTTAGGTGAGGTGAGGTGAGGTTAGGTTAGGTTAGGTTATGTTAGGTTAGGTTAGGTTAGGTTAGGTTAGATGTTAGATGTTAGAATATGATAAATGGGAAGTTAGATGTTCGATGTTAGACTAGATTAGACGTTAGGTTAGATTAGGTTAGGTTAGGTTGTTAGGTTAGGTTAGGTTAGGTTAGGTGAGGTGAGGTTAGGTTAGGTTAGGTTAGGTTAGGTTAGGTTAGGTTAGGTCAGGTCAGGTCAGGTCAGGTCAGGTCAGGTTAGGTTAGGTTAGGTTAGGTTAGGTTAGGTTAGGTGTTAGATGTTAGAATAAATTAGATGTTAAGTTAGATGTTAGATGTTAGATTAGATTAGATGTTAGGTTAGGTTAGGTTAGGTGTTAGATGCTAGATTAGATTAGATGTTAAGTTAGATGTTAGATGTTAGATTAGATTAGATGTTAGGTTAGGTTAGGTTAGTTTAGGATTAGATGTTACGTTAGATGTTAGATGTTAGATTAGATTAGATGTTAGGTTAGGTTAGGTTAGGTTAGGTTGATTTAAGTTAGGTTAGGTGAGGTGAGGTGAGGTGAGGTTAGGTTAGGTTAGGTTATGTTAGGTTAGGTTAGGTTAGATGTTAGATGTTAGAATATGATAAATGGGAAGTTAGATGTTCGATGTTAGACTAGATTAGACGTTAGGTTAGATTAGGTTAGGTTAGGTTGTTAGGTTAGGTTAGGTGAGGTGAGGTTAGGTCAGGTTAGATTAGGTTAGGTTATGTTAGGTTAGGTTAGGTTAGGTTAGGTTAGGTTAGGTTAGGTTAGGTTAGGTTAGGTTAGGTTAGGATTAGATGTTAGGTTAGATGTTAGATGTTAGATTAGATTAGATGTTAGGTTAGGTTAGGTTAGGTGAGGTGAGGTTAGGTTAGGTTAGGTTAGGTTAGATGTTAGATGTTAGATTATATTAGATGGGAAGTTAGATGTTCGATGTTAGACTAGATTAGACGTTAGGTTAGGTTAGGTTAGGTTAGGTTAGGTTAGGTTAGTTTAGGTTAGGTTAGGTTAGGTTCTGTTAGGTTAGGTTAGGTTAGGATTAGATGTTAGGTTAGATGTTAGATGTTAGATTAGATTAGATGTTAGGTTAGGTTAGGTTAGGTTAGGTGAGGTGAGGTTAGGTTAGGTTAGGTTAGGTTAGATGTTAGATGTTAGATTATATTAGATGGCAAGTTAGATGTTCGATGTTAGACTAGATTAGACGTTAGGTTAGGTTAGGTTAGGTTAGGTTAGGTTAGGTTAGGTTAGGTTAGTTTAGGTTAGGTTAGGTTAGGTTAGGTTAGGTTAGGTTAGGTTAGGTTAGGTTAGGTTAGCTAAGGTTAGGTTAGGTTAGGTTAGGTTAGGTTAGGTTAGGTGTTAGAAGTTAGATTAGATTAGATGTTACGTTAGATGTTAGATGTTAGATTAGATTAGATGTTAGGTTAGGTTAGGTTAGGTTAGGTTGGGTTAGGTTAGGTTAGGTTAGGTTAGGTGAGGTGAGGTTAGGTTAGGTTAGGTTAGGTTAGGTTATGTTAGGTTAGGTTAGGTTAGGTTAGATGTTAGATGTTAGATTATATTAAATGGGAAGTTAGATGTTCGATGTTAGACTAGATTAGACGTTAGGTTAGGTTAGGTTAGGTTAGGTTAGGTTAGGTTAGGTTAGGATTAGATGTTAGGTTAGATGTTAGATGTTAGATTAGATTAGATGTTAGGTTAGGTCAGGTTAGGTTGGGTTAGGTTAGGTTAGGTTAGGTTAGGTGAGGTTAGGTTAGGTTAGGTTAGGTTAGGTTATATGTTAGATGTTAGATCATATTAGATGGGAAGTTAGATGTTCGATGTTAGACTAGATTAGACGTTAGGTTAGGTTAGGTTAGGTTGTTAGGTTAGGTTAGGTTAGGTTAGGTTAGGTTAGGTTAGGTTAGGTTAGGTCAGGTCAGGTCAGGTCAGGTCAGGTCAGGTTAGGTTAGGTTAGGTTAGGTTAGGTTAGATTAGGTTAGGTTAGGTTAGGTTAGGTTAGGTCAGGTCAGGTCAGGTCAGGTCAGGTCAGGTCAGGTTAGGTTAGGTTAGGTTAGGTTAGGTTAGGTTAGGTTAGGTTAGGTTAGGTTAGGTGTTAGATGTTAGATTAAATTAGATGTTAAGTTAGATGTTAGATGTTAGATTAGATTAGATGTTAGGTTAGGTTAGGTTAGGTTAGGTTAGGTTAGGTGTTAGATGCTAGATTAGATTAGATGTTAAGTTAGATGTTAGATGTTAGATTAGATTAGATGTTAGGTTAGGTTAGGTTAGTTTAGGATTAGATGTTACGTTAGATGTTAGATGTTAGATTAGATTAGATGTTAGGTTAGGTTAGGTTAGGTTAGGTTGATTTAAGTTAGGTTAGGTTAGGTGAGGTGAGGTGAGGTGAGGTTAGGTTAGGTTAGGTTATGTTAGGTTAGGTTAGGTTAGGTTAGGTTAGATGTTAGATGTTAGAATATGATAAATGGGAAGTTAGATGTTCGATGTTAGACTAGATTAGACGTTAGGTTAGATTAGGTTAGGTTAGGTTGTTAGGTTAGGTTAGGTTAGGTTAGGTGAGGTGAGGTTAGGTTAGGTTAGGTTAGGTTAGGTTAGGTTAGGTCAGGTCAGGTCAGGTCAGGTCAGGTCAGGTCAGGTCAGGTCAGGTCAGGTCAGGTCAGGTCAGGTCAGGTCAGGTTAGGTTAGGTTAGGTTAGGTTAGGTTAGGTTAGGTTAGGTGTTAGATGTTAGATTAAATTAGATGTTAAGTTAGATGTTAGATGTTAGATTAGATTAGATGTTAGGTTAGGTTAGGTTAGGTTAGGTTAGGTTAGGTTAGGTTAGGTTAGGTTAGGATTAGATGTTACGTTAGATGTTAGATGTTAGATTAGATTAGATGTTAGGTTAGGTTAGGTTAGGTTAGGTTGATTTAAGTTAGGTTAGGTTAGGTGAGGTGAGGTGAGGTGAGGTTAGGTTAGGTTAGGTTATGTTAGGTTAGGTTAGGTTAGGTTAGGTTAGATGTTAGATGTTAGAATATGATAAATGGGAAGTTAGATGTTCGATGTTAGACTAGATTAGACGTTAGGTTAGATTAGGTTAGGTTAGGTTGTTAGGTTAGGTTAGGTTAGGTTAGGTGAGGTGAGGTTAGGTCAGGTTAGGCTAGGTTAGGTTATGTTAGGTTAGGTTAGGTTAGGTTAGGTTAGGTTATGTTAGGTTAGGTTAGGATAGATGTTAGATGTTAGAATATGATAAATGGGATGTTAGATGTTCGATGTTAGACTAGATTAGACGTTAGGTTAGATTAGGTTAGGTTAGGTTGTTAGGTTAGGTTAGGTTAGGTTAGGTGAGGTGAGGTTAGGTCAGGTTAGGTTAGGTTAGGTTATGTTAGGTTAGGTTAGGTTAGGTTAGGTTAGATGTTAGATGTTAGATTATATTAAATGGGAAGTTAGATGTTCGATGTTAGACTAGATTAGACGTTAGGTTAGGTTAGGTTAGGTTAGGTTAGGTTAGGTTGGGTTAGGTTAGGTTAGGTTAGGTTAGGTTAGGATTAGATGTTAGGTTAGATGTTAGATGTTAGATTAGATTAGATGTTAGGTTAGGTTAGGTTAAGTGAGGTGAGGTTAGGTTAGGTTAGGTTAGGTTAGATGTTAGATGTTAGATTATATTAGATGGGAAGTTAGATGTTCGATGTTAGACTAGATTAGACGTTAGGTTAGGTTAGGTTAGGTTAGGTTAGGTTAGGTTAGGTTAGGTTAGTTTAGGTTAGGTTAGGTTAGGTTAGGTTAGGTTAGGGTAGGTTAGGTTAGGTTAGGTTAGGTTAGGTTAGGTTAGGTTAGCTAAGGTTAGGTTAGGTTAGGTTAGGTTAGGTTAGGTTAGGTGTTAGAAGTTAGATTAGATTAGATGTTAAGTTAGATGTTAGATGTTAGATTAGATTAGATGTTAGGTTAGGTTAGGTTAGGATTAGATGTTACGTTAGATGTTAGATGTTAGATTAGATTAGATGTTAGGTTAGGTTAGGTTAGGTTAGGTTGGGTTAGGTTAGGTTAGGTTAGGTTAGGTGAGGTGAGGTTAGGTTAGGTTAGGTTAGGTTAGGTTATGTTAGGTTAGGTTAGGTTAGGTTAGATGTTAGATGTTAGATTATATTAAATGGGAAGTTAGATGTTCGATGTTAGACTAGATTAGACGTTAGGTTAGGTTAGGTTAGGTTAGGTTAGGTTAAGTTAGGTTAGGTTAGGTTAGGATTAGATGTTAGGTTAGATGTTAGATGTTAGATTAGATTAGATGTTAGGTTAGGTCAGGTTAGGTTGGGTTAGGTTAGGTTAGGTTAGGTTAGGTGAGGTGAGGTTAGGTTAGGTTAGGTTAGGTTAGGTTAGGTTAGGTTGATTTAAGTTAGGTTAGGTTAGGTGAGGTGAGGTGAGGTTAGGTTAGGTTAGGTTATGTTAGGTTAGGTTAGGTTAGGTTAGGTTAGATGTTAGATGTTAGAATATGATAAATGGGAAGTTAGATGTTCGATGTTAGACTAGATTAGACGTTAGGTTAGATTAGGTTAGGTTAGGTTGTTAGGTTAGGTTAGGTTAGGTTAGGTGAGGTGAGGTTAGGTTAGGTTAGGTTAGGTTAGGTTAGGTTAGGTTAGGTCAGGTCAGGTCAGGTCAGGTCAGGTCAGGTCAGGTCAGGTTAGGTTAGGTTAGGTTAGGTTAGGTTAGGTTAGGTGTTAGATGTTAGAATAAATTAGATGTTAAGTTAGATGTTAGATGTTAGATTAGATTAGATGTTAGGTTAGGTTAGGTTAGGTGTTAGATGCTAGATTAGATTAGATGTTAAGTTAGATGTTAGATTAGATTAGATGTTAGGTTAGGTTAGGTTAGGTTAGTTTAGGATTAGATGTTACGTTAGATGTTAGATGTTAGATTAGATTAGATGTTAGGTTAGGTTAGGTTAGGTTAGGTTGATTTAAGTTAGGTTAGGTGAGGTGAGGTGAGGTGAGGTTAGGTTAGGTTAGGTTATGTTAGGTTAGGTTAGGTTAGATGTTAGATGTTAGAATATGATAAATGGGAAGTTAGATGTTCGATGTTAGACTAGATTAGACGTTAGGTTAGATTAGGTTAGGTTAGGTTGTTAGGTTAGGTTAGGTGAGGTGAGGTTAGGTCAGGTTAGGTTAGGTTAGGTTATGTTAGGTTAGGTTAGGTTAGGTTAGGTTAGGTTAGGTTAGGTTAGGTTAGGTTAGGTTAGGTTAGGTTAGGTTAGGTTAGGATTAGATGTTAGGTTAGATGTTAGATGTTAGATTAGATTAGATGTTAGGTTAGGTTAGGTTAGGTGAGGTGAGGTTAGGTTAGGTTAGGTTAGGTTAGATGTTAGATGTTAGATTATATTAGATGGGAAGTTAGATGTTCGATGTTAGACTAGATTAGACGTTAGGTTAGGTTAGGTTAGGTTAGGTTAGGTTAGGTTAGTTTAGGTTAGGTTAGGTTAGGTTCTGTTAGGTTAGGTTAGGTTAGGATTAGATGTTAGGTTAGACGTTAGATGTTAGATTAGATTAGATGTTAGGTTAGGTTAGGTTAGGTTAGGTTAGGTGAGGTGAGGTTAGGTTAGGTTAGGTTAGGTTAGATGTTAGATGTTAGATTATATTAGATGGCAAGTTAGATGTTCGATGTTAGACTAGATTAGACGTTAGGTTAGGTTAGGTTAGGTTAGGTTAGGTTAGGTTAGGTTAGGTTAGTTTAGGTTAGGTTAGGTTAGGTTAGGTTAGGTTAGGTCAGGTCAGGTCAGGTCAGGTCAGGTCAGGTTAGGTTAGGTTAGGTTAGGTTAGGTTAGATTAGGTTAGGTTAGGTTAGGTTAGGTTAGGTCAGGTCAGGTCAGGTCAGGTCAGGTCAGGTCAGGTCAGGTTAGGTTAGGTTAGGTTAGGTTAGGTTAGGTTAGGTTAGGTTAGGTTAGGTTAGGTGTTAGATGTTAGATTAAATTAGATGTTAAGTTAGATGTTAGATGTTAGATTAGATTAGATGTTAGGTTAGGTTAGGTTAGGTTAGGTTAGGTTAGGTGTTAGATGCTAGATTAGATTAGATGTTAAGTTAGATGTTAGATGTTAGATTAGATTAGATGTTAGGTTAGGTTAGGTTAGTTTAGGATTAGATGTTACGTTAGATGTTAGATGTTAGATTAGATTAGATGTTAGGTTAGGTTAGGTTAGGTTAGGTTGATTTAAGTTAGGTTAGGTTAGGTGAGGTGAGGTGAGGTGAGGTTAGGTTAGGTTAGGTTATGTTAGGTTAGGTTAGGTTAGGTTAGGTTAGATGTTAGATGTTAGAATATGATAAATGGGAAGTTAGATGTTCGATGTTAGACTAGATTAGACGTTAGGTTAGATTAGGTTAGGTTAGGTTGTTAGGTTAGGTTAGGTTAGGTTAGGTGAGGTGAGGTTAGGTTAGGTTAGGTTAGGTTAGGTTAGGTTAGGTCAGGTCAGGTCAGGTCAGGTCAGGTCAGGTCAGGTCAGGTCAGGTCAGGTTAGGTTAGGTTAGGTTAGGTTAGGTTAGATTAGGTTAGGTTAGGTTAGGTTAGGTTAGGTCAGGTCAGGTCAGGTCAGGTCAGGTCAGGTCAGGTCAGGTTAGGTTAGGTTAGGTTAGGTTAGGTTAGGTTAGGTTAGGTTAGGTTAGGTTAGGTGTTAGATGTTAGATTAAATTAGATGTTAAGTTAGATGTTAGATGTTAGATTAGATTAGATGTTAGGTTAGGTTAGGTTAGGTTAGGTTAGGTTAGGTGTTAGATGCTAGATTAGATTAGATGTTAAGTTAGATGTTAGATGTTAGATTAGATTAGATGTTAGGTTAGGTTAGGTTAGTTTAGGATTAGATGTTACGTTAGATGTTAGATGTTAGATTAGATTAGATGTTAGGTTAGGTTAGGTTAGGTTAGGTTGATTTAAGTTAGGTTAGGTTAGGTGAGGTGAGGTGAGGTGAGGTTAGGTTAGGTTAGGTTATGTTAGGTTAGGTTAGGTTAGGTTAGGTTAGATGTTAGATGTTAGAATATGATAAATGGGAAGTTAGATGTTCGATGTTAGACTAGATTAGACGTTAGGTTAGATTAGGTTAGGTTAGGTTGTTAGGTTAGGTTAGGTTAGGTTAGGTGAGGTGAGGTTAGGTTAGGTTAGGTTAGGTTAGGTTAGGTTAGGTCAGGTCAGGTCAGGTCAGGTCAGGTCAGGTCAGGTCAGGTCAGGTCAGGTCAGGTCAGGTTAGGTTAGGTTAGGTTAGGTTAGGTTAGGTTAGGTGTTAGATGTTAGATTAAATTAGATGTTAAGTTAGATGTTAGATGTTAGATTAGATTAGATGTTAGGTTAGGTTAGGTTAGGTTAGGTTAGGTTAGGTTAGGTTAGGTTAGGTTAGGTTAGGATTAGATGTTACGTTAGATGTTAGATGTTAGATTAGATTAGATGTTAGGTTAGGTTAGGTTAGGTTAGGTTGATTTAAGTTAGGTTAGGTTAGGTGAGGTGAGGTGAGGTGAGGTTAGGTTAGGTTAGGTTATGTTAGGTTAGGTTAGGTTAGGTTAGGTTAGATGTTAGATGTTAGAATATGATAAATGGGAAGTTAGATGTTCGATGTTAGACTAGATTAGACGTTAGGTTAGATTAGGTTAGGTTAGGTTGTTAGGTTAGGTTAGGTTAGGTTAGGTGAGGTGAGGTTAGGTCAGGTTAGGCTAGGTTAGGTTATGTTAGGTTAGGTTAGGTTAGGTTAGGTTAGATGTTAGATGTTAGATTATATTAAATGGGAAGTTAGATGTTCGATGTTAGACTAGATTAGACGTTAGGTTAGGTTAGGTTGTTAGGTTTGTTTAGGTTAGGTTAGGTTAGGTTAGGTTAGGTTAGGTTAGGTCAGGTCAGGTCAGGTCAGGTCAGGTCAGGTTAGGTTGGTTAGGTTAGGTTAGGTTAGGTTAGGTTAGGTTAGATGTTAGATGTTAGATTATATTAAAAGGGAAGTTAGATGTTCGATGTTAGACTAGATTAGACGTTAGGTTAGGTTAGGTTAGGTTAGGTTAGGTTAAGTTAGGTTAGGTTAGGTTAGGATTAGATGTTAGGTTAGATGTTAGATGTTAGATTAGATTAGATGTTAGGTTAGGTTAGGTTAGGTTGGGTTAGGTTAGGTTAGGTTAGGTTAGGTGAGGTGAGGTTAGGTTAGGTTAGGTTAGGTTAGGTGAGGTGAGGTTAGGTTAGGTTAGGTTAGGTTAGATGTTAGATGTTAGATTATATTAGATGGGAAGTTAGATGTTCGATGTTAGACTAGATTAGACGTTAGGTTAGGTTAGGTTAGGTTGTTAGGTGTGTTTAGGTTAGGTTAGGTTAGGTTAGGTTAGGTTAGGTTAGGTTAGGTCAGGTCAGGTCAGGTCAGGTCAGGTCAGGTCAGGTAAGATTAGGTTAGGTTAGGTTAGGTTAGGTTAGGTTAGGTCAGGTCAGGTCAGGTCAGGTCAGGTCAGGTTAGGTTGGTTAGGTTAGGTTAGGTTAGGTTAAGTTAGGTTAGATGTTAGATGTTAGATTATATTAAAAGGGAAGTTAGATGTTCGATGTTAGACTAGATTAGACGTTAGGTTAGGTTAGGTTAGGTTAGGTTAGGTTAAGTTAGGTTAGGTTAGGTTAGGATTAGATGTTAGGTTAGATGTTAGATGTTAGATTAGATTAGATGTTAGGTTAGGTTAGGTTAGGTTGGGTTAGGTTAGGTTAGGTTAGGTGAGGTGAGGTTAGGTTAGGTTAGGTTAGGTTATGTTAGGTTAGGTTAGGTTAGGTTAGGTTAGATGTTAGATGTTAGATTATATTAGATGGGAAGTTAGATGTTCGATGTTACACTAGATTAGACGTTAGGTTAGGTTAGGTTAGGTTGTTAGGTTAGGTTAGGTTAGGTTAGGTTAGGTTAGGTTAGGTCAGGTCAGGTCAGGTCAGGTCAGGTCAGGTCAGGTCAGGTCAGGTTAGGTTAGGTTAGGTTAGGTTAGGTTAGGTTAGGTTAGGTTAGGTCAGGTCAGGTCAGGTCAGGTCAGGTCAGGTCAGGTCAGGTTAGGTTAGGTTAGGTTAGGTGTTAGATGTTAGAATAAATTAGATGTTAAGTTAGATGTTAGATGTTAGATTAGATTAGATGTTAGGTTAGGTTAGGTTAGGTTAGGTTAGGTGTTAGATGCTAGATTAGATTAGATGTTAAGTTAGATGTTAGATGTTAGATTAGATTAGATGTTAGGTTAGGTTACGTTAGGTTAGTTTAGGATTAGATGTTACGTTAGATGTTAGATTAGATTAGATGTTAGGTTAGGTTAGGTTAGGTTAGGTTGATTTAAGTTTGGTTAGGTGAGGTGAGGTGAGGTTAGGTTAGGTTAGGTTATGTTAGGTTAGGTTAGGTTAGATGTTAGATGTTAGAATATGATAAATGGGATGTTAGATGTTCGATATTAGACTAGATTAGACGTTAGGTTAGATTAGGTTAGGTTAGGTTGTTAGGTTAGGTTAGGTTAGGTTAGGTGAGGTGAGGTTAGGTCAGGTTAGGTTAGGTTAGGTTATGTTAGGTTATGTTAGGTTAGGTTAGATGTTAGATGTTAGATTATATTAAATGGGAAGTTAGATGTTCGATGTTAGACTAGATTAGACGTTAGGTTAGGTTAGGTTAGGTTAGGTTAGGTTAGGTTGGGTTAGGTTAGGTTAGGTTAGGTTAGGTTAGGATTAGATGTTAGGTTAGATGTTAGATGTTAGATTAGATTAGATGTTAGGTTAGGTTAGGTTAGGTGAGGTGAGGTTAGGTTAGGTTAGGTTAGGTTAGATGTTAGATTTTAGATTATATTAGATGGGAAGTTAGATGTTCGATGTTAGACTAGATTAGACGTTAGGTTAGGTTAGGTTAGGTTAGGCTAGGTTAGGTTAGGTTAGGTTAGTTTAGGTTAGGTTAGGTTAGGTTAGGTTAGGGTAGGTTAGGTTAGGTTAGGTTAGGTTAGGTTAGGTTAGGTTAGCTAAGGTTAGGATAGGTTAGGTTAGGTTAGGTTAGGTTAGGTTAGGTGTTAGAAGTTAGATTAGATTAGATGTTAAGTTAGATGTTAGATGTTAGATTAGATTAGATGTTAGGTTAGGTTAGGTTAGGTTAGGTTGGGTTAGGTTAGGTTAGGTTAGGTTAGGTGAGGTGAGGTTAGGTTAGGTTAGGTTAGGTTATGTTAGGTTAGGTTAGGTTAGGTTAGATGTTAGATGTTAGATTATATTAAATGGGAAGTTAGATGTTCGATGTTAGACTAGATTAGACGTTAGGTTAGGTTAGGTTAGGTTAGGTTATGTTAAGTTAGGTTAGGTTAGGTTAGGATTAGATGTTAGGTTAGATGTTAGATGTTAGATTAGATTAGATGTTAGGTTAGGTCAGGTTAGGTTGGGTTAGGTTAGGTTAGGTTAGGTTAGGTGAGGTGAGGTTAGGTTAGGTTAGGTTAGGTTAGGTTAGATGTTAGATCATATTAGATGGGAAGTTAGATGTTCGATGTTAGACTAGATTAGACGTTAGGTTAGGTTAGGTTAGGTTGTTAGGTTAGGTTAGGTTAGGTTAGGTTAGGTTAGGTTAGGTTAGGTTAGGTTAGGTCAGGTCAGGTCAGGTCAGGTCAGGTCAGGTCAGGTCAGGTTAGGTTAGGTTAGGTTAGGTTAGGTTAGATTAGGTTAGGTTAGGTTAGGTTAGGTTAGGTTAGGTCAGGTCAGGTCAGGTCAGGTCAGGTCAGGTCAGGTTAGGTTAGGTTAGGTTAGGTTAGGTTAGGTTAGGTTAGGTTAGGTGTTAGATGTTAGATTAAATTAGATGTTAAGTTAGATGTTAGATTAGATTAGATGTTAGGTTAGGTTAGGTTAGGTGTTAGATGCTAGATTAGATTAGATGTTAAGTTAGATGTTAGATGTTAGATTAGATTAGATGTTAGGTTAGGTTAGGTTAGGTTAGTTTAGGATTAGATGTTACGTTAGATGTTAGATGTTAGATTAGATTAGATGTTAGGTTAGGTTAGGTTAGGTTAGGTTGATTTAAGTTAGGTTAGGTTAGGTGAGGTGAGGTGAGGTGAGGTTAGGTTAGGTTAGGTTATGTTAGGTTAGGTTAGGTTAGGTTAGATGTTAGATGTTAGAATATGATAAATGGGAAGTTAGATGTTCGATGTTAGACTAGATTAGACGTTAGGTTAGATTAGGTTAGGTTAGGTTGTTAGGTTAGGTTAGGTTAGGTTAGGTGAGGTGAGGTTAGGTCAGGTTAGGTTAGGTTAGGTTATGTTAGGTTAGGTTAGGTTAGGTTAGGTTAGATGTTAGATGTTAGATTATATTAAATGGGAAGTTAGATGTTCGATGTTAGACTAGATTAGACGTTAGGTTAGGTTAGGTTAGGTTGTTAGGTTTGTTTAGGTTAGGTTAGGTTAGGTTAGGTTAGGTTAGGTTAGGTTAGGTTAGGTTAGGTTAGGTTAGGTTAAGTTAGGTTAGGTTAGGTTAGGATTAGATGTTAGGTTAGATGTTAGATGTTAGATTAGATTAGATGTTAGGTTAGGTCAGGTTAGGTTGGGTTAGGTTAGGTTAGGTTAGGTTAGGTGAGGTTAGGTTAGGTTAGGTTAGGTTAGGTTAGGTTAGGTTAGATGTTAGATGTTAGATCATATTAGATGGGAAGTTAGATGTTCGATGTTAGACTAGATTAGACGTTAGGTTAGGTTAGGTTAGGTTGTTAGGTTAGGTTAGGTTAGGTTAGGTTAGGTTAGGTTAGGTCAGGTCAGGTCAGGTCAGGTCAGGTCAGGTTAGGTTAGGTTAGGTTAGGTTAGGTTAGATTAGGTTAGGTTAGGTTAGGTTAGGTTAGGTTAGGTTAGGTTAGGTTAGGTCAGGTCAGGTCAGGTCAGGTTAGGTTAGGTTAGGGTTGGTTAGGTTAGGTTAGGTTAGGTTAGGTTAGGTGTTAGATGTTAGATTAAATTAGATGTTAAGTTAGATGTTAGATGTTAGATTAGATTAGATGTTAGGTTAGGTTAGGTGTTAGATGCTAGATTAGATTAGATGTTAAGTTAGATGTTAGATGTTAGATTAGATTAGATGTTAGGTTAGGTTAGTTTAGGATTACATGTTACGTTAGATGTTAGATGTTAGATTAGATTAGATGTTAGGTTAGGTTAGGTTAGGTTAGGTTGATTTAAGTTAGGTTAGGTTAGGTGAGGTGAGGTGAGGTGAGGTTAGGTTAGGTTAGGTTATGTTAGGTTAGGTTAGGTTAGGTTAGGTTAGATGTTAGATGTTAGAATATGATAAATGGGAAGTTAGATGTTCGATGTTAGACTAGATTAGACGTTAGGTTAGATTAGGTTAGGTTAGGTTGTTAGGTTAGGTTAGGTTAGGTTAGGTGAGGTGAGGTTAGGTTAGGTTAGGTTAGGTTAGGTTAGGTCAGGTCAGGTCAGGTCAGGTCAGGTCAGGTCAGGTCAGGTCAGGTCAGGTTAGATTAGGTTAGCTTAGGTTAGGTTAGGTTAGGTTAGGTTAGGTTAGGTTAGGTTAGGTTAGGTTAGGTCAGGTCAGGTCAGGTCAGGTCAGGTCAGGTCAGGTTAGGTTGGTTAGGTTAGGTTAGGTTAGGTGTTAGATGTTAGAATAAATTAGATGTTAAGTTAGATGTTCGATGTTAGACTAGATTAGACGTTAGGTTAGGTTAGGTTAGGTTAAGTTAGGTTAGGTTAGGTTAGGATTAGATGTTAGGTTAGATGTTAGATGTTAGATTAGATTAGATGTTAGGTTAGGTCAGGTTAGGTTGGGTTAGGTTAGGTTAGGTTAGGTTAGGTGAGGTGAGGTTAGGTTAGGTTAGGTTATGTTAGGTTAGGTTAGGTTAGGTTAGATGTTAGATGTTAGATCATATTAGATGGGAAGTTAGATGTTCGATGTTAGACTAGATTAGACGTTAGGTTAGGTTAGGTTAGGTTGTTAGGTTAGGTTAGGTTAGGTTAGGTTAGGTTAGATTAGGTTAGGTTAGGTTAGGTTAGGTTAGGTTAGGTTAGGTTAGGTCAGGTCAGGTCAGGTCAGGTTAGGTTAGGTTAGGTTAGGTTAGGTTAGGTTAGGTGTTAGATGTTAGATTAAATTAGATGTTAAGTTAGATGTTAGATGTTAGATTAGATTAGATGTTAGGTTAGGTTAGGTTAGGTTAGGTTAGGTTAGGTTAGGATTAGATGTTACGTTAGATGTTAGATGTTAGATTAGATTAGATGTTAGGTTAGGTTAGGTTAGGTTAGGTTGATTTAAGTTAGGTTAGGTTAGGTGAGGTGAGGTGAGGTGAGGTTAGGTTAGGTTAGGTTATGTTAGGTTAGGTTAGGTTAGGTTAGGTTAGATGTTAGATGTTAGAATATGATAAATGGGAAGTTAGATGTTCGATGTTAGACTAGATTAGACGTTAGGTTAGATTAGGTTAGGTTAGGTTGTTAGGTTAGGTTAGGTTAGGTTAGGTGAGGTGAGGTTAGGTCAGGTTAGGTTAGGTTAGGTTATGTTAGGTTAGGTAAGGTTAGGTTAGGTTAGATGTTAGATGTTAGATTATATTAAATGGGAAGTTAGATGTTCGATGTTAGACTAGATTAGACGTTAGGTTAGGTTAGGTTAGGTTGTTAGGTTTGTTTAGGTTAGGTTAGGTTAGGTTAGGTTAGGTTAGGTTAGGTTAGGTTAGGTTAGGTTAGGTCAGGTCAGGTCAGGTCAGGTCAGGTCAGGTAAGATTAGGTTAGGTTAGGTTAGGTTAGGTTAGGTTAGGTTAGGTTAGGTCAGGTCAGGTCAGGTCAGGTCAGGTCAGGTTAGGTTGGTTAGGTTAGGTTAGGTTAGGTTAGGTTAGGTTAGATGTTAGATGTTAGATTATATTATAAGGGAAGTTAGATGTTCGATGTTAGACTAGATTAGACGTTAGGTTAGGTTAGGTTAGGTTAGGTTAAGTTAGGTTAGGTTAGGTTAGGATTAGATGTTAGGTTAGATGTTAGATGTTAGATTAGATTAGATGTTAGGTTAGGTTAGGTTAGGTTGGGTTAGGTTAGGTTAGGTTAGGTTAGGTGAGGTGAGGTTAGGTTAGGTTAGGTTAGGTTAGGTTAGGTTATGTTAGGTTAGGTTAGGTTAGGTTAGGTTAGATGTTAGATGTTAGATTATATTAGATGGGAAGTTAGATGTTCGATGTTAGACTAGATTAGACGTTAGGTTAGGTTAGGTTAGGTTGTTAGGTTTGTTTAGGTTAGGTTAGGTTAGGTTAGGTTAGGTTAGGTTAGGTTAGGTTAGGTTAGGTTAGGTCAGGTCAGGTCAGGTCAGGTCAGGTAAGATTAGGTTAGGTTAGGTTAGGTTAGGTTAGGTTAGGTTAGGTTAGGTTAGGTTAGGTTAGGTCAGGTCAGGTCAGGTCAGGTCAGGTCAGGTTAGGTTGGTTAGGTTAGGTTAGGTTAGGTTAGGTTAGGTTAGGTTAGATGTTAGATGTTAGATTATATTAAAAGGGAAGTTAGATGTTCGATGTTAGACTAGATTAGACGTTAGGTTAGGTTAGGTTAGGTTAGGTTAGGTTAAGTTAGGTTAGGTTAGGTTAGGATTAGATGTTAGGTTAGATGTTAGATGTTAGATTAGATTAGATGTTAGGTTAGGTTAGGTTAGGTTGGGTTAGGTTAGGTTAGGTTAGGTTAGGTGAGGTGAGGTTAGGTTAGGTTAGGTTAGGTTAGGTTAGGTTATGTTAGGTTAGGTTAGGTTAGGTTAGGTTAGATGTTAGATGTTAGATTATATTAGATGGGAAGTTAGATGTTCGATGTTAGACTAGATTAGACGTTAGGTTAGGTTAGGTTAGGTTGTTAGGTTAGGTTAGGTTAGGTTAGGTTAGGTCAGGTCAGGTCAGGTCAGGTCAGGTCAGGTTAGGTTAGGTTAGGTTAGGTTAGGTTAGGTTAGGTCAGGTCAGGTCAGGTCAGGTCAGGTCAGGTCAGGTCAGGTTAGGTTAGGTTAGGTTAGGTTAGGTTAGGTTAGGTGTTAGATGTTAGAATAAATTAGATGTTATGTTAGATGTTAGATGTTAGATTAGATTAGATGTTAGGTTAGGTTAGGTTAGGTTAGGTTAGGTGTTAGATGCTAGGTTAGATTAGATGTTAAGTTAGATGTTAGATGTTAGATTAGATTAGATGTTAGGTTAGGTTAGGTTAGGTTAGTTTAGGATTAGATGTTACGTTAGATGTTAGATGTTAGATTAGATTAGATGTTAGGTTAGGTTAGGTTAGGTTAGGTTGATTTAAGTTAGGTTAGGTGAGGTGAGGTGAGGTTAGGTTAGGTTAGGTTATGTTAGTTTAGGTTAGGTTAGATGTTAGATGTTAGAATATGATAAATGGGATGTTAGATGTTCGATGTTAGACTAGATTAGACGTTAGGTTAGATTAGGTTAGGTTAGGTTGTTAGGTTAGGTTAGGTTAGGTTAGGTGAGGTGAGGTTAGGTCAGGTTAGGTTAGGTTAGGTTATGTTAGGTTAGGTTAGGTTAGGTTAGGTTAGATGTTAGATGTTAGATTATATTAAATGGGAAGTTAGATGTTCGATGTTAGACTAGATTAGACGTTAGGTTAGGTTAGGTTAGGTTAGGTTAGGTTGTTAGGTTAGGTTAGGTTAGGTTAGGTTAGGATTAGATGTTAGGTTAGATGTTAGATGTTAGATTAGATTAGATGTTAGGTCAGGTTAGGTTAGGTTAGGTTAGGTTAGGTTAGGTTAGGTTAGGTGTTAGATGTTAGATTAAATTAGATGTTAAGTTAGATGTTAGATGTTAGATTAGATTAGATGTTAGGTTAGGTTAGGTTAGGTTAGGTGTTAGATGCTAGATTAGATTAGATGTTAAGTTAGATGTTAGATGTTAGATTAGATTAGATGTTAGGTTAGGTTAGTTTAGGATTAGATGTTACGTTAGATGTTAGATGTTAGATTAGATTAGATGTTAGGTTAGGTTAGGTTAGGTTAGGTTGATTTAAGTTAGGTTAGGTTAGGTGAGGTGAGGTGAGGTGAGGTTAGGTTAGGTTAGGTTATGTTAGGTTAGGTTAGGTTAGGTTAGATGTTAGATGTTAGAATATGATAAATGGGAAGTTAGATGTTCGATGTTAGACTAGATTAGACGTTAGGTTAGATTAGGTTAGGTTAGGTTGTTAGGTTAGGTTAGGTTAGGTTAGGTGAGGTGAGGTTAGGTTAGGTTAGGTTAGGTTAGGTTAGGTCAGGTCAGGTCAGGTCAGGACAGGTCAGGTCAGGTCAGGTCAGGTCAGGTTAGATTAGGTTAGCTTAGGTTAGGTTAGGTTAGGTTAGGTTAGGTTAGGTTAGGTTAGGTTAGGTTAGGTTAGGTCAGGTCAGGTCAGGTCAGGTCAGGTCAGGTCAGGTTAGGTTGGTTAGGTTAGGTTAGGTTAGGTTAGGTTAGGTGTTAGATGTTAGATTAAATTAGATGTTAAGTTAGATGTTCGATGTTAGACTAGATTAGACGTTAGGTTAGGTTAGGTTAGGTTAGGTTAGGTTAGGTTAAGTTAGGTTAGGTTAGGTTAGGATTAGATGTTAGGTTAGATGTTAGATGTTAGATTAGATTAGATGTTAGGTTAGGTCAGGTTAGGTTGGGTTAGGTTAGGTTAGGTTAGGTTAGGTGAGGTGAGGTTAGGTTAGGTTAGGTTATGTTAGGTTAGGTTAGGTTAGGTTAGATGTTAGATGTTAGATCATATTAGATGGGAAGTTAGATGTTCGATGTTAGACTAGATTAGACGTTAGGTTAGGTTAGGTTAGGTTAGGTTAGGTTAAGTTAGGTTAGGTTAGGTTAGGATTAGATGTTAGGTTAGATGTTAGATGTTAGATTAGATTAGATGTTAGGTTAGGTTAGGTTAGGTTGGGTTAGGTTAGGTTAGGTTAGGTGAGGTGAGGTTAGGTTAGGTTAGGTTAGGTTAGGTTATGTTAGGTTAGGTTAGGTTAGGTTAGGTTAGATGTTAGATGTTAGATTATATTAGATGGGAAGTTAGATGTTCGATGTTAGACTAGATTAGACGTTAGGTTAGGTTAGGTTAGGTTGTTAGGTTAGGTTAGGTTAGGTTAGGTTAGGTCAGGTCAGGTCAGGTCAGGTCAGGTCAGGTTAGGTTAGGTTAGGTTAGGTCAGGTCAGGTCAGGTCAGGTCAGGTCAGGTCAGGTTAGGTTAGGTTAGGTTAGGTTAGGTGTTAGATGTTAGAATAAATTAGATGTTATGTTAGATGTTAGATGTTAGATTAGATTAGATGTTAGGTTAGGTTAGGTTAGGTTAGGTTAGGTGTTAGATGCTAGGTTAGATTAGATGTTAAGTTAGATGTTAGATGTTAGATTAGATTAGATGTTAGGTTAGGTTAGGTTAGGTTAGTTTAGGATTAGATGTTACGTTAGATGTTAGATGTTAGATTAGATTAGATGTTAGGTTAGGTTAGGTTAGGTTAGGTTGATTTAAGTTAGGTTAGGTGAGGTGAGGTGAGGTTAGGTTAGGTTAGGTTATGTTAGGTTAGGTTAGGTTAGATGTTAGATGTTAGAATATGATAAATGGGATGTTAGATGTTCGATGTTAGACTAGATTAGTCGTTAGGTTAGATTAGGTTAGGTTAGGTTGTTAGGTTAGGTTAGGTTAGGTTAGGTGAGGTGAGGTTAGGTCAGGTTAGGTTATGTTAGGTTATGTTAGGTTAGGTTAGGTTAGGTTAGGTTAGATGTTAGATGTTAGATTATATTAAATGGGAAGTTAGATGTTCGATGTTAGACTAGATTAGACGTTAGGTTAGGTTAGGTTAGGTTAGGTTAGGTTAGGTTGTTAGGTTAGGTTAGGTTAGGTTAGGTTAGGATTAGATGTTAGGTTAGATGTTAGATGTTAGATTAGATTAGATGTTAGGTCAGGTTAGGTTAGGTTAGGTTAGGTTAGGTTAGGTTAGGTTAGGTGTTAGATGTTAGATTAAATTAGATGTTAAGTTAGATGTTAGATGTTAGATTAGATTAGATGTTAGGTTAGGTTAGGTTAGGTTAGGTGTTAGATGCTAGATTAGATTAGATGTTAAGTTAGATGTTAGATGTTAGATTAGATTAGATGTTAGGTTAGGTTAGTTTAGGATTAGATGTTACGTTAGATGTTAGATGTTAGATTAGATTAGATGTTAGGTTAGGTTAGGTTAGGTTAGGTTGATTTAAGTTAGGTTAGGTTAGGTGAGGTGAGGTGAGGTGAGGTTAGGTTAGGTTAGGTTATGTTAGGTTAGGTTAGGTTAGGTTAGGTTAGATGTTAGATGTTAGAATATGATAAATGGGAAGTTAGATGTTCGATGTTAGACTAGATTAGACGTTAGGTTAGATTAGGTTAGGTTAGGTTGTTAGGTTAGGTTAGGTTAGGTTAGGTGAGGTGAGGTTAGGTTAGGTTAGGTTAGGTTAGGTTAGGTCAGGTCAGGTCAGGTCAGGTCAGGTCAGGTCAGGTCAGGTCAGGTCAGGTTAGATTAGGTTAGCTTAGGTTAGGTTAGGTTAGGTTAGGTTAGGTTAGGTTAGGTTAGGTTAGGTTAGGTTAGGTTAGGTCAGGTCAGGTCAGGTCAGGTCAGGTCAGGTCAGGTTAGGTTGGTTAGGTTAGGTTAGGTTAGGTTAGGTTAGGTGTTAGATGTTAGATTAAATTAGATGTTAAGTTAGATGTTCGATGTTAGACTAGATTAGACGTTAGGTTAGGTTAGGTTAGGTTAGGTTAGGTTAGGTTAAGTTAGGTTAGGTTAGGTTAGGATTAGATGTTAGGTTAGATGTTAGATGTTAGATTAGATTAGATGTTAGGTTAGGTCAGGTTAGGTTGGGTTAGGTTAGGTTAGGTTAGGTTAGGTGAGGTGAGGTTAGGTTAGGTTAGGTTAGATGTTAGATGTTAGATCATATTAGATGGGAAGTTAGATGTTCGATGTTAGACTAGATTAGACGTTAGGTTAGGTTAGGTTAGGTTGTTAGGTTAGGTTAGGTTAGGTTAGGTTAGGTTAGATTAGGTTAGGTTAGGTTAGGTTAGGTTAGGTTAGGTTAGGTCAGGTCAGGTCAGGTCAGGTTAGGTTAGGTTAGGTTAGGTTAGGTTAGGTGTTAGATGTTAGATTAAATTAGATGTTAAGTTAGATGTTAGATGTTAGATTAGATTAGATGTTAGGTTAGGTTAGGTTAGGTTAGGTTAGGTTAGGTTAGGTTAGGTTAGGTTAGGATTAGATGTTACGTTAGATGTTAGATGTTAGATTAGATTAGATGTTAGGTTAGGTTAGGTTAGGTTAGGTTGATTTAAGTTAGGTTAGGTTAGGTGAGGTGAGGTGAGGTGAGGTTAGGTTAGGTTAGGTTATGTTAGGTTAGGTTAGGTTAGGTTAGGTTAGATGTTAGATGTTAGAATATGATAAATGGGAAGTTAGATGTTCGATGTTAGACTAGATTAGACGTTAGGTTAGATTAGGTTAGGTTAGGTTGTTAGGTTAGGTTAGGTTAGGTTAGGTGAGGTGAGGTTAGGTCAGGTTAGGTTAGGTTAGGTTATGTTAGGTTAGGTAAGGTTAGGTTAGGTTAGATGTTAGATGTTAGATTATATTAAATGGGAAGTTAGATGTTCGATGTTAGACTAGATTAGACGTTAGGTTAGGTTAGGTTAGGTTGTTAGGTTTGTTTAGGTTAGGTTAGGTTAGGTTAGGTTAGGTTAGGTTAGGTTAGGTCAGGTCAGGTCAGGTCAGGTCAGGTCAGGTAAGATTAGGTTAGGTTAGGTTAGGTTAGGTTAGGTTAGGTTAGGTTAGGTCAGGTCAGGTCAGGTCAGGTCAGGTTAGGTTGGTTAGGTTAGGTTAGGTTAGGTTAGGTTAGGTTAGGTTAGATGTTAGATGTTAGATTATATTAAAAGGGAAGTTAGATGTTCGATGTTAGACTAGATTAGACGTTAGGTTAGGTTAGGTTAGGTTAGGTTAAGTTAGGTTAGGTTAGGTTAGGATTAGATGTTAGGTTAGATGTTAGATGTTAGATTAGATTAGATGTTAGGTTAGGTTAGGTTAGGTTGGGTTAGGTTAGGTTAGGTTAGGTTAGGTGAGGTGAGGTTAGGTTAGGTTAGGTTAGGTTAGGTTATGTTAGGTTAGGTTAGGTTAGGTTAGGTTAGATGTTAGATGTTAGATTATATTAGATGGGAAGTTAGATGTTCGATGTTAGACTAGATTAGACGTTAGGTTAGGTTAGGTTAGGTTGTTAGGTTTGTTTAGGTTAGGTTAGGTTAGGTTAGGTTAGGTTAGGTTAGGTTAGGTTAGGTTAGGTTAGGTTAGGTCAGGTCAGGTCAGGTCAGGTCAGGTAAGATTAGGTTAGGTTAGGTTAGGTTAGGTTAGGTTAGGTCAGGTCAGGTCAGGTCAGGTCAGGTCAGGTTAGGTTGGTTAGGTTAGGTTAGGTTAGGTTAGGTTAGGTTAGATGTTAGATGTTAGATTATATTAAAAGGGAAGTTAGATGTTCGATGTTAGACTAGATTAGACGTTAGGTTAGGTTAGGTTAGGTTAGGTTAGGTTAAGTTAGGTTAGGTTAGGTTAGGATTAGATGTTAGGTTAGATGTTAGATGTTAGATTAGATTAGATGTTAGGTTAGGTTAGGTTAGGTTGGGTTAGGTTAGGTTAGGTTAGGTTAGGTGAGGTGAGGTTAGGTTAGGTTAGGTTAGGTTAGGTTATGTTAGGTTAGGTTAGGTTAGGTTAGGTTAGATGTTAGATGTTAGATTATATTAGATGGGAAGTTAGATGTTCGATGTTAGACTAGATTAGACGTTAGGTTAGGTTAGGTTAGGTTGTTAGGTTAGGTTAGGTTAGGTTAGGTTAGGTCAGGTCAGGTCAGGTCAGGTCAGGTCAGGTTAGGTTAGGTTAGGTTAGGTTAGGTTAGGTTAGGTCAGGTCAGGTCAGGTCAGGTCAGGTCAGGTCAGGTCAGGTTAGGTTAGGTTAGGTTAGGTTAGGTTAGGTTAGGTGTTAGATGTTAGAATAAATTAGATGGTATGTTAGATGGTAGATGTTAGATTAGATTAGATGTTAGGTTAGGTTAGGTTAGGTGTTAGATGCTAGGTTAGATTAGATGTTAAGTTAGATGTTAGATGTTAGATTAGATTAGATGTTAGGTTAGGTTAGGTTAGGTTAGTTTAGGATTAGATGTTACGTTAGATGTTAGATGTTAGATTAGATTAGATGTTAGGTTAGGTTAGGTTAGGTTAGGTTGATTTAAGTTAGGTTAGGTGAGGTGAGGTGAGGTTAGGTTAGGTTAGGTTATGTTAGGTTAGGTTAGGTTAGATGTTAGATGTTAGAATATGATAAATGGGATGTTAGATGTTCGATGTTAGACTAGATTAGACGTTAGGTTAGATTAGGTTAGGTTAGGTTGTTAGGTTAGGTTAGGTTAGGTTAGGTGAGGTGAGGTTAGGTCAGGTTAGGTTAGGTTAGGTTATGTTAGGTTAGGTTAGGTTAGGTTAGGTTAGATGTTAGATGTTAGATTATATTAAATGGGAAGTTAGATGTTCGATGTTAGACTAGATTAGACGTTAGGTTAGGTTAGGTTAGGTTAGGTTAGGTTAGGTTAGGTTGGGTTAGGTTAGGTTAGGTTAGGTTAGGTTAGGATTAGATGTTAGGTTAGATGTTAGATGTTAGATTAGATTAGATGTTAGGTTAGGTTAGGTTAGGTGAGGTGAGGTTAGGTTAGGTTAGGTTAGGTTAGATGTTAGATGTTAGATTATATTAGATGGGAAGTTAGATGTTCGATGTTAGACTAGATTAGACGTTAGGTTAGGTTAGGTTAGGTTAGGTTAGGTTAGGTTAGTTTAGGTTAGGTTAGGTTAGGTTAGGTTAGGTTAGGTTAGGGTAGGTTAGGTTAGGTTAGGTTAGGTTAGGTTAGGTTAGGTTAGCTAAGGTTAGGTTAGGTTAGGTTAGGTTAGGTTAGGTTAGGTGTTAGAAGTTAGATTAGATTAGATGTTAAGTTAGATGTTAGATGTTAGATTAGATTAGATGTTAGGTTAGGTTAGGTTAGGATTAGATGTTACGTTAGATGTTAGATGTTAGATTAGATTAGATGTTAGGTTAGGTTAGGTTAGGTTAGGTTGGGTTAGGTTAGGTTAGGTTAGGTTAGGTGAGGTGAGGTTAGGTTAGGTTAGGTTAGGTTAGGTTATGTTAGGTTAGGTTAGGTTAGGTTAGATGTTAGATGTTAGATTATATTAAATGGGAAGTTAGATGTTCGATGTTAGACTAGATTAGACGTTAGGTTAGGTTAGGTTAGGTTAGGTTAGGTTAAGTTAGGTTAGGTTAGGTTAGGATTAGATGTTAGGTTAGATGTTAGATGTTAGGTTAGATTAGATGTTAGGTTAGGTCAGGTTAGGTTGGGTTAGGTTAGGTTAGGTTAGGTTAGGTGAGGTGAGGTTAGGTTAGGTTAGGTTAGGTTAGGTTAGGTTGATTTAAGTTAGGTTAGGTTAGGTGAGGTGAGGTGAGGTTAGGTTGGGTTAGGTTAGGTTAGATGTTAGATGTTAGAATATGATAAATGGGAAGTTAGATGTTCGATGTTAGACTAGATTAGACGTTAGGTTAGATTAGGTTAGGTTAGGTTGTTAGGTTAGGTTAGGTTAGGTTAGGTGAGGTGAGGTTAGGTTAGGTTAGGTTAGGTTAGGTTAGGTCAGGTCAGGTCAGGTCAGGTCAGGTCAGGTCAGGTTAGGTTAGGTTAGGTTAGGTTAGGTTAGGTTAGGTTAGGTTAGGTTAGGTTAGGTTAGGTTAGGTGTTAGATGTTAGAATAAATTAGATGTTAAGTTAGATGTTAGATGTTAGATTAGATTAGATGTTAGGTTAGGTTAGGTTAGGTTAGGTGTTAGATGCTAGATTAGATTAGATGTTAAGTTAGATGTTAGATGTTAGATTAGATTAGATGTTAGGTTAGGTTAGGTTAGGTTAGTTTAGGATTAGATGTTACGTTAGATGTTAGATGTTAGATTAGATTAGATGTTAGGTTAGGTTAGGTTGATTTAAGTTAGGTTAGGTGAGGTGAGGTGAGGTGAGGTTAGGTTAGGTTAGGTTATGTTAGGTTAGGTTAGGTTAGATGTTAGATGTTAGAATATGATAAATGGGAAGTTAGATGTTCGATGTTAGACTAGATTAGACGTTAGGTTAGATTAGGTTAGGTTAGGTTGTTAGGTTAGGTTAGGTTAGGTGAGGTGAGGTTAGGTCAGGTTAGGTTAGGTTAGGTTATGTTAGGTTAGGTTAGGTTAGGTTAGGTTAGGTTAGGTTAGGTTAGGTTAGGTTAGGTTAGGTTAGGATTAGATGTTAGGTTAGATGTTAGATGTTAGATTAGATTAGATGTTAGGTTAGGTTAGGTTAGGTGAGGTGAGGTTAGGTTAGGTTAGGTTAGGTTAGATGTTAGATGTTAGATTATATTAGATGGGAAGTTAGATGTTCGATGTTAGACTAGATTAGACGTTAGGTTAGGTTAGGTTAGGTTAGGTTAGGTTAGGTTAGGTTAGTTTAGGTTAGGTTAGGTTAGGTTCTGTTAGGTTAGGTTAGGTTAGGATTAGATGTTAGGTTAGATGTTAGATGTTAGATTAGATTAGATGTTAGGTTAGGTTAGGTTAGGTTAGGTTAGGTGAGGTGAGGTTAGGTTAGGTTAGGTTAGGTTAGATGTTAGATGTTAGATTATATTAGATGGCAAGTTAGATGTTCGATGTTAGACTAGATTAGACGTTAGGTTAGGTTAGGTTAGGTTAGGTTAGGTTAGGTTAGGTTAGGTTAGTTTAGGTTAGGTTAGGTTAGGTTAGGTTAGGTTAGGTTAGGGTAGGTTAGGTTAGGTTAGGTTAGGTTAGCTAAGGTTAGGTTAGGTTAGGTTAGGTTAGGTTAGGTTAGGTGTTAGAAGTTAGATTAGATTAGATGTTACGTTAGATGTTAGATGTTAGATTAGATTAGATGTTAGGTTAGGTTAGGTTAGGTTAGGTTGGGTTAGGTTAGGTTAGGTTAGGTTAGGTGAGGTGAGGTTAGGTTAGGTTGGGTTAGGTTAGGTTAGGTTAGGTTAGGTGAGGTGAGGTTAGGTTAGGTTAGGTTAGGTTAGGTTATGTTAGGTTAGGTTAGGTTAGGTTAGATGTTAGATGTTAGATTATATTAAATGGGAAGTTAGATGTTCGATGTTAGACTAGATTAGACGTTAGGTTAGGTTAGGTTAGGTTAGGTTAGGTTAAGTTAGGTTAGGTTAGGTTAGGATTAGATGTTAGGTTAGATGTTAGATGTTAGATTAGATTAGATGTTAGGTTAGGTCAGGTTAGGTCAGGTTAGGTTGGGTTAGGTTAGGTTAGGTTAGGTTAGGTGAGGTTAGGTTAGGTTAGGTTAGGTTAGGTTAGGTTAGGTTAGATGTTAGATGTTAGATCATATTAGATGGGAAGTTAGATGTTCGATGTTAGACTAGATTAGACGTTAGGTTAGGTTAGGTTAGGTTGTTAGGTTAGGTTAGGTTAGGTTAGGTCAGGTCAGGTCAGGTCAGGTCAGGTCAGGTTAGGTTAGGTTAGGTTAGGTTAGGTTAGATTAGGTTAGGTTAGGTTAGGTTAGGTTAGGTCAGGTCAGGTCAGGTCAGGTCAGGTCAGGTCAGGTCAGGTTAGGTTAGGTTAGGTTAGGTTAGGTTAGGTTAGGTTAGGTTAGGTTAGGTGTTAGATGTTAGATTAAATTAGATGTTAAGTTAGATGTTAGATGTTAGATTAGATTAGATGTTAGGTTAGGTTAGGTTAGGTTAGGTTAGGTGTTAGATGCTAGATTAGATTAGATGTTAAGTTAGATGTTAGATGTTAGATTAGATTAGATGTTAGGTTAGGTTAGGTTAGTTTAGGATTAGATGTTACGTTAGATGTTAGATGTTAGATTAGATTAGATGTTAGGTTAGGTTAGGTTAGGTTAGGTTGATTTAAGTTAGGTTAGGTTAGGTGAGGTGAGGTGAGGTTAGGTTAGGTTAGGTTATGTTAGGTTAGGTTAGGTTAGGTTAGGTTAGATGTTAGATGTTAGAATATGATAAATGGGAAGTTAGATGTTCGATGTTAGACTAGATTAGACGTTAGGTTAGATTAGGTTAGGTTAGGTTGTTAGGTTAGGTTAGGTTAGGTTAGGTGAGGTGAGGTTAGGTTAGGTTAGGTCAGGTCAGGTCAGGTCAGGTCAGGTCAGGTCAGGTCAGGTCAGGTCAGGTCAGGTTAGGTTAGGTTAGGTTAGGTTAGGTTAGGTTAGGTTAGGTTAGGTGTTAGATGTTAGATTAAATTAGATGTTAAGTTAGATGTTAGATGTTAGATTAGATTAGATGTTAGGTTAGGTTAGGTTAGGTTAGGTTAGGTTAGGTTAGGTTAGGTTAGGTTAGGTTAGGTTAGGATTAGATGTTACGTTAGATGTTAGATGTTAGATTAGATTAGATGTTAGGTTAGGTTAGGTTAGGTTAGGTTGATTTAAGTTAGGTTAGGTTAGGTGAGGTGAGGTGAGGTGAGGTTAGGTTAGGTTAGGTTATGTTAGGTTAGGTTAGGTTAGGTTAGGTTAGATGTTAGATGTTAGAATATGATAAATGGGAAGTTAGATGTTCGATGTTAGACTAGATTAGACGTTAGGTTAGATTAGGTTAGGTTAGGTTGTTAGGTTAGGTTAGGTTAGGTTAGGTGAGGTGAGGTTAGGTTAGGTTAGGTTAGGTTAGGTTAGCTAAGGTTAGGTTAGGTTAGGTTAGGTTAGGTTAGGTTAGGTGTTAGAAGTTAGATTAGATTAGATGTTAAGTTAGATGTTAGATGTTAGATTAGATTAGATGTTAGGTTAGGTTAGGTTAGGATTAGATGTTACGTTAGATGTTAGATGTTAGATTAGATTAGATGTTAGGTTAGGTTAGGTTAGGTTAGGTTGGGTTAGGTTAGGTTAGGTTAGGTTAGGTGAGGTGAGGTTAGGTTAGGTTAGGTTAGGTTAGGTTATGTTAGGTTAGGTTAGGTTAGGTTAGATGTTAGATGTTAGATTATATTAAATGGGAAGTTAGATGTTCGATGTTAGACTAGATTAGACGTTAGGTTAGGTTAGGTTAGGTTAGGTTAGGTTAAGTTAGGTTAGGTTAGGTTAGGATTAGATGTTAGGTTAGATGTTAGATGTTAGGTTAGATTAGATGTTAGGTTAGGTCAGGTTAGGTTGGGTTAGGTTAGGTTAGGTTAGGTTAGGTGAGGTGAGGTTAGGTTAGGTTAGGTTAGGTTAGGTTAGGTTGATTTAAGTTAGGTTAGGTTAGGTGAGGTGAGGTGAGGTTAGGTTGGGTTAGGTTAGGTTAGATGTTAGATGTTAGAATATGATAAATGGGAAGTTAGATGTTCGATGTTAGACTAGATTAGACGTTAGGTTAGATTAGGTTAGGTTAGGTTGTTAGGTTAGGTTAGGTTAGGTTAGGTGAGGTGAGGTTAGGTTAGGTTAGGTTAGGTTAGGTTAGGTTAGGTCAGGTCAGGTCAGGTCAGGTCAGGTCAGGTCAGGTTAGGTTAGGTTAGGTTAGGTTAGGTTAGGTTAGGTTAGGTTAGGTTAGGTTAGGTTAGGTTAGGTGTTAGATGTTAGAATAAATTAGATGTTAAGTTAGATGTTAGATGTTAGATTAGATTAGATGTTAGGTTAGGTTAGGTTAGGTTAGGTGTTAGATGCTAGATTAGATTAGATGTTAAGTTAGATGTTAGATGTTAGATTAGATTAGATGTTAGGTTAGGTTAGGTTAGGTTAGTTTAGGATTAGATGTTACGTTAGATGTTAGATGTTAGATTAGATTAGATGTTAGGTTAGGTTAGGTTAGGTTAGGTTGATTTAAGTTAGGTTAGGTGAGGTGAGGTGAGGTGAGGTTAGGTTAGGTTAGGTTATGTTAGGTTAGGTTAGGTTAGATGTTAGATGTTAGAATATGATAAATGGGAAGTTAGATGTTCGATGTTAGACTAGATTAGACGTTAGGTTAGATTAGGTTAGGTTAGGTTGTTAGGTTAGGTTAGGTTAGGTGAGGTGAGGTTAGGTCAGGTTAGGTTAGGTTAGGTTATGTTAGGTTAGGTTAGGTTAGGTTAGGTTAGGTTAGGTTAGGTTAGGTTAGGTTAGGTTAGGATTAGATGTTAGGTTAGATGTTAGATGTTAGATTAGATTAGATGTTAGGTTAGGTTAGGTTAGGTGAGGTGAGGTTAGGTTAGGTTAGGTTAGGTTAGATGTTAGATGTTAGATTATATTAGATGGGAAGTTAGATGTTCGATGTTAGACTAGATTAGACGTTAGGTTAGGTTAGGTTAGGTTAGGTTAGGTTAGGTTAGGTTAGTTTAGGTTAGGTTAGGTTAGGTTCTGTTAGGTTAGGTTAGGTTAGGATTAGATGTTAGGTTAGATGTTAGATGTTAGATTAGATTAGATGTTAGGTTAGGTTAGGTTAGGTTAGGTTAGGTGAGGTGAGGTTAGGTTAGGTTAGGTTAGGTTAGATGTTAGATGTTAGATTATATTAGATGGCAAGTTAGATGTTCGATGTTAGACTAGATTAGACGTTAGGTTAGGTTAGGTTAGGTTAGGTTAGGTTAGGTTAGGTTAGGTTAGTTTAGGTTAGGTTAGGTTAGGTTAGGTTAGGTTAGGTTAGGGTAGGTTAGGTTAGGTTAGGTTAGGTTAGCTAAGGTTAGGTTAGGTTAGGTTAGGTTAGGTTAGGTTAGGTGTTAGAAGTTAGATTAGATTAGATGTTACGTTAGATGTTAGATGTTAGATTAGATTAGATGTTAGGTTAGGTTAGGTTAGGTTAGGTTGGGTTAGGTTAGGTTAGGTTAGGTTAGGTGAGGTGAGGTTAGGTTAGGTTAGGTTAGGTTAGGTTATGTTAGGTTAGGTTAGGTTAGGTTAGATGTTAGATGTTAGATTATATTAAATGGGAAGTTAGATGTTCGATGTTAGACTAGATTAGACGTTAGGTTAGGTTAGGTTAGGTTAGGTTAGGTTAAGTTAGGTTAGGTTAGGTTAGGATTAGATGTTAGGTTAGATGTTAGATGTTAGATTAGATTAGATGTTAGGTTAGGTCAGGTTAGGTCAGGTTAGGTTGGGTTAGGTTAGGTTAGGTTAGGTTAGGTGAGGTTAGGTTAGGTTAGGTTAGGTTAGGTTAGGTTAGATGTTAGATGTTAGATCATATTAGATGGGAAGTTAGATGTTCGATGTTAGACTAGATTAGACGTTAGGTTAGGTTAGGTTAGGTTGTTAGGTTAGGTTAGGTTAGGTTAGGTCAGGTCAGGTCAGGTCAGGTCAGGTCAGGTTAGGTTAGGTTAGGTTAGGTTAGGTTAGATTAGGTTAGGTTAGGTTAGGTTAGGTTAGGTCAGGTCAGGTCAGGTCAGGTCAGGTCAGGTCAGGTCAGGTTAGGTTAGGTTAGGTTAGGTTAGGTTAGGTTAGGTTAGGTTAGGTTAGGTTAGGTGTTAGATGTTAGATTAAATTAGATGTTAAGTTAGATGTTAGATGTTAGATTAGATTAGATGTTAGGTTAGGTTAGGTTAGGTTAGGTTAGGTGTTAGATGCTAGATTAGATTAGATGTTAAGTTAGATGTTAGATGTTAGATTAGATTAGATGTTAGGTTAGGTTAGGTTAGTTTAGGATTAGATGTTACGTTAGATGTTAGATGTTAGATTAGATTAGATGTTAGGTTAGGTTAGGTTAGGTTAGGTTGATTTAAGTTAGGTTAGGTTAGGTGAGGTGAGGTGAGGTTAGGTTAGGTTAGGTTATGTTAGGTTAGGTTAGGTTAGGTTAGGTTAGATGTTAGATGTTAGAATATGATAAATGGGAAGTTAGATGTTCGATGTTAGACTAGATTAGACGTTAGGTTAGATTAGGTTAGGTTAGGTTGTTAGGTTAGGTTAGGTTAGGTTAGGTGAGGTGAGGTTAGGTTAGGTTAGGTCAGGTCAGGTCAGGTCAGGTCAGGTCAGGTCAGGTCAGGTCAGGTCAGGTTAGGTTAGGTTAGGTTAGGTTAGGTTAGGTTAGGTTAGGTTAGGTGTTAGATGTTAGATTAAATTAGATGTTAAGTTAGATGTTAGATGTTAGATTAGATTAGATGTTAGGTTAGGTTAGGTTAGGTTAGGTTAGGTTAGGTTAGGTTAGGTTAGGTTAGGTTAGGATTAGATGTTACGTTAGATGTTAGATGTTAGATTAGATTAGATGTTAGGTTAGGTTAGGTTAGGTTAGGTTGATTTAAGTTAGGTTAGGTTAGGTGAGGTGAGGTGAGGTGAGGTTAGGTTAGGTTAGGTTATGTTAGGTTAGGTTAGGTTAGGTTAGGTTAGATGTTAGATGTTAGAATATGATAAATGGGAAGTTAGATGTTCGATGTTAGACTAGATTAGACGTTAGGTTAGATTAGGTTAGGTTAGGTTGTTAGGTTAGGTTAGGTTAGGTTAGGTGAGGTGAGGTTAGGTCAGGTTAGGTTAGGTTAGGTTATGTTAGGCTAGGTTAGGTTAGGTTAGGTTGGATGTTAGATGTTAGATTATATTAAATGGGAAGTTAGATGTTCGATGTTAGACTAGATTAGACCTTAGGTTAGGTTAGGTTAGGTTGTTAGGTTTGTTTAGGTTAGGTTAGGTTAGGTTAGGTTAGGTTAGGTTAGGTTAGGTTAGGTCAGGTCAGGTCAGGTCAGGTCAGGTCAGGTTAGGTTGGTTAGGTTAGGTTAGGTTAGGTTAGGTTAGGTTAGGTTAGATATTAGATGTTAGATTATATTAAAAGGGAAGTTAGATGTTCGATGTTAGACTAGATTAGACGTTAGGTTAGGTTAGGTTAGGTTAGGTTAGGTTAAGTTAGGTTAGGTTAGGTTAGGATTAGATGTTAGGTTAGATGTTAGATGTTAGATTAGATTAGATGTTAGGTTAGGTTAGGTTAGGTTGGGTTAGGTTAGGTTAGGTTAGGTTAGGTGAGGTGAGGTTAGGTTAGGTTAGGTTAGGTTAGGTGAGGTGAGGTTAGGTTAGGTTAGGTTAGGTTAGATGTTAGATGTTAGATTATATTCGATGGGAAGTTAGATGTTCGATGTTAGACTAGATTAGACGTTAGGTTAGGTTAGGTTAGGTTGTTAGGTGTGTTTAGGTTAGGTTAGGTTAGGTTAGGTTAGGTTAGGTTAGGTTAGGTTAGGTTAGGTCAGGTCAGGTCAGGTCAGGTCAGGTCAGGTCAGGTAAGATTAGGTTAGGTTAGGTTAGGTTAGGTTAGGTCAGGTCAGGTCAGGTCAGGTCAGGTCAGGTTAGGTTGGTTAGGTTAGGTTAGGTTAGGTTAGGTTAGGTTAAGTTAGGTTAGATGTTAGATGTTAGATTATATTAAAAGGGAAGTTAGATGTTCGATGTTAGACTAGATTAGACGTTAGGTTAGGTTTGGTTAGGTTAGGTTAGGTTAAGTTAGGTTAGGTTAGGTTAGGATTAGATGTTAGGTTAGATGTTAGATGTTAGATTAGATTAGATGTTAGGTTAGGTTAGGTTAGGTTGGGTTAGGTTAGGTTAGGTTAGGTTAGGTGAGGTGAGGTTAGGTTAGGTTAGGTTAGGTTATGTTAGGTTAGGTTAGGTTAGGTTAGGTTAGATGTTAGATGTTAGATTATATTAGATGGGAAGTTAGATGTTCGATGTTAGACTAGATTAGACGTTAGGTTAGGTTAGGTTAGGTTGTTAGGTTAGGTTAGGTTAGGTTAGGTTAGGTTAGGTTAGGTCAGGTCAGGTCAGGTCAGGTCAGGTCAGGTCAGGTCAGGTCAGGTTAGGTTAGGTTAGGTTAGGTTAGGTTAGGTTAGGTTAGGTTAGGTCAGGTCAGGTCAGGTCAGGTCAGGTCAGGTCAGGTCAGGTCAGGTTAGGTTAGGTTAGGTTAGGTGTTAGATGTTAGAATAAATTAGATGTTAAGTTAGATGTTAGATGTTAGATTAGATTAGATGTTAGGTTAGGTTAGGTTAGGTTAGGTTAGGTTAGGTGTTAGATGCTAGATTAGATTAGATGTTAAGTTAGATGTTAGATGTTAGATTAGATTAGATGTTAGGTTAGGTTACGTTAGGTTAGTTTAGGATTAGATGTTACGTTAGATGTTAGATTAGATTAGATGTTACGTTAGGTTAGGTTAGGTTAGGTTGATTTAAGTTTGGTTAGGTGAGGTGAGGTGAGGTTAGGTTAGGTTAGGTTATGTTAGGTTAGGTTAGGTTAGATGTTAGATGTTAGAATATGATAAATGGGATGTTAGATGTTCGATATTAGACTAGATTAGACGTTAGGTTAGATTAGGTTAGGTTAGGTTGTTAGGTTAGGTTAGGTTAGGTTAGGTGAGGTGAGGTTAGGTCAGGTTAGGTTAGGTTAGGTTATGTTAGGTTATGTTAGGTTAGGTTAGATGTTAGATGTTAGATTATATTAAATGGGAAGTTAGATGTTCGATGTTAGACTAGATTAGACGTTAGGTTAGGTTAGGTTAGGTTAGGTTAGGTTAGGTTGGGTTAGGTTAGGTTAGGTTAGGTTAGGTTAGGATTAGATGTTAGGTTAGATGTTAGATGTTAGATTAGATTAGATGTTAGGTTAGGTTAGGTTAGGTGAGGTGAGGTTAGGTTAGGTTAGGTTAGGTTAGATGTTAGATTTTAGATTATATTAGATGGGAAGTTAGATGTTCGATGTTAGACTAGATTAGACGTTAGGTTAGGTTAGGTTAGGTTAGGTTAGGTTAGGTTAGGTTAGGTTAGTTTAGGTTAGGTTAGGTTAGGTTAGGTTAGGTTAGGTTAGGGTAGGTTAGGTTAGGTTAGGTTAGGTTAGGTTAGGTTAGGTTAGCTAAGGTTAGGTTAGGTTAGGTTAGGTTAGGTTAGGTTAGGTGTTAGAAGTTAGATTAGATTAGATGTTAAGTTAGATGTTAGATGTTAGATTAGATTAGATGTTAGGTTAGGTTAGGTTAGGTTAGGTTGGGTTAGGTTAGGTTAGGTTAGGTTAGGTGAGGTGAGGTTAGGTTAGGTTAGGTTAGGTTAGGTTATGTTAGGTTAGGTTAGGTTAGGTTAGATGTTAGATGTTAGATTATATTAAATGGGAAGTTAGATGTTCGATGTTAGACTAGATTAGACGTTAGGTTAGGTTAGGTTAGGTTAGGTTAGGTTAAGTTAGGTTAGGTTAGGTTAGGATTAGATGTTAGGTTAGATGTTAGATGTTAGATTAGATTAGATGTTAGGTTAGGTCAGGTTAGGTTGGGTTAGGTTAGGTTAGGTTAGGTGAGGTGAGGTTAGGTTAGGTTAGGTTAGGTTAGGTTGATTTAAGTTAGGTTAGGTTAGGTGAGGTGAGGTGAGGTGAGGTTAGGTTAGGTTAGGTTATGTTAGGTTAGGTTAGGTTAGGTTAGATGTTAGATGTTAGAATATGATAAATGGGAAGTTAGATGTTCGATGTTAGACTAGATTAGACGTTAGGTTAGATTAGGTTAGGTTAGGTTGTTAGGTTAGGTTAGGTTAGGTTAGGTGAGGTGAGGTTAGGTTAGGTTAGGTTAGGTTAGGTTAGGTTAGGTCAGGTCAGGTCAGGTCAGGTCAGGTCAGGTCAGGTCAGGTCAAGTTAGATTAGGTTAGCTTAGGTTAGGTTAGGTAAGGTAGGTTAGGTTAGGTTAGGTTAGGTTAGGTTAGGTCAGGTCAGGTCAGGTCAGGTCAGGTCAGGTTAGGTTGGTTAGGTTAGGTTAGGTTAGGTTAGGTTAGGTTAGGTGTTAGATGTTAGATTAAATTAGATGTTAAGTTAGATGTTCGATGTTAGACTAGATTAGACGTTAGGTTAGGTTAGGTTAGGTTAGGTTAGGTTAAGTTAGGTTAGGTTAGGTTAGGATTAGATGTTAGGTTAGATGTTAGATGTTAGATTAGATTAGATGTTAGGTTAGGTCAGGTTAGGTTGGGTTAGGTTAGGTTAGGTGAGGTGAGGTTAGGTTAGGTTAGGTTATGTTAGGTTAGGTTAGGTTAGGTTAGATGTTAGATGTTAGATCATATTAGATGGGAAGTTAGATGTTCGATGTTAGACTAGATTAGACGTTAGGTTAGGTTAGGTTAGGTTGTTAGGTTAGGTTAGGTTAGGTTAGGTTAGGTTAGGTTAGATTAGGTTAGGTTAGGTTAGGTTAGGTTAGGTTAGGTTAGGTTAGGTTAGGTTAGGTCAGGTCAGGTCAGGTCAGGTCAGGTCAGGTCAGGTCAGGTCAGGTTAGGTTAGGTTAGGTTAGGTTAGGTTAGGTTAGGTGTTAGACGTTAGATTAAATTAGATGTTAAGTTAGATGTTAGATGTTAGATTAGATTAGATGTTAGGTTAGGTTAGGTAAGGTTAGGTTAGGTTAGGTTATGTTAGGTTAGGTTAGGTTAGGTTAGGATTAGATGTTACGTTAGATGTTAGATGTTAGATTAGATTAGATGTTAGGTTAGGTTAGGTTGGGTTAGGTTGATTTAAGTTAGGTTAGGTTAGGTTAGGTGAGGTGAGGTTAGGTCAGGTTAGGTTAGGTTAGGTTAGGTTAGGTTAGGTTAGGTTAGGTTAGGTTAGGTTAGGATTAGATGTTAGGTTAGATGTTAGATTAGATTAGATGTTAGGTTAGGTTAGGTTAGGTTGGGTTAGGTTAGGTTAGGTTAGGTTAGGTTAGGTCAGGTCAGGTCAGGTCAGGTCAGGTCAGGTTAGGTTAGGTTAGGTTAGGTTAGGTTAGGTTAGGTCAGGTCAGGTCAGGTCAGGTCAGGTCAGGTCAGGTCAGGTCAGGTCAGGTTAGGTTAGGTTAGGTTAGGTTAGGTTAGGTTAGGTTAGGTTAGGTTAGGTGTTAGATGTTAGAATAAATTAGATGTTAAGTTAGATGTTAGATGTTAGATTAGATTAGATGTTAGGTTAGGTTAGGTTAGGTTAGGTGTTAGATGCTAGATTAGATTAGATGTTAAGTTAGATGTTAGATGTTAGATTAGATTAGATGTTAGGTTAGGTTAGGTTAGGTTAGGTTGATTTAAGTTAGGTTAGGTGAGGTGAGGTGAGGTGAGGTTAGGTTAGGTTAGGTTATGTTAGGTTAGGTTAGGTTAGATGTTAGATGTTAGAATATGATAAATGGGAAGTTAGATGTTCGATGTTAGACTAGATTAGACGTTAGGTTAGATTAGGTTAGGTTAGGTTGTTAGGTTAGGTTAGGTTAGGTTAGGTGAGGTGAGGTTAGGTCAGGTTAGGTTAGGTTAGGTTATGTTAGGTTAGGTTAGGTTAGGTTAGGTTAGATGTTAGATGTTAGATTATATTAAATGGGAAGTTAGATGTTCGATGTTAGACTAGATTAGACGTTAGGTTAGGTTAGGTTAGGTTAGGTTAGGTTGGGTTAGGTTAGGTTAGGTTAGGTTAGGTTAGGATTAGATGTTAGGTTAGATGTTAGATGTTAGATTAGATTAGATGTTAGGTTAGGTTAGGTTAGGTTAGGTGAGGTGAGGTTAGGTTAGGTTAGGTTAGGTTAGATGTTAGATTATATTAGATGGGAAGTTAGATGTTCGATGTTAGACTAGATTAGACGTTAGGTTAGGTTAGGTTAGGTTGGGTTAGGTTAGGTTAGGTTAGTTTAGGTTAGGTTAGGTTAGGTTAGGTTAGGTTAGGTTTGGGTAGGTTAGGTTAGGTTAGGTTAGGTTAGCTAAGGTTAGGTTAGGTTAGGTTAGGTTAGGTTAGGTTAGGTGTTAGAAGTTAGATTAGATTAGATGGTAAGTTAGATGTTAGATGTTAGATTAGATTAGATGTTAGGTTAGGTTAGGTTAGGATTAGATGTTACGTTAGATGTTAGATGTTAGATTAGATTAGATGTTAGGTTAGGTTAGGTTAGGTTAGGTTGGGTTAGGTTAGGTTAGGTTAGGTTAGGTGAGGTGAGGTTAGGTTAGGTTAGGTTAGGTTATGTTAGGTTAGGTTAGGTTAGGTTAGATGTTAGATGTTAGATTATATTAAATGGGAAGTTAGATGTTCGATGTTAGACTAGATTAGACGTTAGGTTAGGTTAGGTTAGGTTAGGTTAGGTTAAGTTAGGTTAGGTTAGGTTAGGATTAGATGTTAGGTTAGATGTTAGATGTTAGATTAGATTAGATGTTAGGTTAGGTCAGGTTAGGTTGGGTTAGGTTAGGTTAGGTTAGGTTAGGTGAGGTGAGGTTAGGTTAGGTTAGGTTAGGTTAGGTTAGGTTAGGTTAGATGTTAGATCATATTAGATGGGAAGTTAGATGTTCGATGTTAGACTAGATTAGACGTTAGGTTAGGTTAGGTTAGGTTGTTAGGTTAGGTTAGGTTAGGTTAGGTTAGGTTAGGTTAGGTTAGGTCAGGTCAGGTCAGGTCAGGTCAGGTCAGGTCAGGTCAGGTTAGGTTAGGTTAGGTTAGGTTAGGTTAGATTAGGTTAGGTTAGGTTAGGTTAGGTTAGGTTAGGTTAGGTCAGGTCAGGTCAGGTCAGGTCAGGTCAGGTCAGGTCAGGTCAGGTTAGGTTAGGTTAGGTTAGGTTAGGTTAGGTTAGGTTAGGTTAGGTGTTAGATGTTAGATTAAATTAGATGTTAAGTTAGATGTTAGATGTTAGATTAGATTAGATGTTAGGTTAGGTTAGGTTAGGTGTTAGATGCTAGATTAGATTAGATGTTAAGTTAGATGTTAGATGTTAGATTAGATTAGATGTTAGGTTAGGTTAGGTTAGGTTAGTTTAGGATTAGATGTTACGTTAGATGTTAGATGTTAGATTAGATTAGATGTTAGGTTAGGTTAGGTTAGGTTAGGTTGATTTAAGTTAGGTTAGGTTAGGTGAGGTGAGGTGAGGTTAGGTTAGGTTAGGTTATGTTAGGTTAGGTTAGGTTAGGTTAGATGTTAGATGTTAGAATATGATAAATGGGAAGTTAGATGTTCGATGTTAGACTAGATTAGACGTTAGGTTAGATTAGGTTAGGTTAGGTTGTTAGGTTAGGTTAGGTTAGGTTAGGTGAGGTGAGGTTAGGTCAGGTTAGGTTAGGTTAGGTTATGTTAGGTTAGGTTAGGTTAGGTTAGGTTAGATGTTAGATGTTAGATTATATTAAATGGGAAGTTAGATGTTCGATGTTAGACTAGATTAGACGTTAGGTTAGGTTAGGTTAGGTTGTTAGGTTTGTTTAGGTTAGGTTAGGTTAGGTTAGGTTAGGTTAGGTTAGGTTAGGTTAGGTTAGGTTAGGTTAGGTCAGGTCAGGTCAGGTCAGGTCAGGTAAGATTAGGTTAGGTTAGGTTAGGTTAGCTTAGGTTAGGTTAGGTTAGGTTAGGTTAGGTTAGGTTAGGTCAGGTAAGGTCAGGTCAGGTCAGGTCAGGTTAGGTTGGTTAGGTTAGGTTAGGTTAGGTTAGGTTAGGTTAGGTTAGGTTAGGTTAGGTGTTAGATGTTAGATTAAATTAGATGTTAAGTTAGATGTTAGATGTTAGACTAGATTAGACGTTAGGTTAGGTTAGGTTAGGTTAGGTTGTTAGGTTAGGTTAGGTTAGGTTAGGTTAGGTTAGGTTAGGATTAGATGTTAGGTTAGATGTTAGATGTTAGATTAGATTAGATGTTAGGTTAGGTTAGGTTAGGTTGGGTTAGGTTAGGTTAGGTTAGGTTAGGTGAGGTGAGGTGAGGTTAGGTTAGGTTAGGTTAGGTTATGTTAGGTTAGGTTAGGTTAGGTTAGATGTTAGATGTTAGATTATATTAGATTGGAAGTTAGATGTTCGATGTTAGACTACATTAGACGTTAGGTTAGGTTAGGTTAGGTTAGGTTAGCTAAGGTTAGGTTAGGTTAGGTTAGGTTAGGTTAGGTTAGGTGTTAGAAGTTAGATTAGATTAGATGGTAAGTTAGATGTTAGATGTTAGATTAGATTAGATGTTAGGTTAGGTTAGGTTAGGATTAGATGTTACGTTAGATGTTAGATGTTAGATTAGATTAGATGTTAGGTTAGGTTAGGTTAGGTTAGGTTGGGTTAGGTTAGGTTAGGTTAGGTTAGGTGAGGTGAGGTTAGGTTAGGTTAGGTTAGGTTATGTTAGGTTAGGTTAGGTTAGGTTAGATGTTAGATGTTAGATTATATTAAATGGGAAGTTAGATGTTCGATGTTAGACTAGATTAGACGTTAGGTTAGGTTAGGTTGGGTTAGGTTAGGTTAAGTTAGGTTAGGTTAGGTTAGGATTAGATGTTAGGTTAGATGTTAGATGTTAGATTAGATTAGATGTTAGGTTAGGTCAGGTTAGGTTGGGTTAGGTTAGGTTAGGTTAGGTTAGGTGAGGTGAGGTTAGGTTAGGTTAGGTTAGGTTAGGTTAGGTTAGGTTAGATGTTAGATCATATTAGATGGGAAGTTAGATGTTCGATGTTAGACTAGATTAGACGTTAGGTTAGGTTAGGTTAGGTTGTTAGGTTAGGTTAGGTTAGGTTAGGTTAGGTTAGGTTAGGTCAGGTCAGGTCAGGTCAGGTCAGGTCAGGTCAGGTCAGGTTAGGTTAGGTTAGGTTAGGTTAGGTTAGATTAGGTTAGGTTAGGTTAGGTTAGGTTAGGTTAGGTTAGGTCAGGTCAGGTCAGGTCAGGTCAGGTCAGGTCAGGTCAGGTCAGGTTAGGTTAGGTTAGGTTAGGTTAGGTTAGGTTAGGTTAGGTTAGGTGTTAGATGTTAGATTAAATTAGATGTTAAGTTAGATGTTAGATGTTAGATTAGATTAGATGTTAGGTTAGGTTAGGTTAGGTGTTAGATGCTAGATTAGATTAGATGTTAAGTTAGATGTTAGATGTTAGATTAGATTAGATGTTAGGTTAGGTTAGGTTAGGTTAGTTTAGGATTAGATGTTACGTTAGATGTTAGATGTTAGATTAGATTAGATGTTAGGTTAGGTTAGGTTAGGTTAGGTTGATTTAAGTTAGGTTAGGTTAGGTGAGGTGAGGTGAGGTTAGGTTAGGTTAGGTTATGTTAGGTTAGGTTAGGTTAGGTTAGATGTTAGATGTTAGAATATGATAAATGGGAAGTTAGATGTTCGATGTTAGACTAGATTAGACGTTAGGTTAGATTAGGTTAGGTTAGGTTGTTAGGTTAGGTTAGGTTAGGTTAGGTGAGGTGAGGTTAGGTCAGGTTAGGTTAGGTTAGGTTATGTTAGGTTAGGTTAGGTTAGGTTAGGTTAGATGTTAGATGTTAGATTATATTAAATGGGAAGTTAGATGTTCGATGTTAGACTAGATTAGACGTTAGGTTAGGTTAGGTTAGGTTGTTAGGTTTGTTTTGGTTAGGTTAGGTTAGGTTAGGTTAGGTTAGGTTAGGTTAGGTTAGGTTAGGTTAGGTTAGGTTAGGTCAGGTCAGGTCAGGTCAGGTCAGGTCAGGTCAGGTAAGATTAGGTTAGGTTAGGTTAGGTTAGCTTAGGTTAGGTTAGGTTAGGTTAGGTTAGGTTAGGTTAGGTCAGGTAAGGTCAGGTCAGGTCAGGTCAGGTTAGGTTGGTTAGGTTAGGTTAGGTTAGGTTAGGTTAGGTTAGGTTAGGTTAGGTTAGGTGTTAGATGTTAGATTAAATTAGATGTTAAGTTAGATGTTAGATGTTAGACTAGATTAGACGTTAGGTTAGGTTAGGTTAGGTTAGGTTGTTAGGTTAGGTTAGGTTAGGTTAGGTTAGGTTAGGTTAGGATTAGATGTTAGGTTAGATGTTAGATGTTAGATTAGATTAGATGTTAGGTTAGGTTAGGTTAGGTTGGGTTAGGTTAGGTTAGGTTAGGTTAGGTGAGGTGAGGTGAGGTTAGGTTAGGTTAGGTTAGGTTATGTTAGGTTAGGTTAGGTTAGGTTAGATGTTAGATGTTAGATTATATTAGATTGGAAGTTAGATGTTCGATGTTAGACTACATTAGACGTTAGGTTAGGTTAGGTTAGGTTGTTAGGTTAGGTTAGGTTAGGTTAGGTTAGGTTAGGTCAGGTCAGGTTGGTCAGGTCAGGTCAGGTCAGGTCAGGTTAGGTTAGGTTAGGTTAGGTTAGGTTAGGTTAGGTTAGGTTAGGATTAGATGTTACATTAGATGTTAGATGTTAGATTAGATTAGATGTTAGGTTAGGTTAGGTTAGGTTAGGTTGGGTTAGGTTAGGTTAGGTGAGGTGAGGTTAGGTTAGGTTAGGTTAGGTTAGGTTATGTTAGGTTAGGTTAGGTTAGGTTAGGTTGGGTTAGGTTAGGTTAGGTTAGGTTAGGTGAGGTGAGGTTAGGTTAGGTTAGGTTAGGTTAGGTTATGTTAGGTTAGGTTAGGTTAGGTTAGGTTAGATGTTAGATGTTAGATTATATTAAAAGGGAAGTTAGATGTTCGATGTTAGACTAGATTAGACGTTAGGTTAGGTTAGGTTAGGTTAGGTTAGGTTAGGTTAAGTTAGGTTAGGTTAGGTTAGGATTAGATGTTAGGTTAGATGTTCGATGTTAGACTAGATTAGACGTTAGGTTAGGTTAGGTTAGGTTGTTAGGTTAGGTTAGGTTAGGTTAGGTTAGGTTAGGTTAGGTTAGGTCAGGTCAGGTCAGGTCAGGTCAGGTCAGGTCAGGTCAGGTCAGGTTAGGTTAGGTTAGGTTAGGTTAGGTTAGGTTAGGTTAGGTTAGGTTAGGTCAGGTCAGGTCAGGTCAGGTCAGGTCAGGTCAGGTCAGGTTAGGTTAGGTTAGGTTAGGTTATGTTAGGTTAGGTTAGGTTAGGTTAGGTTAGGTTAGGTTAGGTTAGGTTAGGTGTTAGATGTTAGATTAAATTAGATGTTTAGATGTTAGATGTTAGATTAGATTAGATGTTAGGTTAGGTTAGGTTAGGTTAGGTTAGGTGTTAGATGCTAGATTAGATTAGATGTTAAGTTAGATGTTAGATGTTAGATTAGATTAGATGTTAGGTTAGGTTAGGTTAGGTTAGTTTAGGATTAGATGTTACGTTAGATGTTAGATGCTAGATTAGATTAGATGTTAGGTTAGGTTAGGTTAGGGGAGGTTGATTTAAGTTAGGTTAGGTTAGGTGAGGTGAGGTGAGGTGAGGTTAGGTTAGGTTAGGTTAGGTTAGATGTTAAATGTTAGAATATGATAAATGGGAAGTTAGATGTTCGATGTTAGACTAGATTAAATGGGAAGTTAGATGTTCGATGTTAGACTAGATTAGACGTTAGGTTAGGTTAGGTTAGGTTGTTAGGTTTGTTTAGGTTAGGTTAGGTTAGGTTAGGTTAGGTTAGGTTAGGTTAGGTTAGGTGAGGTCATGTCAGGTCAGGTCAGGTCAGGTCAGGTCAGGTCAGGTAAGATTAGGTTAGGTTAGGTTAGGTTAGGTTAGGTTAGGTTAGGTTAGGTTAGGTCAGGTCAGGTCAGGTCAGGTCAGGTCAGGTCAGGTTAGGTTGGTTAGGTTAGGTTAGGTTAGGTTAGGTTAGGTTAGGTTAGGTTAGGTTAGGTGTTAGATGTTAGATTAAATTAGATGTTAAGTTAGATGTTAGATGTTAGACTAGATTAGACGTTAGGTTAGGTTAGGTTAGGTTAGGTTGTTAGGTTAGGTTAGGTTAGGTTAGGTTAGGTTAGGATTAGATGTTAGGTTAGATGTTAGATGTTAGATTAGATTAGGTGTTAGGTTAGGTTAGGTTAGGTTGGGTTAGGTTAGGTTAGGTTAGGTTAGGTGAGGTTAGGTGAGGTGAGGTTAGGTTAGGTTAGGTTAGGTTATGTTAGGTTAGGTTAGGTTAGGTTAGGTTAGATGTTAGATCTTAGATTATATTAGATTGGAAGTTAGATGTTCGATGTTAGACTACATTAGACGTTAGGTTAGGTTAGGTTAGGTTAGGTTAGGTTAGGTTAGGTCAGGTCAGGTCAGGTCAGGTCAGGTCAGGTCAGGTCAGGTTAGGTTAGGTTAGGTTAGGTTAGGTTAGGTTAGGTTAGGTTAGGTCAGGTCAGGTCAGGTCAGGTCAGGTCAGGTCAGGTCAGGTTAGGTTAGGTTAGGTTAGGTTAGGTTAGGTTAGGTTAGGTTAGGTGTTAGATGTGAGATTAAATTAGATGTTAAGTTAGATGTTAGATGTTAGATTAGATTAGATGTTAGGTAAGGTTAGGTTAGGTTAGGTTAGGTTAGGTTAGGTTACGTTAGGTTAGGTTAGGTTAGGTTAGGTTAGTTTAGGTTAGGTTAGGTTAGGTTAGGTTAGGTTAGGTTAGGTTAGGTTAGGTGTTAGATGTTAGATTAAATTAGATGTTTAGATGTTAGATGTTAGATTAGATTAGATGTTAGGTTAGGTTAGGTTAGGTTAGGTTAGGTGTTAGATGCTAGATTAGATTAGATGTTAAGTTAGATGTTAGATGTTAGATTAGATTAGATGTTAGGTTAGGTTAGGTTAGGTTAGTTTAGGATTAGATGTTACGTTAGATGTTAGATGTTAGATTAGATTAGATGTTAGGTTAGGTTAGGTTAGGTTAGGTTGATTTAAGTTAGGTTAGGTTAGGTGAGGTGAGGTGAGGTGAGGTTAGGTTAGGTTAGGTTAGGTTAGATGTTAAATGTTAGAATATGATAAATGGGAAGTTAGATGTTCGATGTTAGACTAGATTAGACGTTAGGTTAGGTTAGGTTAGGTTAGGTTAGGTTAGGTGTTAGATGTTAGATTAAATTAGATGTTAAGTTAGATGTTAGATGTTAGATTAGATTAGATGTTAGGTTAGGTTAGGTTGATTTAAGTTAGGTTAGGTTAGGTGAGGTGAGGTGAGGTGAGGTTAGGTTAGGTTAGGGTATGTTAGGTTAGGTTAGGTAAGGTTAGGTTAGATGTTAGATGTTAGAATATGATAAATGGGAAGTTAGATGTTCGATGTTAGACTAGATTAGACGTTAGGTTAGATTAGGTTAGGTTAGGTTGTTAGGTTAGGTTAGGTTAGGTTAGGTGAGGTGAGGTTAGGTCAGGTTAGGTTAGGTTAGGTTATATTAGGTTAGGTTAGGTTAGGTTAGGTTAGATGTTAGATGTTAGATAATATTAAATGGGAAGTTAGATGTTCGATGTTAGACTAGATTAGACGTTAGGTTAGGTTAGGTTAGGTTATGTTAGGTTAGGTTAGGTTAGGTTAGGTTAGATGTTAGATGTTAGATTATATTAAATGGGAAGTTAGATGTTCGATGTTAGACTAGATTAGACGTTAGGTTAGGTTAGGTTAGGTTGTTAGGTTTGTTTAGGTTAGGTTAGGTTAGGTTAGGTTAGGTTAGGTTAGGTTAGGTTAGGTTAGGTCAGGTAAGGTCAGGTCAGGTCAGGTCAGGTTAGGTTGGTTAGGTTAGGTTAGGTTAGGTTAGGTTAGGTTAGGTTAGGTTAGGTTAGGTGTTAGATGTTAGATTAAATTAGATGTTAAGTTAGATGTTAGATGTTAGACTAGATTAGACGTTAGGTTAGGTTAGGTTAGGTTAGGTTGTTAGGTTAGGTTAGGTTAGGTTAGGTTAGGTTAGGTTAGGATTAGATGTTAGGTTAGATGTTAGATGTTAGATTAGATTAGATGTTAGGTTAGGTTAGGTTAGGTTGGGTTAGGTTAGGTTAGGTTAGGTTAGGTGAGGTGAGGTGAGGTTAGGTTAGGTTAGGTTAGGTTATGTTAGGTTAGGTTAGGTTAGGTTAGATGTTAGATGTTAGATTATATTAGATTGGAAGTTAGATGTTCGATGTTAGACTACATTAGACGTTAGGTTAGGTTAGGTTAGGTTGTTAGGTTAGGTTAGGTTAGGTTAGGTTAGGTTAGGTCAGGTCAGGTTGGTCAGGTCAGGTCAGGTCAGGTCAGGTTAGGTTAGGTTAGGTTAGGTTAGGTTAGGTTAGGTTAGGTTAGGATTAGATGTTACATTAGATGTTAGATGTTAGATTAGATTAGATGTTAGGTTAGGTTAGGTTAGGTTAGGTTGGGTTAGGTTAGGTTAGGTGAGGTGAGGTTAGGTTAGGTTAGGTTAGGTTAGGTTATGTTAGGTTAGGTTAGGTTAGGTTAGGTTGGGTTAGGTTAGGTTAGGTTAGGTTAGGTGAGGTGAGGTTAGGTTAGGTTAGGTTAGGTTAGGTTATGTTAGGTTAGGTTAGGTTAGGTTAGGTTAGATGTTAGATGTTAGATTATATTAAAAGGGAAGTTAGATGTTCGATGTTAGACTAGATTAGACGTTAGGTTAGGTTAGGTTAGGTTAGGTTAGGTTAGGTTAAGTTAGGTTAGGTTAGGTTAGGATTAGATGTTAGGTTAGATGTTCGATGTTAGACTAGATTAGACGTTAGGTTAGGTTAGGTTAGGTTGTTAGGTTAGGTTAGGTTAGGTTAGGTTAGGTTAGGTTAGGTTAGGTCAGGTCAGGTCAGGTCAGGTCAGGTCAGGTCAGGTCAGGTCAGGTTAGGTTAGGTTAGGTTAGGTTAGGTTAGGTTAGGTTAGGTTAGGTTAGGTCAGGTCAGGTCAGGTCAGGTCAGGTCAGGTCAGGTTAGGTTAGGTTAGGTTAGGTTATGTTAGGTTAGGTTAGGTTAGGTTAGGTTAGGTTAGGTTAGGTTAGGTTAGGTGTTAGATGTTAGAATAAATTAGATGTTTAGATGTTAGATGTTAGATTAGATTAGATGTTAGGTTAGGTTAGGTTAGGTTAGGTTAGGTGTTAGATGCTAGATTAGATTAGATGTTAAGTTAGATGTTAGATGTTAGATTAGATTAGATGTTAGGTTAGGTTAGGTTAGGTTAGTTTAGGATTAGATGTTACGTTAGATGTTAGATGTTAGATTAGATTAGATGTTAGGTTAGGTTAGGTTAGGGGAGGTTGATTTAAGTTAGGTTAGGTTAGGTGAGGTGAGGTGAGGTGAGGTTAGGTTAGGTTAGGTTAGGTTAGATGTTAAATGTTAGAATATGATAAATGGGAAGTTAGATGTTCGATGTTAGACTAGATTAAATGGGAAGTTAGATGTTCGATGTTAGACTAGATTAGACGTTAGGTTAGGTTAGGTTAGGTTGTTAGGTTTGTTTAGGTTAGGTTAGGTTAGGTTAGGTTAGGTTAGGTTAGGTTAGGTTAGGTCAGGTCAGGTCAGGTCAGGTCAGGTCAGGTCAGGTCAGGTCAGGTAAGATTAGGTTAGGTTAGGTTAGGTTAGGTTAGGTTAGGTTAGGTTAGGTCAGGTCAGGTCAGGTCAGGTCAGGTCAGGTTAGGTTGGTTAGGTTAGGTTAGGTTAGGTTAGGTTAGGTTAGGTTAGGTTAGGTTAGGTGTTAGATGTTAGATTAAATTAGATGTTAAGTTAGATGTTAGATGTTAGACTAGATTAGACGTTAGGTTAGGTTAGGTTAGGTTAGGTTGTTAGGTTAGGTTAGGTTAGGTTAGGTTAGGTTAGGTTAGGATTAGATGTTAGGTTAGATGTTAGATGTTAGATTAGATTAGGTGTTAGGTTAGGTTAGGTTAGGTTGGGTTAGGTTAGGTTAGGTTAGGTTAGGTGAGGTTAGGTGAGGTGAGGTTAGGTTAGGTTAGGTTAGGTTATGTTAGGTTAGGTTAGGTTAGGTTAGGTTAGATGTTAGATCTTAGATTATATTAGATTGGAAGTTAGATGTTCGATGTTAGACTACATTAGACGTTAGGTTAGGTTAGGTTAGGTTAGGTTAGGTTAGGTTAGGTCAGGTCAGGTCAGGTCAGGTCAGGTCAGGTCAGGTCAGGTTAGGTTAGGTTAGGTTAGGTTAGGTTAGGTTAGGTTAGGTTAGGTCAGGTCAGGTCAGGTCAGGTCAGGTCAGGTCAGGTCAGGTTAGGTTAGGTTAGGTTAGGTTAGGTTAGGTTAGGTTAGGTTAGGTGTTAGATGTGAGATTAAATTAGATGTTAAGTTAGATGTTAGATGTTAGATTAGATTAGATGTTAGGTAAGGTTAGGTTAGGTTAGGTTAGGTTAGGTTAGGTTACGTTAGGTTAGGTTAGGTTAGGTTAGGTTAGTTTAGGTTAGGTTAGGTTAGGTTAGGTTAGGTTAGGTTAGGTGTTAGATGTTAGATTAAATTAGATGTTTAGATGTTAGATGTTAGATTAGATTAGATGTTAGGTTAGGTTAGGTTAGGTTAGGTTAGGTGTTAGATGCTAGATTAGATTAGATGTTAAGTTAGATGTTAGATGTTAGATTAGATTAGATGTTAGGTTAGGTTAGGTTAGGTTAGTTTAGGATTAGATGTTACGTTAGATGTTAGATGTTAGATTAGATTAGATGTTAGGTTAGGTTAGGTTAGGTTAGGTTGATTTAAGTTAGGTTAGGTTAGGTGAGGTGAGGTGAGGTGAGGTTAGGTTAGGTTAGGTTAGGTTAGATGTTAAATGTTAGAATATGATAAATGGGAAGTTAGATGTTCGATGTTAGACTAGATTAGACGTTAGGTTAGGTTAGGTTAGGTTAGGTTAGGTTAGGTGTTAGATGTTAGATTAAATTAGATGTTAAGTTAGATGTTAGATGTTAGATTAGATTAGATGTTAGGTTAGGTTAGGTTGATTTAAGTTAGGTTAGGTTAGGTGAGGTGAGGTGAGGTGAGGTTAGGTTAGGTTAGGGTATGTTAGGTTAGGTTAGGTAAGGTTAGGTTAGATGTTAGATGTTAGAATATGATAAATGGGAAGTTAGATGTTCGATGTTAGACTAGATTAGACGTTAGGTTAGATTAGGTTAGGTTAGGTTGTTAGGTTAGGTTAGGTTAGGTTAGGTGAGGTGAGGTTAGGTCAGGTTAGGTTAGGTTAGGTTATATTAGGTTAGGTTAGGTTAGGTTAGGTTAGATGTTAGATGTTAGATAATATTAAATGGGAAGTTAGATGTTCGATGTTAGACTAGATTAGACGTTAGGTTAGGTTAGGTTAGGTTAGGTTAGGTTAGGTTAGGTTAGGTTAGGTCAGGTCAGGTCAGGTCAGGTCAGGTCAGGTTAGATTAGGTTAGGTTAGGTTAGGTTAGGTTAGGTTAGGTTAGGTGTTAGATGCTAGATTAGATTAGATGTTAAGTTAGATGTTAGATGTTAGATTAGATTAGATGTTAGGTTAGGTTAGGTTGATTTAAGTTAGGTTACTTTAGGTGAGGTGAGGTGAGGTTAGGTTAGGTTAGGTTATGTTAGGTTAGGTTAGGTTAGGTTAGGTTAGATGTTAGATGTTAGAATATGATAAATGGGAAGTTAGATGTTCGATGCTAGACTAGATTAGACGTTAGGTTAGATTAGGTTAGGTTAGGTTGTTAGGTTAGGTTAGGTTAGGTTAGGTGAGGTGAGGTTAGGTCAGGTTAGGTTAGGTTAGGTTATGTTAGGTTAGGTTAGGTTAGGTTAGGTTAGGTTAGATGTTAGATGTTAGATAATATTAAATGGGAAGTTAGATGTTCGATGTTAGACTAGATTAGACGTTAGGTTAGGTTAGGTTAGGTTGTTAGGTTTGTTTAGGTTAGGTTAGGTTAGGTTAGGTTAGGTTAGGTTAGGTTAGGTTAGGTCAGGTCAGGTCAGGTCAGGTCAGGTCAGGTCAGGTCAGGTCAGGTAAGATTAGGTTAGGTTAGGTTAGGTTAGGTTAGGTTAGGTTAGGTTAGGTTAGGTCAGGTCAGGTCAGGTCAGGTCAGGTCAGGTCAGGTTAGGTTGGTTAGGTTAGGTTAGGTTAGGTTAGGTTAGGTTAGGTTAGGTTAGGTTAGGTGTTAGATGTTAGAATAAATTAGATGTTAAGTTAGATGTTAGATGTTAGACTAGATTAGACGTTAGGTTAGGTTAGGTTAGGTTAGGTTGTTAGGTTAGGTTAGGTTAGGTTAGGTTAGGTTAGGATTAGATGTTAGGTTAGATGTTAGATGTTAGATTAGATTAGGTGTTAGGTTAGGTTAGGTTACGTTGGGTTAGGTTAGGTTAGGTTAGGTTAGGTGAGGTTAGGTGAGGTGAGGTTAGGTTAGGTTAGGTTAGGTTATGTTAGGTTAGGTTAGGTTAGGTTAGGTTAGATGTTAGATCTTAGATTATATTAGATTGGAAGTTAGATGTTCGATGTTAGACTACATTAGACGTTAGGTTAGGTTAGGTTAGGTTAGGTTAGGTTAGGTTAGGTCAGGTCAGGTCAGGTCAGGTCAGGTCAGGTCAGGTCAGGTTAGGTTAGGTTAGGTTAGGTTAGGTTAGGTTAGGTTAGGTTAGGTCAGGTCAGGTCAGGTCAGGTCAGGTCAGGTCAGGTCAGGTTAGGTTAGGTTAGGTTAGGTTAGGTTAGGTTAGGTTAGGTGTTAGATGTGAGATTAAATTAGATGTTAAGTTAGATGTTAGATGTTAGATTAGATTAGATGTTAGGTAAGGTTAGGTTAGGTTAGGTTAGGTTAGGTTAGGTTACATTAGGTTAGGTTAGGTTAGGTTAGGTTAGTTTAGGTTAGGTTAGGTTAGGTTAGGTTAGGTTAGGTTAGGTTAGGTGTTAGATGTTAGATTAAATTAGATGTTTAGATGTTAGATGTTAGATTAGATTAGATGTTAGGTTAGGTTAGGTTAGGTTAGGTTAGGTGTTAGATGCTAGATTAGATTAGATGTTAAGTTAGATGTTAGATGTTAGATTAGATTAGATGTTAGGTTAGGTTAGGTTAGGTTAGTTTAGGATTAGATGTTACGTTAGATGTTAGATGTTAGATTAGATTAGATGTTAGGTTAGGTTAGGTTAGGTTAGGTTGATTTAAGTTAGGTTAGGTTAGGTGAGGTGAGGTGAGGTGAGGTTAGGTTAGGTTAGGTTAGGTTAGATGTTAAATGTTAGAATATGATAAATGGGAAGTTAGATGTTCGATGTTAGACTAGATTAGACGTTAGGTTAGGTTAGGTTAGGTTAGGTTAGGTTAGGTGTTAGATGTTAGATTAAATTAGATGTTAAGTTAGATGTTAGATGTTAGATTAGATTAGATGTTAGGTTAGGTTAGGTTGATTTAAGTTAGGTTAGGTTAGGTGAGGTGAGGTGAGGTGAGGTTAGGTTAGGTTAGGGTATGTTAGGTTAGGTTAGGTAAGGTTAGGTTTGATGTTAGATGTTAGAATATGATAAATGGGAAGTTAGATGTTCGATGTTAGACTAGATTAGACGTTAGGTTAGATTAGGTTAGGTTAGGTTGTTAGGTTAGGTTAGGTTAGGTTAGGTGAGGTGAGGTTAGGTCAGGTTAGGTTAGGTTAGGTTATATTAGGTTAGGTTAGGTTAGGTTAGGTTAGATGTTAGATGTTAGATAATATTAAATGGGAAGTTAGATGTTCGATGTTAGACTAGATTAGACGTTAGGTTAGGTTAGGTTAGGTTAGGTTAGGTTAGGTTAGGTTAGGTTAGGTCAGGTCAGGTCAGGTCAGGTCAGGTCAGGTCAGGTCAGGTCAGGTCAGGTTAGATTAGGTTAGCTTAGGTTAGGTTAGGTTAGGTTAGGTTAGGTTAGGTTAGGTGTTAGATGCTAGATTAGATTAGATGTTAAGTTAGATGTTAGATGTTAGATTAGATTAGATGTTAGGTTAGGTTAGGTTGATTTAAGTTAGGTTACTTTAGGTGAGGTGAGGTGAGGTTAGGTTAGGTTAGGTTATGTTAGGTTAGGTTAGGTTAGGTTAGGTTAGATGTTAGATGTTAGAATATGATAAATGGGAAGTTAGATGTTCGATGCTAGACTAGATTAGACGTTAGGTTAGATTAGGTTAGGTTAGGTTGTTAGGTTAGGTTAGGTTAGGTTAGGTGAGGTGAGGTTAGGTCAGGTTAGGTTAGGTTAGGTTATGTTAGGTTAGGTTAGGTTAGGTTAGGTTAGGTTAGATGTTAGATGTTAGATAATATTAAATGGGAAGTTAGATGTTCGATGTTAGACTAGATTAGACGTTAGGTTAGGTTAGGTTAGGTTGTTAGGTTTGTTTAGGTTAGGTTAGGTTAGGTTAGGTTAGGTTAGGTTAGGTTAGGTTAGGTCAGGTCAGGTCAGGTCAGGTCAGGTCAGGTCAGGTCAGGTCAGGTCAGGTCAGGTTAGATTAGGTTAGCTTAGGTTAGGTTAGGTTAGGTTAGGTTAGGTTAGGTTAGGTCAGGTCAGGTCAGGTCAGGTCAGGTCAGGTCAGGTTAGGTTGGTTAGGTTAGGTTAGGTTAGGTTAGGTTAGGTTAGGTTAGGTTAGGTTAGGTGTTAGATGTTAGATTAAATTAGATGTTAAGTTAGATGTTAGTTGTTAGACTAGATTAGACGTTAGGTTAGGTTAGGTTAGGTTAGGTTGTTAGGTTAGGTTAGGTTAGGTTAGGTTAGGTTAGGTTAGGTCAGGTCAGGTCAGGTCAGGTCAGGTCAGGTCAGGTTAGGTTAGGTTAGGTTAGGTTAGGTTAGGTGTTAGATGTTAGATGAAATTAGATGTTAAGATAGATGTTAGATGTTAGATTAGATTAGATGTTAGGTTAGGTTAGGTTAGGTTAGGTTAGGTTAGTTTACGTTAGGTTAATTTAGGTTAGGTTAGGTTAGGTTAGGTTAGGTTAGTTTAGGTTAGGTTAGGTTAGGTTAGGTTAGGTTAGGTTAGGGTGGGTTAGGTTAGGTTAGGTTAGGTTAGGTTAGGTTAGGTTAGGTTAGGTTAGGTTAGGTGTTAGATGTTAGAATAGATTAGATGTTAAGTTAGATGTTAGATGTTAGATTAGATTAGATGTTAGGTTAGGGTAGGTTAGGATTAGATGTTACGTTAGATGTTAGATGTTAGATTAGATTAGATGTTAGGTTAGGTTAGGTTGGGTTAGGTTAGGTTAGGTTAGGTTAGGTGAGGTGAGGTTAGCTTAGGTTAGGTTAGGTTATGTTAGGTTAGGTTAGGTTAGGTTAGGTTAGATGTTAGATGTTAGATTATATTAAAAGGGAAGTTAGATGTTCGATGTTAGACTAGATTAGACGTTAGGTTAGGTTAGGTTAGGTTAGGTTAGGTTAAGTTAGGTTAGGTTAGGTTAGGATTAGATGTTAGGTTAGATGTTAGATGTTAGATTAGATTAGATGTTAGGTTAGGTTAGGTTAGGTTGGGTTAGGTTAGGTTAGGTTAGGTTAGGTGAGGTGAGGTTAGGTTAGGTTAGGTTAGGTTAGGTTATGTTAGGTTAGGTTAGGTTAGATGTTAGATGTTAGATTATATTAGATGGGAAGTTAGATGTTCGATGTTAGACTAGATTAGACGTTAGGTTAGGTTAGGTTAGGTTGTTAGGTTAGGTTAGGTTAGGTTAGGTTAGGTCAGGTCAGGTCAGGTCAGGTCAGGTCAGGTCAGGTTAGGTTAGGTTAGGTTAGGTTAGGTTAGGTTAGGTTAGGTTAGGTCAGGTCAGGTGAGGTTAGGTTAGGTTAGGTTAGGTTAGGTTAGGTTAGGTGTTAGATGTTAGATTAAATTAGATGTTAAGTTAGATGTTAGATGTTAGATTAGATTAGATGTTAGGTTAGGTTAGGTTAGGTTAGGTGTTAGATGCTAGATTAGATTAGATGTTAAGTTAGATGTTAGATGTTAGATTAGATTAGATGTTAGGTTAGGTTAGGTTAGTTTAGGATTAGATGTTATGTTAGATGTTAGATGTTAGATTAGATTAGATGTTAGGTTAGGTTAGGTTAGAATAGGTTGATTTAAGTTAGGTTAGGTTAGGTGAGGTGAGGTGAGGTGAGGTTAGGTTAGGTTAGGTTAGATGTTAAATGTTAGAATATGATAAATGGGAAGTTAGGTGTTCGATGTTAGACTAGATTAGACGTATGGTTAGGTTAGGTTAGGTTAGGTGTTAGATGTTAGATTAAATTAGATGTTAAGTTAGATGTTAGATGTTAGATTAGATTAGATGTTAGGTTTGGTTAGGTTAGGTTAGGTTAGGTTAGGTTAGGTTAGGTGTTAGATGCTAGATTAGATTAGATGTTAAGTTAGATGTTAGATGTTAGATTAGATTAGATGTTAGGTTAGGTTAGGTTGATTTAAGTTAGGTTAGGTTAGGTGAGGTGAGGTGAGGTGAGGATAGGTTAGGTTAGGTTAGGTTAGGTTAGATGTTAGATGTTAGAATATGATAATTGGGAAGTTAGATGTTCGATGTTAGACTAGATTAGACGTTAGGTTAGATTAGGTTAGGTTAGGTTGTTAGGTTAGGTTAGGTTAGGTTAGGTGAGGTGAGGTTAGGTCAGGTTAGGTTAGGTTAGGTTATGTTAGGTTAGGTTAGGTTAGGTTAGATGTTAGATGTTAGATAATATTAAATGGGAAGTTAGATGTTCGATGTTAGACTAGATTAGACGTTAGGTTAGGTTAGGTTAGGTTGTTAGGTTTGTTAAGGTTAGGTTAGGTTAGGTTAGGTTAGGTTAGGTTAGGTTAGGTCAGGTTAGGTTAGGATTAGATGTTAGGTTAGATGTTAGATGTTAGATTAGATTAGATGTTAGGTTAGGTTAGGTTAGGTTGGGTTAGGTTAGGTTAGGTTAGGTTAGGTGAGGTTAGGTGAGGTGAGGTGAGGTTAGGTTAGGTTAGGTTAGGTTATGTTAGGTTAGGTTAGGTTAGGTTAGGTTAGATGTTAGATCTTAGATTATATTAGATTGGAAGTTAGATGTTCGATGTTAGACTACATTAGACGTTAGGTTAGGTTAGGTTAGGTTGTTAGGTTAGGTTAGGTTAGGTTAGGTTAGGTTAGGTTAGGTCAGGTCAGGTCAGGTCAGGTCAGGTCAGGTCAGGTCAGGTTAGGTTAGGTTAGGTTAGGTTAGGTTAGGTTAGGTCAGGTCAGGTCAGGTCAGGTCAGGTCAGGTCAGGTCAGGTTAGGTTAGGTTAGGTTAGGTTAGGTTAGGTTAGGTTAGGTGTTAGATGTGAGATTAAATTAGATGTTAGGTTAGATGTTAGATGTTAGATTAGATTAGATGTTAGGTAAGGTTAGGTTAGGTTAGGTTAGGTTAGGTTAGGTTACGTTAGGTTAGGTTAGGTTAGGTTAGGTTAGGTTAGTTTAGGTTAGGTTAGGTTAGGTTAGGTTAGGTTAGGTTAGGGTAGGTTAGGTTAGGTTAGGTTAGGTTAGGTTAGGTTAGGTTAGCTAAGGTTAGGTTAGGTTAGGTTAGGTTAGGTTAGGTGTTAGATGTTAGATTAGATTAGATATTAAGTTAGATGTTAGATGTTAGATTAGATTAGATGTTAGATTAGGGTAGGTTAGGATTAGATGTTACGTTAGATGTTAGATGTTAGATTAGATTAGATGTTTGGTTAGGTTAGGTTAGGTTAGGTTGGGTTAGGTTAGGTTAGGTTAGGTTAGGTGAGGTGAGGTTAGGTTAGGTTAGGTTAGGTTAGGTTATGTTAGGTTAGGTTAGGTTAGGTTAGGTTAGATGTTAGATGTTAGATTATATTAAAAGGGAAGTTAGATGTTCGATGTTAGACTAGATTAGACGTTAGGTTAGGTTAGGTTAGGTTAGGTTAGGTTAGGTTAAGTTAGGTTAGGTTAGGTTAGGATTAGATGTTAGGTTAGATGTTCGATGTTAGACTAGATTAGACGTTAGGTTAGGTTAGGTTAGGTTGTTAGGTTAGGTTAGGTTAGGTTAGGTTAGGTTAGGTTAGGTCAGGTCAGGTCAGGTCAGGTCAGGTCAGGTCAGGTCAGGTTAGGTTAGGTTAGGTTAGGTTAGGTTAGGTTAGGTTAGGTTAGGTTAGGTTAGGTCAGGTCAGGTCAGGTCAGGTCAGGTCAGGTCAGGTCAGGTTAGGTTAGGTTAGGTTAGGTTATGTTAGGTTAGGTTAGGTTAGGTTAGGTTAGGTTAGGTTAGGTGTTAGATGTTAGATTAAATTAGATGTTTAGATGTTAGATGTTAGATTAGATTAGATGTTAGGTTAGGTTAGGTTAGGTTAGGTTAGGTGTTAGATGCTAGATTAGATTAGATGTTAAGTTAGATGTTAGATGTTAGATTAGATTAGATGTTAGGTTAGATTAGGTTAGGTTAGTTTAGGATTAGATGTTACGTTAGATGTTAGATGTTAGATTAGATTAGATGTTAGGTTAGGTTAGGTTAGGTTGATTTAAGTTAGGTTAGGTTAGGTGAGGTGAGGTGAGGTGAGGTGAGGTTAGGTTAGGTTAGGTTAGGTTAGATGTTAAATGTTAGAATATGATAAATGGGAAGTTAGATGTTCGATGTTAGACTAGATTAAATGGGAAGTTAGATGTTCGATGTTAGACTAGATTAGACGTTAGGTTAGGTTAGGTTAGGTTGTTAGGTTTGTTTAGGTTAGGTTAGGTTAGGTTAGGTTAGGTTAGGTTAGGTTAGGTTAGGTTAGGTCAGGTCAGGTCAGGTCAGGTCAGGTCAGGTCAGGTAAGATTAGGTTAGGTTAGGTTAGGTTAGGTTAGGTTAGGTTAGGTTAGGTTAGGTTAGGTTAGGTCAGGTCAGGTCAGGTCAGGTCAGGTCAGGTCAGGTTAGGTTGGTTAGGTTAGGTTAGGTTAGGTTAGGTTAGGTTAGGTTAGGTTAGGTTAGGTTAGGTTAGGTGTTAGATGTTAGATTAAATTAGATGTTAAGTTAGATGTTAGATGTTAGACTAGATTAGACGTTAGGTTAGGTTAGGTTAGGTTAGGTTGTTAGGTTAGGTTAGGTTAGGTTAGGTTAGGTTAGGATTAGATGTTAGGTTAGATGTTAGATGTTAGATTAGATTAGGTGTTAGGTTAGGTTAGGTTAGGTTGGGTTAGGTTAGGTTAGGTTAGGTTAGGTGAGGATAGGTGAGGTAAGGTGAGGTTAGGTTAGGTTAGGTTAGGTTATGTTAGGTTAGGTTAGGTTAGGTTAGGTTAGATGTTAGATCTTAGATTATATTAGATTGGAAGTTAGATGTTCGATGTTAGACTACATTAGACGTTAGGTTAGGTTAGGTTAGGTTGTTAGGTTAGGTTAGGTTAGGTTAGGTTAGGTTAGGTTAGGTCAGGTCAGGTCAGGTCAGGTCAGGTCAGGTCAGGTCAGGTTAGGTTAGGTTAGGTTAGGTTAGGTTAGGTTAGGTCAGGTCAGATCAGGTCAGGTCAGGTCAGGTCAGGTCAGGTTAGGTTAGGTTAGGTTAGGTTAGGTTAGGTTAGGTTAGGTTAGGTGTTAGATGTGAGATTAAATTAGATGTTAAGTTAGATGTTAGATGTTAGATTAGATTAGATGTTAGGTAAGGTTAGGTTAGGTTAGGTTAGGTTAGGTTACGTTAGGTTAGGTTAGGTTAGGTTAGGTTAGGTTAGTTTAGGTTAGGTTAGGTTAGGTTATGTTAGGTTAGGTTAGGGTAGGTTAGGTTAGGTTAGGTTAGGTTAGGTTAGCTAAGGTTAGGTTAGGTTAGGTTAGGTTAGGTGTTAGATGTTAGATTAGATTAGATGTTAAGTTAGATGTTAGATGTTAGATTAGATTAGATGTTAGGTTAGGGTAGGTTAGGATTAGATGTTACGTTAGATGTTAGATGTTAGATTAGATTAGATGTTTGGTTAGGTTAGGTTAGGTTAGGTTGGGTTAGGTTAGGTTAGGTTAGGTTAGGTGAGGTGAGGTTAGGTTAGGTTAGGTTAGGTTAGGTTATGTTAGGTTAGGTTAGGTTAGGTTAGGTTAGATGTTAGATGTTAGATTATATTAAAAGGGAAGTTAGATGTTCGATGTTAGACTAGATTAGACGTTAGGTTAGGTTAGGTTAGGTTAGGTTAGGTTAGGTTAAGTTAGGTTAGGTTAGGTTAGGATTAGATGTTAGGTTAGATGTTCGATGTTAGACTAGATTAGACGTTAGGTTAGGTTAGGTTAGGTTGTTAGGTTAGGTTAGGTTAGGTTAGGTTAGGTCAGGTCAGGTCAGGTCAGGTCAGGTCAGGTCAGGTCAGGTCAGGTTAGGTTAGGTTAGGTTAGGTTAGGTTAGGTTAGGTTAGGTCAGGTCAGGTCAGGTCAGGTCAGGTCAGGTCAGGTCAGGTTAGGTTAGGTTAGGTTAGGTTATGTTAGGTTAGGTTAGGTTAGGTTAGGTTAGGTTAGGTTAGGTGTTAGATGTTAGATTAAATTAGATGTTTAGATGTTAGATGTTAGATTAGATTAGATGTTAGGTTAGGTTAGGTTAGGTTAGGTTAGGTGTTAGATGCTAGATTAGATTAGATGTTAAGTTAGATGTTAGATGTTAGATTAGATTAGATGTTAGGTTAGGTTAGGTTAGGTTAGTTTAGGATTAGATGTTACGTTAGATGTTAGATGTTAGATTAGATTAGATGTTAGGTTAGGTTAGGTTAGGTTAGGTTGATTTAAGTTAGGTTAGGTTAGGTGAGGTGAGGTGAGGTGAGGTTAGGTTAGGTTAGGTTAGATGTTAAATGTTAGAATATGATAAATGGGAAGTTAGATGTTCGATGTTAGACTAGATTAGACGTTAGGTTAGGTTAGGTTAGGTTAGGTTAGGTGTTAGATGTTAGATTAAATTAGATGTTAAGTTAGATGTTAGATGTTAGATTAGATTAGATGTTAGGTTAGGTTAGGTTGATTTAAGTTAGGTTAGGTTAGGTGAGGTGAGGTGAGGTGAGGTTAGGTTAGGTTAGGTTATGTTAGGTTAGGTTAGGTAAGGTTAGGTTAGATGTTAGATGTTAGAATATGATAAATGGGAAGTTAGATGTTCGATGTTAGACTAGATTAGACGTTAGGTTAGATTAGGTTAGGTTAGGTTGTTAGGTTAGGTTAGGTTAGGTTAGGTGAGGTGAGGTTAGGTCAGGTTAGGTTAGGTTAGGTTATATTAGGTTAGGTTAGGTTAGGTTAGGTTAGATGTTAGATGTTAGATAATATTAAATGGGAAGTTAGATGTTCGATGTTAGACTAGATTAGACGTTAGGTTAGGTTAGGTTAGGTTAGGTTAGGTTAGGTTAGGTCAGGTCAGGTCAGGTCAGGTCAGGTCAGGTCAGGTCAGGTCAGGTCAGGTTAGATTAGGTTAGCTTAGGTTAGGTTAGGTTAGGTTAGGTTAGGTTAGGTTAGGTTAGGTTAGGTGTTAGATGCTAGATTAGATTAGATGTTAAGTTAGATGTTAGATGTTAGATTAGATTAGATGTTAGGTTAGGTTAGGTTGATTTAAGTTAGGTTAGGTTAGGTGAGGTGAGGTGAGGTGAGGTTAGGTTAGGTTAGGTTATGTTATGTTAGGTTAGGTTAGGTTAGGTTAGATGTTAGATGTTAGAATATGATAAATGGGAAGTTAGATGTTCGATGCTAGACTAGATTAGACGTTAGGTTAGATTAGGTTAGGTTAGGTTGTTAGGTTAGGTTAGGTTAGGTTAGGTGAGGTGAGGTTAGGTCAGGTTAGGTTAGGTTAGGTTATGTTAGGTTAGGTTAGGTTAGGTTAGGTTAGGTTAGATGTTAGATAATATTAAATGGGAAGTTAGATGTTCGATGTTAGACTAGATTAGACGTTAGGTTAGGTTAGGTTAGGTTGTTAGGTTTGTTTAGGTTAGGTTAGGTTAGGTTAGGTTAGGTTAGGTTAGGTTAGGTTAGGTTAGGTCAGGTCAGGTCAGGTCAGGTCAGGTCAGGTCAGGTCAGGTCAGGTTAGATTAGGTTAGCTTAGGTTAGGTTAGGTTAGGTTAGGTTAGGTTAGGTTAGGTTAGGTTAGGTTAGGTTAGGTCAGGTCAGGTCAGGTCAGGTCAGGTCAGGTCAGGTTAGGTTGGTTAGGTTAGGTTAGGTTAGGTTAGGTTAGGTTAGGTTAGGTTAGGTTAGGTGTTAGATGTTAGATTAAATTAGATGTTAAGTTAGATGTTAGATGTTAGACTAGATTAGACGTTAGGTTAGGTTAGGTTAGGTTAGGTTGTTAGGTTAGGTTAGGTTAGGTTAGGTTAGGTTAGGTTAGGTTAGGTTAGGTTAGGTTAGGTCAGGTCAGGTCAGGTCAGGTCAGGTCAGGTCAGGTTAGGTTAGGTTAGGTTAGGTTAGGTTAGGTTAGGTGTTAGATGTTAGATGAAATTAGATGTTAAGATAGATGTTAGATGTTAGATTAGATTAGATGTTAGGTTAGGTTAGGTTAGGTTAGGTTAGGTTAGTTTATGTTAGGTTAATTTAGGTTAGGTTAGGTTAGGTTAGGTTAGGTTAGTTTAGGTTAGGTTGGGTTAGGTTAGGTTAGGTTAGGGTGGGTTAGGTTAGGTTAGGTTAGGTTAGATTAGGTTAGCTAAGGTTAGGTTAGGTTAGGTTAGGTTAGGTTAGGTTAGGTTAGGTGTTAGATGTTAGAATAGATTAGATGTTAAGTTAGATGTTAGATGTTAGATTAGATTAGATGTTAGGTTAGGGTAGGTTAGGATTAGATGTTACGTTAGATGTTAGATGTTAGATTAGATTAGATGTTAGGTTAGGTTAGGTTGGGTTAGGTTAGGTTAGGTTAGGTTAGGTTAGGTGAGGTGAGGTTAGGTTAGGTTAGGTTAGGTTAGGTTATGTTAGGTTAGGTTAGGTTAGGTTAGGTTAGATGTTAGATGTTAGATTATATTAAAAGGGAAGTTAGATGTTCGATGTTAGACTAGATTAGACGTTAGGTTAGGTTAGGTTAGGTTAGGTTAGGTTAAGTTAGGTTAGGTTAGGTTAGGATTAGATGTTAGGTTAGATGTTAGATGTTAGATTAGATTAGATGTTAGGTTAGGTTAGGTTAGGTTGGGTTAGGTTAGGTTAGGTTAGGTTAGGTGAGGTGAGGTTAGGTTAGGTTAGGTTAGGTTATGTTAGGTTAGGTTAGGTTAGGTTAGGTTAGATGTTAGATGTTAGATTATATTAGATGGGAAGTTAGATGTTCGATGTTAGACTAGATTAGACGTTAGGTTAGGTTAGGTTAGGTTGTTAGGTTAGGTTAGGTTAGGTTAGGTTAGGTTAGGTCAGGTCAGGTCAGGTCAGGTCAGGTCAGGTCAGGTCAGGTCAGGTCAGGTCAGGTTAGGTTAGGTTAGGTTAGGTTAGGTTAGGTTAGGTCAGGTCAGGTCAGGTCAGGTCAGGTCAGGTCAGGTCAGGTTAGGTTAGGTTAGGTTAGGTTAGGTTAGGTTAGGTTAGGTTAGGTCAGGTCAGGTCAGGTCAAGTCAGGTCAGGTCAGGTCAGGTTAGGTTAGGTTAGGTTAGGTTAGGTTAGGTTAGGTTAGGTTAGGTTAGGTTAGGTGTTAGATGTTAGATTAAATTAGATGTTAAGTTAGATGTTAGATGTTAGATTAGATTAGATGTTAGGTTAGGTTAGGTTAGGTTAGGTGTTAGATGCTAGATTAGATTAGATGTTAAGTTAGATGTTAGATGTTAGATTAGATTAGATGTTAGGTTAGGTTAGGTTAGGTTAGTTTAGGATTAGATGTTACGTTAGATGTTAGATGTTAGATTAGATTAGATGTTAGGTTAGGTTAGGTTAGAATAGGTTGATTTAAGTTAGGTTAGGTTAGGTGAGGTGAGGTGAGGTGAGGTTAGGTTAGGTTAGGTTAGGTTAGATGTTAAATGTTAGAATATGATAAATGGGAAGTTAGATGTTCGATGTTAGACTAGATTAGACGTATGGTTAGGTTAGGTTAGGTTAGGTTAGGTGTTAGATGTTAGATTAAATTAGATGTTAAGTTAGATGTTAGATGTTAGATTAGATTAGATGTTAGGTTTGGTTAGGTTAGGTTAGGTTAGGTTAGGTTAGGTTAGGTGTTAGATGCTAGATTAGATTAGATGTTAAGTTAGATGTTAGATGTTAGATTAGATTAGATGTTAGGTTAGGTTAGGTTGATTTAAGTTAGGTTAGGTTAGGTGAGGTGAGGTGAGGTGAGGTTAGGTTAGGTTAGGTTAGGTTAGGTTAGATGTTAGATGTTAGAATATGATAATTGGGAAGTTAGATGTTCGATGTTAGACTAGATTAGACGTTAGGTTAGATTAGGTTAGGTTAGGTTGTTAGGTTAGGTTAGGTTAGGTTAGGTGAGGTGAGGTTAGGTCAGGTTAGGTTAGGTTAGGTTATGTTAGGTTAGGTTAGGTTAGGTTAGGTTAGATGTTAGATGTTAGATAATATTAAATGGGAAGTTAGATGTTCGATGTTAGACTAGATTAGACGTTAGGTTAGGTTAGGTTAGGTTGTTAGGTTTGTTTAGGTTAGGTTAGGTTAGGTTAGGTTAGGTTAGGTTAGGTTAGGTTAGGTTAGGTTAGGTTAGGTCAGGTCAGGTCAGGTCAGGTCAGGTCAGGTCAGGTCAGGTCAGGTCAGGTTAGATTAGGTTAGCTTAGGTTAGGTTAGGTTAGGTTAGGTTAGGTTAGGTTAGGTTAGGTTAGGTTAGGTCAGGTCAGGTCAGGTCAGGTCAGGTCAGGTCAGGTTAGGTTGGTTAGGTTAGGTTAGGTTAGGTTAGGTTAGGTTAGGTTAGGTGTTAGATGTTAGATTAAATTAGATGTTAAGTTAGATGTTCGATGTTAGACTAGATTAGACGTTAGGTTAGGTAGGTTAGGTTAGGTTAGGTTAGGTTAAGTTAGGTTAGGTTAGGTTAGGATTAGATGTTAGGTTAGATGTTAGATGTTAGATTAGATTAGATGTTAGGTTAGGTCAGGTTAGGTTGGGTTAGGTTAGGTTAGGTTAGGTTAGGTGAGGTTAGGTTAGGTTAGGTTATGTTAGGTTAGGTTAGGTTAGGTTAGATGTTAGATGTTAGATCATATTAGATGGGAAGTTAGATGTTCGATGTTAGACTAGATTAGACGTTAGGTTAGGTTAGGTTAGGTTGTTAGGTTAGGTTAGGTTAGGTTAGGTTAGGTTAGGTTAGGTCAGGTCAGGTCAGGTCAGGTCAGGTCAGGTCAGGTTAGGTTAGGTTAGGTTAGGTTAGGTTAGATTAGGTTAGGTTAGGTTAGGTTAGGTTAGGTTAGGTCAGGTCAGGTCAGGTCAGGTCAGGTCAGGTTAGGTTAGGTTAGGTTAGGTTAGGTTAGGTTAGGTGTTAGATGTTAGATTAAATTAGATGTTAAGTTAGATGTTAGATGTTAGATTAGATTAGATGTTAGGTTAGGTTAGGTTAGGTTAGGTTAGGTTAGGATTAGATGTTACGTTAGATGTTAGATGTTAGATTAGATTAGATGTTAGGTTAGGTTAGGTTAGGTTGATTTAAGTTAGGTTAGGTTAGGTGAGGTGAGGTGAGGTTAGGTTAGGTTAGGTTATGTTAGGTTAGGTTAGGTTAGGTTAGATGTTAGATGTTAGAATATGATAAATGGGAAGTTAGATGTTTGATGTTAGACTAGATTAGACGTTAGGTTAGATTAGGTTAGGTTAGGTTGGTAGGTTAGGTTAGGTTAGGTTAGGTGAGGTGAGGTTAGGTCAGGTTAGGTTAGGTTAGGTTATGTTAGGTTAGGTTGGGTTGGGTTAGATGTTAGATGTTAGATTATATTAAATGGGAAGTTAGATGTTCGATGTTAGACTAGATTAGACGTTAGGTTAGGTTAGGTTAGGTTGTTAGGTTTGTTTAGGTTAGGTTAGGTTAGGTTAGGTTAGGTTAGGTTAGGTTAGGTCAGGTCAGGTCAGGTCAGGTCAGGTCAGGTCAGGTAAGATTAGGTTAGGTTAGGTTAGGTTAGGTTAGGTTAGGTTAGGTTAGGTTAGGTCAGGTCAGGTCAGGTCAGGTCAGGTTAGGTTGGTTAGGTTAGGTTAGGTTAGGTTAGGTTAGGTTAGGTTAGGTTAGATGTTAGATGTTAGATTATATTAAAAGGGAAGTTAGATGTTCGATGTTAGACTAGATTAGACGTTAGGTTAGGTTAGGTTAGGTTAGGTTAAGTTAGGTTAGGTTAGGTTAGGATTAGATGTTAGGTTAGATGTTAGATGTCAGATTAGATTAGATGTTAGGTTAGGTTAGGTTAGGTTAGGTTAGGTTAGGTTAGGTGAGGTGAGGTTAGGTTAGGTTAGGTTAGGTTAGGTTATGTTAGGTTAGGTTAGGTTAGGTTAGATGTTAGATGTTAGATTATATTAGATGGGAAGTTAGATGTTCGATGTTAGACTAGATTAGACGTTAGGTTAGGTTAGGTTAGGTTGTTAGGTTAGGTTAGGTTAGGTTAGGTTAGGTTAGGTTAGGTTAAGTCAGGTCAGGTCAGGTCAGGTCAGGTCAGGTTAGGTTAGGTTAGGTTAGGTTAGGTTAGGTTAGATGTTAGATCTTAGATTATATTAGATTGGAAGTTAGATGTTCGATGTTAGACTACATTAGACGTTAGGTTAGGTTAGGTTAGGTTGTTAGGTTAGGTTAGGTTAGGTTAGGTTAGGTTAGGTTAGGTCAGGTCAGGTCAGGTCAGGTCAGGTCAGGTCAGGTCAGGTTAGGTTAGGTTAGGTTAGGTTAGGTTAGGTTAGGTTAGGTCAGGTCAGGTCAGGTCAGGTCAGGTCAGGTCAGGTCAGGTTAGGTTAGGTTAGGTTAGGTTAGGTTAGGTTAGGTTAGGTTAGGTGTTAGATGTGAGATTAAATTAGATGTTAAGTTAGATGTTAGATGTTAGATTAGATTAGATGTTAGGTAAGGTTAGGTTAGGTTAGGTTAGGTTAGGTTACGTTAGGTTAGGTTAGGTTAGGTTAGGTTAGGTTAGTTTAGGTTAGGTTAGGTTAGGTTAGGTTAGGTTAGGTTAGGGTAGGTTAGGTTAGGTTAGGTTAGGTTAGGTTAGGTTAGGTTAGCTAAGGTTAGGTTAGGTTAGGTTAGGTTAGGTTAGGTGTTAGATGTTAGATTAGATTAGATGTTAAGTTAGATTTTAGATGTTAGATTAGATTAGATGTTAGGTTAGGGTAGGTTAGGATTAGATGTTACGTTAGATGTTAGATGTTAGATTAGATTAGATGTTTGGTTAGGTTAGGTTAGGTTAGGTTGGGTTAGGTTAGGTTAGGTTAGGTTAGGTGAGGTGAGGTTAGGTTAGGTTAGGTTAGGTTAGGTTATGTTAGGTTAGGTTAGGTTAGGTTAGGTTAGGTTAGGTTAGGTTAGGTTAGGTGTTAGATGTTAGATTAAATTAGATGTTAAGTTAGATGTTAGATGTTAGATTAGATTAGATGTTAGGTTAGGTTAGGTTAGGTTAGGTGTTAGATGCTAGATTAGATTAGATGTTAAGTTAGATGTTAGATGTTAGATTAGATTAGATGTTAGGTTAGGTTAGGTTAGGTTAGTTTAGGATTAGATGTTACGTTAGATGTTAGATGTTAGATTAGATTAGATGTTAGGTTAGGTTAGGTTAGAATAGGTTGATTTAAGTTAGGTTAGGTTAGGTGAGGTGAGGTGAGGTGAGGTTAGGTTAGGTTAGGTTAGGTTAGATGTTAAATGTTAGAATATGATAAATGGGAAGTTAGATGTTCGATGTTAGACTAGATTAGACGTATGGTTAGGTTAGGTTAGGTTAGGTTAGGTGTTAGATGTTAGATTAAATTAGATGTTAAGTTAGATGTTAGATGTTAGATTAGATTAGATGTTAGGTTTGGTTAGGTTAGGTTAGGTTAGGTTAGGTTAGGTTAGGTGTTAGATGCTAGATTAGATTAGATGTTAAGTTAGATGTTAGATGTTAGATTAGATTAGATGTTAGGTTAGGTTAGGTTGATTTAAGTTAGGTTAGGTTAGGTGAGGTGAGGTGAGGTGAGGTTAGGTTAGGTTAGGTTAGGTTAGGTTAGATGTTAGATGTTAGAATATGATAATTGGGAAGTTAGATGTTCGATGTTAGACTAGATTAGACGTTAGGTTAGATTAGGTTAGGTTAGGTTGTTAGGTTAGGTTAGGTTAGGTTAGGTGAGGTGAGGTTAGGTCAGGTTAGGTTAGGTTAGGTTATGTTAGGTTAGGTTAGGTTAGGTTAGGTTAGATGTTAGATGTTAGATAATATTAAATGGGAAGTTAGATGTTCGATGTTAGACTAGATTAGACGTTAGGTTAGGTTAGGTTAGGTTGTTAGGTTTGTTTAGGTTAGGTTAGGTTAGGTTAGGTTAGGTTAGGTTAGGTTAGGTTAGGTTAGGTTAGGTTAGGTCAGGTCAGGTCAGGTCAGGTCAGGTCAGGTCAGGTCAGGTCAGGTCAGGTTAGATTAGGTTAGCTTAGGTTAGGTTAGGTTAGGTTAGGTTAGGTTAGGTTAGGTTAGGTTAGGTTAGGTCAGGTCAGGTCAGGTCAGGTCAGGTCAGGTCAGGTTAGGTTGGTTAGGTTAGGTTAGGTTAGGTTAGGTTAGGTTAGGTTAGGTGTTAGATGTTAGATTAAATTAGATGTTAAGTTAGATGTTCGATGTTAGACTAGATTAGACGTTAGGTTAGGTAGGTTAGGTTAGGTTAGGTTAGGTTAAGTTAGGTTAGGTTAGGTTAGGATTAGATGTTAGGTTAGATGTTAGATGTTAGATTAGATTAGATGTTAGGTTAGGTCAGGTTAGGTTGGGTTAGGTTAGGTTAGGTTAGGTTAGGTGAGGTTAGGTTAGGTTAGGTTATGTTAGGTTAGGTTAGGTTAGGTTAGATGTTAGATGTTAGATCATATTAGATGGGAAGTTAGATGTTCGATGTTAGACTAGATTAGACGTTAGGTTAGGTTAGGTTAGGTTGTTAGGTTAGGTTAGGTTAGGTTAGGTTAGGTTAGGTTAGGTCAGGTCAGGTCAGGTCAGGTCAGGTCAGGTCAGGTTAGGTTAGGTTAGGTTAGGTTAGGTTAGATTAGGTTAGGTTAGGTTAGGTTAGGTTAGGTTAGGTCAGGTCAGGTCAGGTCAGGTCAGGTCAGGTTAGGTTAGGTTAGGTTAGGTTAGGTTAGGTTAGGTGTTAGATGTTAGATTAAATTAGATGTTAAGTTAGATGTTAGATGTTAGATTAGATTAGATGTTAGGTTAGGTTAGGTTAGGTTAGGTTAGGTTAGGATTAGATGTTACGTTAGATGTTAGATGTTAGATTAGATTAGATGTTAGGTTAGGTTAGGTTAGGTTGATTTAAGTTAGGTTAGGTTAGGTGAGGTGAGGTGAGGTTAGGTTAGGTTAGGTTATGTTAGGTTAGGTTAGGTTAGGTTAGATGTTAGATGTTAGAATATGATAAATGGGAAGTTAGATGTTTGATGTTAGACTAGATTAGACGTTAGGTTAGATTAGGTTAGGTTAGGTTGGTAGGTTAGGTTAGGTTAGGTTAGGTGAGGTGAGGTTAGGTCAGGTTAGGTTAGGTTAGGTTATGTTAGGTTAGGTTGGGTTGGGTTAGATGTTAGATGTTAGATTATATTAAATGGGAAGTTAGATGTTCGATGTTAGACTAGATTAGACGTTAGGTTAGGTTAGGTTAGGTTGTTAGGTTTGTTTAGGTTAGGTTAGGTTAGGTTAGGTTAGGTTAGGTTAGGTTAGGTCAGGTCAGGTCAGGTCAGGTCAGGTCAGGTCAGGTAAGATTAGGTTAGGTTAGGTTAGGTTAGGTTAGGTTAGGTTAGGTTAGGTTAGGTCAGGTCAGGTCAGGTCAGGTCAGGTTAGGTTGGTTAGGTTAGGTTAGGTTAGGTTAGGTTAGGTTAGGTTAGGTTAGATGTTAGATGTTAGATTATATTAAAAGGGAAGTTAGATGTTCGATGTTAGACTAGATTAGACGTTAGGTTAGGTTAGGTTAGGTTAGGTTAAGTTAGGTTAGGTTAGGTTAGGATTAGATGTTAGGTTAGATGTTAGATGTCAGATTAGATTAGATGTTAGGTTAGGTTAGGTTAGGTTAGGTTAGGTTAGGTTAGGTGAGGTGAGGTTAGGTTAGGTTAGGTTAGGTTAGGTTATGTTAGGTTAGGTTAGGTTAGGTTAGATGTTAGATGTTAGATTATATTAGATGGGAAGTTAGATGTTCGATGTTAGACTAGATTAGACGTTAGGTTAGGTTAGGTTAGGTTGTTAGGTTAGGTTAGGTTAGGTTAGGTTAGGTTAGGTTAGGTTAAGTCAGGTCAGGTCAGGTCAGGTCAGGTCAGGTTAGGTTAGGTTAGGTTAGGTTAGGTTAGGTTAGATGTTAGATCTTAGATTATATTAGATTGGAAGTTAGATGTTCGATGTTAGACTACATTAGACGTTAGGTTAGGTTAGGTTAGGTTGTTAGGTTAGGTTAGGTTAGGTTAGGTTAGGTTAGGTTAGGTCAGGTCAGGTCAGGTCAGGTCAGGTCAGGTCAGGTCAGGTTAGGTTAGGTTAGGTTAGGTTAGGTTAGGTTAGGTTAGGTCAGGTCAGGTCAGGTCAGGTCAGGTCAGGTCAGGTCAGGTTAGGTTAGGTTAGGTTAGGTTAGGTTAGGTTAGGTTAGGTTAGGTGTTAGATGTGAGATTAAATTAGATGTTAAGTTAGATGTTAGATGTTAGATTAGATTAGATGTTAGGTAAGGTTAGGTTAGGTTAGGTTAGGTTAGGTTACGTTAGGTTAGGTTAGGTTAGGTTAGGTTAGGTTAGTTTAGGTTAGGTTAGGTTAGGTTAGGTTAGGTTAGGTTAGGGTAGGTTAGGTTAGGTTAGGTTAGGTTAGGTTAGGTTAGGTTAGCTAAGGTTAGGTTAGGTTAGGTTAGGTTAGGTTAGGTGTTAGATGTTAGATTAGATTAGATGTTAAGTTAGATTTTAGATGTTAGATTAGATTAGATGTTAGGTTAGGGTAGGTTAGGATTAGATGTTACGTTAGATGTTAGATGTTAGATTAGATTAGATGTTTGGTTAGGTTAGGTTAGGTTAGGTTGGGTTAGGTTAGGTTAGGTTAGGTTAGGTGAGGTGAGGTTAGGTTAGGTTAGGTTAGGTTAGGTTATGTTAGGTTAGGTTAGGTTAGGTTAGGTTAGATGTTAGATGTTAGATTATATTAAAAGGGAAGTTAGATGTTCGATGTTAGACTAGATTAGACGTTAGGTTAGGTTAGGTTAGGTTAGGTTAGGTTAGGTTAAGTTAGGTTAGGTTAGGTTAGGATTAGATGTTAGGTTAGATGTTCGATGTTAGACTAGATTAGACGTTAGGTTAGGTTAGGTTAGGTTGTTAGGTTAGGTTAGGTTAGGTTAGGTTAGGTTAGGTTAGGTTAGGTCAGGTCAGGTCAGGTCAGGTCAGGTCAGGTCAGGTCAGGTCAGGTTAGGTTAGGTTAGGTTAGGTTAGGTTAGGTTAGGTTAGGTTAGGTTAGGTCAGGTCAGGTCAGGTCAGGTCAGGTCAGGTCAGGTCAGGTTAGGTTAGGTTAGGTTAGGTTAGGTTATGTTAGGTTAGGTTAGGTTAGGTTAGGTTAGGTTAGGTTAGGTTAGGTGTTAGATGTTAGATTAAATTAGATGTTTAGATGTTAGATGTTAGATTAGATTAGATGTTAGGTTAGGTTAGGTTAGGTTAGTTTAGGATTAGATGTTACATTAGATGTTAGATGTTAGATTAGATTAGATGTTAGGTTAGGTTAGGTTAGGTTAGGTTGATTTAAGTTAGGTTAGGTTAGGTGAGGTGAGGTGAGGTTAGGTTAGGTTAGGTTAGATGTTAAATGTTAGAATATGATAAATGGGAAGTTAGATGTTCGATGTTAGACTAGATTAGACGTTAGGCTAGGTTAGGTTAGGTTAGGTTGGGTTAGGTGTTAGATGTTAGATTAAATTAGATGTTAAGTTAGATGTTAGATGTTAGATTAGATTAGATGTTAGGTTAGGTTAGGTTGATTTAAGTTAGGTTAGGTTAGGTGAGGTGAGGTGAGGTGAGGTTAGGTTAGGTTAGGTTATGTTAGGTTAGGTTAGGTAAGGTTAGGTTAGATGTTAGATGTTAGAATATGATAAATGGGAAGTTAGATGTTCGATGTTAGACTAGATTAGACGTTAGGTTAGATTAGGTTAGGTTAGGTTGTTAGGTTAGGTTAGGTTAGGTTAGGTGAGGTGAGGTTAGGTCAGGTTAGGTTAGGTTAGGTTATATTAGGTTAGGTTAGGTTAGGTTAGGTTAGATGTTAGATGTTAGATAATATTAAATGGGAAGTTAGATGTTCGATGTTAGACTAGATTAGACGTTAGGTTAGGTTAGGTTAGGTTAGGTTAGGTTAGGTTAGGTTAGGTCAGGTCAGGTCAGGTCAGGTCAGGTCAGGTCAGGTCAGGTCAGGTCAGGTTAGATTAGGTTAGCTTAGGTTAGGTTAGGTTAGGTTAGGTTAGGTTAGGTTAGGTTAGGTGTTAGATGCTAGATTAGATTAGATGTTAAGTTAGATGTTAGATGTTAGATTAGATTAGATGTTAGGTTAGGTTAGGTTGATTTAAGTTAGGTTAGGTTAGGTGAGGTGAGGTGAGGTGAGGTTAGGTTAGGTTAGGTTATGTTATGTTAGGTTAGGTTAGGTTAGGTTAGATGTTAGATGTTAGAATATGATAAATGGGAAGTTAGATGTTCGATGCTAGACTAGATTAGACGTTAGGTTAGATTAGGTTAGGTTAGGTTGTTAGGTTAGGTTAGGTTAGGTTAGGTGAGGTGAGGTTAGGTCAGGTTAGGTTAGGTTAGGTTATGTTAGGTTAGGTTAGGTTAGGTTAGGTTAGGTTAGATGTTAGATGTTAGATAATATTAAATGGGAAGTTAGATGTTCGATGTTAGACTAGATTAGACGTTAGGTTAGGTTAGGTTAGGTTGTTAGGTTTGTTTAGGTTAGGTTAGGTTAGGTTAGGTTAGGTTAGGTTAGGTTAGGTTAGGTCAGGTCAGGTCAGGTCAGGTCAGGTCAGGTCAGGTCAGGTCAGGTCAGGTTAGATTAGGTTAGCTTAGGTTAGGTTAGGTTAGGTTAGGTTAGGTTAGGTTAGGTTAGGTTAGGTTAGGTTAGGTTAGGTCAGGTCAGGTCAGGTCAGGTCAGGTCAGGTCAGGTTAGGTTGGTTAGGTTAGGTTAGGTTAGGTTAGGTTAGGTTAGGTTAGGTGTTAGATGTTAGATTAAATTAGATGTTAAGTTAGATGTTAGATGTTAGACTAGATTAGACGTTAGGTTAGGTTAGGTTAGGTTAGGTTGTTAGGTTAGGTTAGGTTAGGTTAGGTTAGGTTAGGTTAGGTTAGGTTAGGTTAGGTCAGGTCAGGTCAGGTCAGGTCAGGTCAGGTCAGGTTAGGTTAGGTTAGGTTAGGTTAGGTTAGGTTAGGTGTTAGATGTTAGATGAAATTAGATGTTAAGATAGATGTTAGATGTTAGATTAGATTAGATGTTAGGTTAGGTTAGGTTAGGTTAGGTTAGGTTAGTTTACGTTAGGTTAATTTAGGTTAGGTTAGGTTAGGTTAGGTTAGGTTAGTTTAGGTTAGGTTAGGTTAGGTTAGGTTAGGTTAGGTTAGGGTGGGTTAGGATAGGTTAGGTTAGGTTAGGTTAGGTTAGGTTAGCTAAGGTTAGGTTAGGTTAGGTTAGGTTAGGTTAGGTTAGGTGTTAGATGTTAGAATAGATTAGATGTTAAGTTAGATGTTAGATGTTAGATTAGATTAGATGTTAGGTTAGGGTAGGTTAGGATTAGATGTTACGTTAGATGTTAGATGTTAGATTAGATTAGATGTTAGGTTAGGTTAGGTTGGGTTAGGTTAGGTTAGGTTAGGTTAGGTGAGGTGAGGTTAGGTTAGGTTAGGTTAGGTTAGGTTATGTTAGGTTAGGTTAGGTTAGGTTAGGTTAGATGTTAGATGTTAGATTATATTAAAAGGGAAGTTAGATGTTCGATGTTAGACTAGATTAGACGTTAGGTTAGGTTAGGTTAGGTTAGGTTAGGTTAGGTTAAGTTAGGTTAGGTTAGGTTAGGATTAGATGTTAGGTTAGATGTTAGATGTTAGATTAGATTAGATGTTAGGTTAGGTTAGGTTAGGTTGGGTTAGGTTAGGTTAGGTTAGGTTAGGTGAGGTGAGGTTAGGTTAGGTTAGGTTAGGTTAGGTTAGGTTATGTTAGGTTAGGTTAGGTTAGGTTAGGTTAGATGTTAGATGTTAGATTATATTAGATGGGAAGTTAGATGTTCGATGTTAGACTAGATTAGACGTTAGGTTAGGTTAGGTTAGGTTGTTAGGTTAGGTTAGGTTAGGTTAGGTTAGGTTAGGTCAGGTCAGGTCAGGTCAGGTCAGGTCAGGTCAGGTCAGGTCAGGTTAGGTTAGGTTAGGTTAGGTTAGGTTAGGTTAGGTTAGGTTAGGTTAGGTCAGGTCAGGTCAGGTCAGGTCAGGTCAGGTCAGGTCAGGTTAGGTTAGGTTAGGTTAGGTTAGGTTAGGTTAGGTTAGGTTAGGTCAGGTCAGGTCAGGTCAGGTCAGGTCAGGTCAGGTTAGGTTAGGTTAGGTTAGGTTAGGTTAGGTTAGGTTAGGTTAGGTTAGGTTAGGTTAGGTGTTAGATGTTAGATTAAATTAGATGTTAAGTTAGATGTTAGATGTTAGATTAGATTAGATGTTAGGTTAGGTTAGGTTAGGTTAGGTTAGGATTAGATGTTACGTTATATGTTAGATGTTAGATTAGATTAGATGTTAGGTTAGGTTAGGTTAGAATAGGTTGATTTAAGTTAGGTTAGGTTAGGTGAGGTGAGGTGAGGTGAGGTTAGGTTAGGTTAGGTTAGGTTAGATGTTAAATGTTAGAATATGATAAATGGGAAGTTAGATGTTCGATGTTAGACTAGATTAGACGTATGGTTAGGTTAGGTTAGGTTAGGTTAGGTTAGGTGTTAGATGTTAGATTAAATTAGATGTTAAGTTAGATGTTAGATGTTAGATTAGATTAGATGTTAGGTTTGGTTAGGTTAGGTTAGGTTAGGTTAGGTTAGGTTAGGTGTTAGATGCTAGATTAGATTAGATGTTAAGTTAGATGTTAGATGTTAGATTAGATTAGATGTTAGGTTAGGTTGATTTAAGTTAGGTTAGGTTAGGTGAGGTGAGGTGAGGTGAGGTTAGGTTAGGTTAGGTTAGGTTAGGTTAGATGTTAGATGTTAGAATATGATAATTGGGAAGTTAGATGTTCGATGTTAGACTAGATTAGACGTTAGGTTAGATTAGGTTAGGTTAGGTTGTTAGGTTAGGTTAGGTTAGGTTAGGTGAGGTGAGGTTAGGTCAGGTTAGGTTAGGTTAGGTTATGTTAGGTTAGGTTAGGTTAGGTTAGGTTAGATGTTAGATGTTAGATAATATTAAATGGGAAGTTAGATGTTCGATGTTAGACTAGATTAGACGTTAGGTTAGGTTAGGTTAGGTTGTTAGGTTTGTTTAGGTTAGGTTAGGTTAGGTTAGGTTAGGTTAGGTTAGGTTAGGTTAGGTTAGGTTAGGTTAGGTTAGGTTAGGTTAGGTCAGGTCAGGTCAGGTCAGGTCAGGTCAGGTCAGGTCAGGTCAGGTCAGGTTAGATTAGGTTAGCTTAGGTTAGGTTAGGTTAGGTTAGGTTAGGTTAGGTTAGGTTAGGTTAGGTTAGGTTAGGTTAGGTCAGGTCAGGTCAGGTCAGGTCAGGTCAGGTCAGGTTAGGTTGGTTAGGTTAGGTTAGGTTAGGTTAGGTTAGGTTAGGTTAGGTTAGGTGTTAGATGTTAGATTAAATTAGATGTTAAGTTAGATGTTCGATGTTAGACTAGATTAGACGTTAGGTTAGGTAGGTTAGGTTAGGTTAGGTTAGGTTAAGTTAGGTTAGGTTAGGTTAGGATTAGATGTTAGGTTAGATGTTAGATGTTAGATTAGATTAGATGTTAGGTTAGGTCAGGTTAGGTTGGGTTAGGTTAGGTTAGGTTAGGTTAGGTGAGGTTAGGTTAGGTTGGGTTATGTTAGGTTAGGTTAGGTTAGGTTAGATGTTAGATGTTAGATCATATTAGATGGGAAGTTAGATGTTCGATGTTAGACTAGATTAGACGTTAGGTTAGGTTAGGTTAGGTTGTTAGGTTAGGTTAGGTTAGGTTAGGTTAGGTTAGGTTAGGTCAGGTCAGGTCAGGTCAGGTCAGGTCAGGTCAGGTTAGGTTAGGTTAGGTTAGGTTAGGTTAGATTAGGTTAGGTTAGGTTAGGTTAGGTTAGGTTAGGTCAGGTCAGGTCAGGTCAGGTCAGGTCAGGTCAGGTTAGGTTAGGTTAGGTTAGGTTAGGTTAGGTTAGGTTAGGTGTTAGATGTTAGATTAAATTAGATGTTAAGTTAGATGTTAGATGTTAGATTAGATTAGATGTTAGGTTAGGTTAGGTTAGGTTAGGTTAGGTTAGGTTAGGTTAGGTTAGGATTAGATGTTACGTTAGATGTTAGATGTTAGATTAGATTAGATGTTAGGTTAGGTTAGGTTAGGTTGATTTAAGTTAGGTTAGGTTAGGTGAGGTGAGGTGATGTGAGGTTAGGTTAGGTTAGGTTATGTTAGGTTAGGTTAGGTTAGGTTAGATGTTAGATGTTAGAATATGATAAATGGGAAGTTAGATGTTCGATGTTAGACTAGATTAGACGTTAGGTTAGATTAGGTTAGGTTAGGTTGGTAGGTTAGGTTAGGTTAGGTTAGGTGAGGTGAGGTTAGGTCAGGTTAGGTTAGGTTAGGTTATGTTAGGTTAGGTTAGGTTAGGTTAGATGTTAGATGTTAGATTATATTAAATGGGAAGTTAGATGTTCGATGTTAGACTAGATTAGACGTTAGGTTAGGTTAGGTTAGGTTGTTAGGTTTGTTTAGGTTAGGTTAGGTTAGGTTAGGTTAGGTTATGTTAGGTTAGGTTAGGTTAGGTTAGGTTAGGTTAGGTTAGGTCAGGTCAGGTCAGGTCAGGTCAGGTCAGGTCAGGTAAGATTAGGTTAGGTTAGGTTAGGTTAGGTTAGGTTAGGTTAGGTTAGGTTAGGTTAGGTCAGGTCAGGTCAGGTCAGGTCAGGTTAGGTTGGTTAGGTTAGGTTAGGTTAGGTTAGGTTAGGTTAGGTTAGATGTTAGATGTTAGATTATATTAAAAGGGAAGTTAGATGTTCGATGTTAGACTAGATTAGACGTTAGGTTAGGTTAGGTTAGGTTAGGTTAAGTTAGGTTAGGTTAGGTTAGGATTAGATGTTAGGTTAGATGTTAGATGTCAGATTAGATTAGATGTTAGGTTAGGTTAGGTTAGGTTGGGTTAGGTTAGGTTAGGTTAGGTTAGGTGAGGTGAGGTTAGGTTAGGTTAGGTTAGGTTAGGTTATGTTAGGTTAGGTTAGGTTAGGTTAGATGTTAGATGTTAGATTGTATTAGATGGGAAGTTAGATGTTCGATGTTAGACTAGATTAGACGTTAGGTTAGGTTAGGTTAGGTTGTTAGGTTAGGTTAGGTTAGGTTAGGTCAGGTCAGGTCAGGTCAGGTCAGGTCAGGTCAGGTCAGGTCAGGTTAGGTTAGGTTAGGTTAGGTTAGGTTAGGTTAGGTTAGGTTAGGTTAGGTTAGGTGTTAGATGTTAGAATAAATTAGATGTTAAGTTAGATGTTAGATGTTAGATTAGATTAGATGTTAGGTTAGGTTAGGTTAGGTTAGGTGTTAGATGCTAGATTAGATTAGATGTTAAGTTAGATGTTAGATGTTAGATTAGATTAGATGTTAGGTTAGGTTAGGTTAGGTTAGTTTAGGATTAGATGTTACGTTAGATGTTAGATGTTAGATTAGATTAGATGTTAGGTTGGGTTAGGTTAGGTTAGGTTGATTTAAGTTAGGTTAGGTGAGGTGAGGTGAGGTGAGGTTAGGTTAGGTTAGGTTATGTTAGGTTAGGTTAGGTTAGATGTTAGATGTTAGAATATGATAAATGGGAAGTTAGATGTTCGATGTTAGACTAGATTAGACGTTAGGTTAGATTAGGTTAGGTTAGGTTGTTAGGTTAGGTTAGGTTAGGTGAGGTGAGGTTAGGTCAGGTTAGGTTAGGTTAGGTTATGTTAGGTTAGGTTAGGTTAGGTTAGGTTAGATGTTAGATGTTAGATTATATTAAATCAGAAAGTTAGATGTTCGATGTTAGACTAGATTAGACGTTAGGTTAGGTTAGGTTAGGTTAGGTTAGGTTAGGTTAGGTTAGGTTGGGTTAGGTTAGGTTAGGTTAGGTTAGGTTAGGATTAGATGTTAGGTTAGATGTTAGATGTTAGATTAGATTAGATGTTAGGTTAGGTTAGGTTAGGTGAGGTGAGGTTAGGTTAGGTTAGGTTAGGTTAGATGTTAGATGTTAGATTATATTAGATGGGAAGTTAGATGTTCGATGTTAGACTAGATTAGACGTTAGGTTAGGTTAGGTTAGGTTAGGTTAGGTTAGGTTAGTTTAGGTTAGGTTAGGTTAGGTTAGGTTAGGTTAGGTTAGGGTAGGTTAGGTTAGGTTAGGTTAGCTTAGGTTAGGTTAGGTTAGCTAAGGTTAGGTTAGGTTAGGTTAGGTTAGGTTAGGTTAGGTTAGGTTAGGTGTTAGAAGTTAGATTAGATTAGATGTTAAGTTAGATGTTAGATGTTAGATTAGATTAGATGTTAGGTTAGGTTAGGTTAGGATTAGATGTTACGTTAGATGTTAGATGTTAGATTAGATTAGATGTTAGGTTAGGTTAGGTTAGGTTAGGTTGGGTTAGGTTAGGTTAGGTTAGGTTAGGTGAGGTGAGGTTAGGTTAGGTTAGGTTAGGTTAGGTTATGTTAGGTTAGGTTAGGTTAGGTTAGATGTTAGATGTTAGATTATATTAAATGGGAAGTTAGATGTTCGATGTTAGACTAGATTAGACGTTAGGTTAGGTTAGGTTAGGTTAGGTTAGGTTAAGTTAGGTTAGGTTAGGTTAGGATTAGATGTTAGGTTAGATGTTAGATGTTAGATTAGATTAGATGTTAGGTTAGGTCAGGTTAGGTTGGGTTAGGTTAGGTTAGGTTAGGTTAGGTGAGGTGAGGTTAGGTTAGGTTAGGTTAGGTTAGGTTAGGTTAGATGTTAGATGTTAGATCATATTAGATGGGAAGTTAGATGTTCGATGTTAGACTAGATTAGACGTTAGGTTAGATTAGGTTAGGTTAGGTTAGGTTAGGTTAGGTTAGGTGAGGTGAGGTTAGGTCAGGTTAGGTTAGGTTAGGTTATGTTAGGTTAGGTTAGGTTAGGTTAGGTTAGATGTTAGATGTTAGATTATATTAAATGGGAAGTTAGATGTTCGATGTTAGACTAGATTAGACGTTAGGTTAGGTTAGGTTAGGTTGTTAGGTTTGTTTAGGTTAGGTTAGGTTAGGTTAGGTTAGGTTAGGTTAGGTTAGGTTAGGTTAGGTCAGGTCAGGTCAGGTCAGGTCAGGTCAGGTAAGATTAGGTTAGGTTAGGTTATGTTAGCTTAGGTTAGGTTAGGTTAGGTTAGGTTAGGTTAGGTCAGGTCAGGTCAGGTCAGGTCAGGTCAGGTTAGGTTGGTTAGGTTAGGTTAGGTTAGGTTAGGTTAGGTTAGGTTAGGTTAGGTGTTAGATGTTAGATTAAATTAGATGTTAAGTTAGATGTTAGATGTTAGACTAGATTAGACGTTAGGTTAGGTTAGGTTAGGTTAGGTTGTTAGGTTAGGTTAGGTTAGGTTAGGTTAGGTTAGGTGAGGTGAGGTGAGGTTAGGTTAGGTTAGGTTAGGTTATGTTAGATTAGGTTAGGTTAGGTTAGATGTTAGATGTTAGATTATATTAGATTGGAAGTTAGATGTTCGATGTTAGACTACATTAGACGTTAGGTTAGGTTAGGTTAGGTTGTTAGGTTAGGTTAGGTTAGGTTAGGTTAAGTTAGGTTAGGTTAGGTTAGGTCAGGTCAGGTTGGTCAGGTCAGGTCAGGTCAGGTCAGGTTAGGTTAGGTTAGGTTAGGTTAGGTTAGGTTAGGATTAGATGTTACGTTAGATGTTAGATGTTAGATTAGATTAGATGTTAGGTTAGGTTAGGTTAGGTTAGGTTGGGTTAGGTTAGGTTAGGTTAGGTTAGGTGAGGTGAGGTTAGGTTAGGTTAGGTTAGGTTAGGTTAGGTTATGTTAGGTTAGGTTAGGTTAGGTTAGATGTTAGATGTTAGATTATATTAAATGGGAAGTTAGATGTTCGATGTTAGACTAGATTAGACGTTAGGTTAGGTTAGGTTAGGTTAAGTTAGGTTAGGTTAGGTTAGGATTAGATGTTAGGTTAGATGTTAGATGTTAGATTAGATTAGAAGTTAGGTTAGGTTAGGTTAGGTTGGGTTAGGTTAGGTTAGGTTAGGTTAGGTGAGGTGAGGTTAGGTTAGGTTAGGTTAGGTTAGGTTATGTTAGGTTAGGTTAGGTTAGGTTAGGTTAGATGTTAGATGTTAGATTATATTAGATGGGAAGTTAGATGTTCGATGTTAGACTAGATTAGACGTTAGGTTAGGTTAGGTTAGGTTGTTAGGTTAGGTTAGGTTAGGTTAGGTTAGGTTAGGTCAGGTCAGGTCAGGTCAGGTCAGGTCAGGTCAGGTCAGGTTAGGTTAGGTTAGGTTAGGTTAGGTTAGGTTAGGTTAGGTCCGGTCAGGTCAGGTCAGGTCAGGTCAGGTCAGGTCAGGTCAGGTCAGGTCAGGTCAGGTTAGGTTAGGTTAGGTTAGGTTAGGTTAGGTTAGGTTAGGTTAGGTTAGGTTAGGTTAGGTTAGGTGTTAGATGTTAGAATAAATTAGATGTTAAGTTAGATGTTAGATGTTAGATTAGATTAGATGTTAGGTTAGGTTAGGTTAGGTTAGGTTAGGTGTTAGATGCTAGATTAGATTAGATGTTAAGTTAGATGTTAGATGTTAGATTAGATTAGATGTTAGGTTAGGTTAGGTTAGGTTAGTTTAGGATTAGATGTTACGTTAGATGTTAGATGTTAGATTAGATTAGATGTTAGGTTAGGTTAGGTTAGGTTAGGTTGATTTAGGTTAGGTTAGGTGAGGTGAGGTGAGGTTAGGTTAGGTTAGGTTATGTTAGGTTAGGTTAGGTTAGATGTTAGATGTTAGAATATGATAAATGGGAAGTTAGATGTTCGATGTTAGACTAGATTAGACGTTAGGTTAGATTAGGTTAGGTTAGGTTGTTAGGTTAGGTTAGGTGAGGTGAGGTTAGGTCAGGTTAGGTTAGGTTAGGTTATGTTAGGTTAGGTTAGGTTAGGTTAGGTTAGATGTTAGATGTTAGATTATATTAAATGGGAAGTTAGATGTTCGATGTTAGACTAGATTAGACGTTAGGTTAGGTTAGGTTAGGTTGTTAGGTTTGTTTAGGTTAGGTTAGGTTAGGTTAGGTTAGGTTAGGTTAGGTTAGGTTAGGTTAGGTTAGGTTAGGTCAGGTCAGGTCAGGTCAGGTCAGGTCAGGTCAGGTCAGGTAAGATTAGGTTAGGTTAGGTTAGGTTAGGTTAGGTTAGGTTAGGTTAGGTTAGGTTAGGTTAGGTCAGGTCAGGTCAGGTCAGGTCAGGTCAGGTCAGGTTAGGTTGGTTAGGTTAGGTTAGGTTAGGTTAGGTTAGGTTAGGTTAGGTTAGGTTAGGTTAGGTGTTAGATGTTAGATTAAATTAGATGTTAAGTTAGATGTTAGATGTTAGACTAGATTAGACGTTAGGTTAGGTTAGGTTAGGCTGGGGTTAGGTTAAGTTAGGTTAGGTTAGGTTAGGATTAGATGTTAGGTTAGATGTTAGATGTTAGATTAGATTAGATGTTAGGTTAGGTAAGGTTAGGTTGGGTTGTTTAGGTTAGGTTAGGTTAGGTGAGGTGAGGTTAGGTTAGGTTAGGTTAGGTTAGGTGAGGTGAGGTTAGGTTAGGTTAGATGTTAGATGTTAGATTATATTAGATGGGAAGTTAGATGTTCGATGTTAGACTAGATTAGACGTTAGGTTAGGTTAGGTTGTTAGGTGTGTTTAGGTTAGGTTAGGTTAGGTTAGGTTAGGTTAGGTTAGGTTAGGTTAGGTTAGGTCAGGTCAGGTCAGGTCAGGTCAGGTCAGGTCAGGTAAGATTAGGTTAGGTTAGGTTAGGTTAGGTTAGGTTAGGTCAGGTCAGGTCAGGTCAGGTCAGGTCAGGTTAGGTTGGTTAGGTTAGGTTAGGTTAGGTTAGGTTAGGTTAAGTTAGGTTAGATGTTAGATGTTAGATTATATTAAAAGGGAAGTTAGATGTTCGATGTTAGACTAGATTAGACGTTAGGTTAGGTTAGGTTAGGTTAGGTTAGGTTAAGTTAGGTTAGGTTAGGTTAGGATTAGATGTTAGGTTAGATGTTAGATGTTAGATTAGATTAGATGTTAGGTTAGGTTAGGTTAGGTTGGGTTAGGTTAGGTTAGGTTAGGTTAGGTGAGGTGAGGTTAGGTTAGGTTAGGTTAGGTTATGTTAGGTTAGGTTAGGTTAGGTTAGGTTAGATGTTAGATGTTAGATTATATTAGATGGGAAGTTAGATGTTCGATGTTAGACTAGATTAGACGTTAGGTTAGGTTAGGTTAGGTTGTTAGGTTAGGTTAGGTTAGGTTAGGTTAGGTTAGGTTAGGTCAGGTCAGGTCAGGTCAGGTCAGGTCAGGTCAGGTCAGGTCAGGTTAGGTTAGGTTAGGTTAGGTTAGGTTAGGTTAGGTTAGGTTAGGTCAGGTCAGGTCAGGTCAGGTCAGGTCAGGTCAGGTCAGGTTAGGTTAGGTTAGGTTAGGTGTTAGATGTTAGAATAAATTAGATGTTAAGTTAGATGTTAGATGTTAGATTAGATTAGATGTTAGGTTAGGTTAGGTTAGGTTAGGTTAGGTTAGGTGTTAGATGCTAGATTAGATTAGATGTTAAGTTAGATGTTAGATGTTAGATTAGATTAGATGTTAGGTTAGGTTACGTTAGGTTAGTTTAGGATTAGATGTTACGTTAGATGTTAGATTAGATTAGATGTTAGGTTAGGTTAGGTTAGGTTAGGTGGATTTAAGTTTGGTTAGGTGAGGTGAGGTGAGGTTAGGTTAGGTTAGGTTATGTTAGGTTAGGTTAGGTTAGATGTTAGATGTTAGAATATGATAAATGGGATGTTAGATGTTCGATATTAGACTAGATTAGACGTTAGGTTAGATTAGGTTAGGTTAGGTTGTTAGGTTAGGTTAGGTTAGGTTAGGTGAGGTGAGGTTAGGTCAGGTTAGGTTAGGTTAGGTTATGTTAGGTTATGTTAGGTTAGGTTAGATGTTAGATGTTAGATTATATTAAATGGGAAGTTAGATGTTCGATGTTAGACTAGATTAGACGTTAGGTTAGGTTAGGTTAGGTTAGGTTAGGTTGGGTTAGGTTAGGTTAGGTTAGGTTAGGTTAGGATTAGATGTTAGGTTAGATGTTAGATGTTAGATTAGATTAGATGTTAGGTTAGGTTAGGTTAGGTGAGGTGAGGTTAGGTTAGGTTAGGTTAGGTTAGATGTTAGATTTTAGATTATATTAGATGGGAAGTTAGATGTTCGATGTTAGACTAGATTAGACGTTAGGTTAGGTTAGGTTAGGTTAGGTTAGGTTAGGTTAGGTTAGGTTAGGTTAGTTTAGGTTAGGTTAGGTTAGGTTAGGTTAGGTTAGGTTAGGGTAGGTTAGGTTAGGTTAGGTTAGGTTAGGTTAGCTAAGGTTAGGTTAGGTTAGATTAGGTTAGGTGTTAGAAGTTAGATTAGATTAGATGTTAAGTTAGATGTTAGATGTTAGATTAGATTAGATGTTAGGTTAGGTTAGGTTAGGTTAGGTTGGGTTAGGTTAAGTTAGGTTAGGTTAGGTGAGGTGAGGTTAGGTTAGGTTAGGTTAGGTTAGGTTATGTTAGGTTAGGTTAGGTTAGGTTAGATGTTAGATGTTAGATTATATTAAATGGGAAGTTAGATGTTCGATGTTAGACTAGATTAGACGTTAGGTTAGGTTAGGTTAGGTTAGGTTAGCTTAAGTTAGGTTAGGTTAGGTTAGGATTAGATGTTAGGTTAGATGTTAGATGTTAGATTAGATTAGATGTTAGGTTAGGTCAGGTTAGGTTGGGTTAGGTTAGGTTAGGTTAGGTGAGGTGAGGTTAGGTTAGGTTAGGTTAGGTTAGGTTAGGTTAGGTTGATTAAGGTTAGGTTAGGTTAGGTGAGGTGAGGTGAGGTGAGGTTAGGTTAGGTTAGGTTATGTTAGGTTAGGTTAGGTTAGGTTAGGTTAGATGTTAGATGTTAGAATATGATAAATGGGAAGTTAGATGTTCGATGTTAGACTAGATTAGACGTTAGGTTAGATTAGGTTAGGTTAGGTTGTTAGGTTAGGTTAGGTTAGGTTAGGTGAGGTGAGGTTAGGTTAGGTTAGGTTAGGTTAGGTTAGGTCAGGTCAGGTCAGGTCAGGTCAGGTCAGGTCAGGTCAGGTCAGGTTAGATTAGGTTAGCTTAGGTTAGGTTAGGTTAGGTTAGGTTAGGTTAGGTTAGGTTAGGTCAGGTCAGGTCAGGTCAGGTCAGGTCAGGTTAGGTTGGTTAGGTTAGGTTAGGTTAGGTTAGGTTCGGTTAGGTGTTAGATGTTATATTAAATTAGATGTTAAGTTAGATGTTCGATGTTAGACTAGATTAGACGTTAGGTTAGGTTAGGTTAGGTTAGGTTAGGTTAAGTTAGGTTAGGTTAGGTTAGGATTAGATGTTAGGTTATATGTTAGATGTTAGATTAGATTAGATGTTAGGTTAGGTCAGGTTAGGTTGGGTTAGGTTAGGTTAGGTTAGGTGAGGTGAGGTTAGGTTAGGTTAGGTTATGTTAGGTTAGGTTAGGTTAGGTTAGATGTTAGATGTTAGATCATATTAGATGGGAAGTTAGATGTTCGATGTTAGACTAGATTAGACGTTAGGTTAGGTTAGGTTAGGTTAGGTTAGGTTAGGTTAGGTTAGGTTAGGTTAGGTCAGGTCAGGTCAGGTCAGGTCAGGTTAGGTTAGGTTAGGTTAGGTTAGGTTAGGTTAGGTGTTAGACGTTAGATTAAATTAGATGTTAAGTTAGATGTTAGATGTTAGATTAGATTAGATGTTAGGTTAGGTTAGGTAAGGTTAGGTTAGGTTAGGTTAGGTTAGGTTAGGTTAGGTTAGGTTAGGATTAGATGTTACGTTAGATGTTAGATGTTAGATTAGATTAGATGTTAGGTTAGGTTAGGTTGATTTAAGTTAGGTTAGGTTAGGTTAGGTGAGGTGAGGTTAGGTCAGGTTAGGTTAGGTTAGGTTATGTTAGGTTAGGTTAGGTTAGGTTAGGTTAGATGTTAGATGTTAGATTATATTAAATGGGAAGTTAGATGTTCGATGTTAGACTAGATTAGACGTTAGGTTAGGTTAGGTTAGGTTGTTAAGTTTGTTTAGGTTAGGTTAGGTTAGGTTAGGTTAGGTTAGGTTAGGTTAGGTTAGGTTAGGTCAGGTCAGGTCAGGTCAGGTCAGGTCAGGTCAGGTCAGGTAAGATTAGGTTAGGTTAGGTTAGGTTAGGTTAGGTTAGGTTAGGTTAGGTTAGGTTAGGTTAGGTTAGGTTAGGTTAGGTCAGGTCAGGTCAGGTCAGGTCAGGTCAGGTTAGGTTGGTTAGGTTAGGTTAGGTTAGGTTAGGTTAGGTTAGATGTTAGATGTTAGATTATATTAAAAGGGAAGTTAGATGTTCGATGTTAGACTAGATTAGACGTTAGGTTAGGTTAGGTTAGGTTAGGTTAGGTTAAGTTAGGTTAGGTTAGGTTAGGATTAGATGTTAGGTTAGATGTTAGATGTTAGATTAGATTAGATGTTAGGTTAGGTTAGGTTAGGTTGGGTTAGGTTAGGTTAGGTTAGGTTAGGTGAGGTGAGGTTAGGTTAGGTTAGGTTAGGTTATGTTAGGTTAGGTTAGGTTAGGTTAGGTTAGATGTTAGATGTTAGATTATATTAGATGGGAAGTTAGATGTTCGATGTTAGACTAGATTAGACGTTAGGTTAGGTTAGGTTAGGTTGTTAGGTTAGGTTAGGTTAGGTTAGGTTAGGTTAGGTTAGGTCAGGTCAGGTCAGGTCAGGTCAGGTCAGGTCAGGTCAGGTCAGGTTAGGTTAGGTTAGGTTAGGTTAGGTTAGGTTAGGTTAGGTTAGGTCAGGTCAGGTCAGGTCAGGTCAGGTCAGGTCAGGTCAGGTTAGGTTAGGTTAGGTTAGGTGTTAGATGTTAGAATAAATTAGATGTTAAGTTAGATGTTAGATGTTAGATTAGATTAGATGTTAGGTTAGGTTAGGTTAGGTTAGGTTAGGTGTTAGATGCTAGATTAGATTAGATGTTAAGTTAGATGTTAGATGTTAGATTAGATTAGATGTTAGGTTAGGTTACGTTAGGTTAGTTTAGGATTAGATGTTACGTTAGATGTTAGATTAGATTAGATGTTAGGTTAGGTTAGGTTAGGTTAGGTTGATTTAAGTTTGGTTAGGTGAGGTGAGGTGAGGTTAGGTTAGGTTAGGTTATGTTAGGTTAGGTTAGGTTAGATGTTAGATGTTAGAATATGATAAATGGGATGTTAGATGTTCGATATTAGACTAGATTAGACGTTAGGTTAGATTAGGTTAGGTTAGGTTGTTAGGTTAGGTTAGGTTAGGTTAGGTGAGGTGAGGTTAGGTCAGGTTAGGTTAGGTTAGGTTATGTTAGGTTATGTTAGGTTAGGTTAGATGTTAGATGTTAGATTATATTAAATGGGAAGTTAGATGTTCGATGTTAGACTAGATTAGACGTTAGGTTAGGTTAGGTTAGGTTAGGTTAGGTTAGGTTGGGTTAGGTTAGGTTAGGTTAGGTTAGGTTAGGTTAGGATTAGATGTTAGGTTAGATGTTAGATGTTAGATTAGATTAGATGTTAGGTTAGGTTAGGTTAGGTGAGGTGAGGTTAGGTTAGGTTAGGTTAGGTTAGATGTTAGATTTTAGATTATATTAGATGGGAAGTTAGATGTTCGATGTTAGACTAGATTAGACGTTAGGTTAGGTTAGGTTAGGTTAGGTTAGGTTAGGTTAGGTTAGGTTAGGTTAGTTTAGGTTAGGTTAGGTTAGGTTAGGTTAGGTTAGGTTAGGGTAGGTTAGGTTAGGTTAGGTTAGGTTAGGTTAGGTTAGGTTAGCTAAGGTTAGGTTAGGTTAGGTTAGGTTAGGTGTTAGAAGTTAGATTAGATTAGATGTTAAGTTAGATGTTAGATGTTAGATTAGATTAGATGTTAGGTTAGGTTAGGTTAGGTTAGGTTGGGTTAGGTTAGGTTAGGTTAGGTTAGGTGAGGTGAGGTTAGGTTAGGTTAGGTTAGGTTAGGTTATGTTAGGTTAGGTTAGGTTAGGTTAGATGTTAGATGTTAGATTATATTAAATGGGAAGTTAGATGTTCGATGTTAGACTAGATTAGACGTTAGGTTAGGTTAGGTTAGGTTAGGTTAGCTTAAGTTAGGTTAGGTTAGGTTAGGATTAGATGTTAGGTTAGATGTTAGATGTTAGATTAGATTAGATGTTAGGTTAGGTCAGGTTAGGTTGGGTTAGGTTAGGTTAGGTTAGGTGAGGTGAGGTTAGGTTAGGTCAGGTTAGGTTAGGTTAGGTTAGGTTGATTAAGGTTAGGTTAGGTTAGGTGAGGTGAGGTGAGGTGAGGTTAGGTTAGGTTAGGTTATGTTAGGTTAGGTTAGGTTAGGTTAGGTTAGATGTTAGATGTTAGAATATGATAAATGGGAAGTTAGATGTTCGATGTTAGACTAGATTAGACGTTAGGTTAGATTAGGTTAGGTTAGGTTGTTAGGTTAGGTTAGGTTAGGTTAGGTGAGGTGAGGTTAGGTTAGGTTAGGTTAGGTTAGGTTAGGTCAGGTCAGGTCAGGTCAGGTCAGGTCAGGTCAGGTCAGGTCAGGTTAGATTAGGTTAGCTTAGGTTAGGTTAGGTTAGGTTAGGTTAGGTTAGGTTAGGTTAGGTCAGGTCAGGTCAGGTCAGGTCAGGTCAGGTTAGGTTGGTTAGGTTAGGTTAGGTTAGGTTAGGTTAGGTTAGGTGTTAGATGTTATATTAAATTAGATGTTAAGTTAGATGTTCGATGTTAGACTAGATTAGACGTTAGGTTAGGTTAGGTTAGGTTAGGTTAGGTTAAGTTAGGTTAGGTTAGGTTAGGATTAGATGTTAGGTTAGATGTTAGATGTTAGATTAGATTAGATGTTAGGTTAGGTCAGGTTAGGTTGGGTTAGGTTAGGTTAGGTTAGGTGAGGTGAGGTTAGGTTAGGTTAGGTTATGTTAGGTTAGGTTAGGTTAGGTTAGATGTTAGATGTTAGATCATATTAGATGGGAAGTTAGATGTTCGATGTTAGACTAGATTAGACGTTAGGTTAGGTTAGGTTAGGTTAGGTTAGGTTAGGTTAGGTTAGGTTAGGTTAGGTCAGGTCAGGTCAGGTCAGGTCAGGTCAGGTCAGGTTAGGTTAGGTTAGGTTAGGTTAGGTTAGGTTAGGTGTTAGACGTTAGATTAAATTAGATGTTAAGTTAGATGTTAGATGTTAGATTAGATTAGATGTTAGGTTAGGTTAGGTAAGGTTAGGTTAGGTTAGGTTAGGTTAGGTTAGGTTAGGTTAGGTTAGGTTAGGATTAGATGTTACGTTAGATGTTAGATGTTAGATTAGATTAGATGTTAGGTTAGGTTAGGTTGATTTAAGTTAGGTTAGGTTAGGTTAGGTGAGGTGAGGTTAGGTCAGGTTAGGTTAGGTTAGGTTATGTTAGGTTAGGTTAGGTTAGGTTAGGTTAGATGTTAGATGTTAGATTATATTAAATGGGAAGTTAGATGTTCGATGTTAGACTAGATTAAACGTTAGGTTAGGTTAGGTTAGGTTGTTAAGTTTGTTTAGGTTAGGTTAGGTTAGGTTAGGTTAGGTTAGGTTAGGTTAGGTTAGGTTAGGTTAGGTCAGGTCAGGTCAGGTCAGGTCAGGTCAGGTCAGGTCAGGTAAGATTAGGTTAGGTTAGGTTAGGTTAGGTTAGGTTAGGTTAGGTTAGGTTAGGTTAGGTTAGGTTAGGTCAGGTCAGGTCAGGTCAGGTCAGGTCAGGTTAGGTTGGTTAGGTTAGGTTAGGTTAGGTTAGGTTAGGTTAGATGTTAGATGTTAGATTATATTAAAAGGGAAGTTAGATGTTCGATGTTAGACTAGATTAGACGTTAGGTTAGGTTAGGTTAGGTTAGGTTAGGTTAGGTTAGGTTAGGTTAAGTTAGGTTAGGTTAGGTTAGGATTAGATGTTAGGTTAGATGTTAGATTAGATTAGATGTTAGGTTAGGTTAGGTTAGGTTGGGTTAGGTTAGGTTAGGTGAGGTGAGGTTAGGTTAGGTTAGGTTAGGTTAGGTTATGTTAGGTTAGGTTAGGTTAGGTTAGGTTAGATGTTAGATGTTAGATTATATTAGATGGGAAGTTAGATGTTCGATGTTAGACTAGATTAGACGTTAGGTTAGGTTAGGTTAGGTTGTTAGGTTAAGTTAGGTTAGGTTAGGTTAGGTTAGGTCAGGTCAGGTCAGGTCAGGTCAGGTCAGGTTAGGTTAGGTTAGGTTAGGTTAGGTTAGGTTAGGTTAGGTTAGGTCAGGTCAGGTCAGGTCAGGTCAGGTCAGGTCAGGTCAGGTCAGGTCAGGTTAGGTTAGGTTAGGTTAGGTTAGGTTAGGTTAGGTTAGGTTAGGTTACGTGTTAGATGTTAGAATAAATTAGATGTTAAGTTAGATGTTAGATGTTAGATTAGATTAGATGTTAGGTTAGGTTAGGTTAGGTTAGGTGTTAGATGCTAGATTAGATTAGATGTTAAGTTAGATGTTAGATGTTAGATTAGATTAGATGTTAGGTTAGGTTAGGTTAGGTTAGGTTGATTTAAGTTAGGTTAGGTGAGGTGAGGTGAGGTGAGGTTAGGTTAGGTTAGGTTATGTTAGGTTAGGTTAGGTTAGATGTTAGATGTTAGAATATGATAAATGGGAAGTTAGATGTTCGATGTTAGACTAGATTAGACGTTAGGTTAGATTAGGTTAGGTTAGGTTGTTAGGTTAGGTTAGGTTAGGTTAGGTGAGGTGAGGTTAGGTCAGGTTAGGTTAGGTTAGGTTATGTTAGGTTAGGTTAGGTTAGGTTAGGTTAGATGTTAGATGTTAGATTATATTAAATGGGAAGTTAGATGTTCGATGTTAGACTAGATTAGACGTTAGGTTAGGTTAGGTTAGGTTAGGATTAGATGTTAGGTTAGATGTTAGATGTTAGATTAGATTAGATGTTAGGTTAGGTTAGGTTAGGTGAGGTGAGGTTAGGTTAGGTTAGGTTAGGTTAGATGTTAGATTATATTAGATGGGAAGTTAGATGTTCGATGTTAGACTAGATTAGACGTTAGGTTAGGTTAGGTTAGGTTGGGTTAGGTTAGGTTAGGTTAGTTTAGGTTAGGTTAGGTTAGGTTAGGTTAGGTTAGGTTAGGGTAGGTTAGGTTAGGTTAGGTTAGGTTAGCTAAGGTTAGGTTAGGTTAGGTTAGGTTAGGTTAGGTTAGGTGTTAGAAGTTAGATTAGATTAGATGGTAAGTTAGATGTTAGATGTTAGATTAGATTAGATGTTAGGTTAGGTTAGGTTAGGATTAGATGTTACGTTAGATGTTAGATGTTAGATTAGATTAGATGTTAGGTTAGGTTAGGTTAGGTTAGGTTGGGTTAGGTTAGGTTAGGTTAGGTTAGGTGAGGTGAGGTTAGGTTAGGTTAGGTTAGGTTATGTTAGGTTAGGTTAGGTTAGGTTAGATGTTAGATGTTAGATTATATTAAATGGGAAGTTAGATGTTCGATGTTAGACTAGATTAGACGTTAGGTTAGGTTAGGTTAGGTTAGGTTAGGTTAAGTTAGGTTAGGTTAGGTTAGGATTAGATGTTAGGTTAGATGTTAGATGTTAGATTAGATTAGATGTTAGGTTAGGTCAGGTTAGGTTGGGTTAGGTTAGGTAAGGTTAGGTTAGGTGAGGTGAGGTTAGGTTAGGTTAGGTTAGGTTAGGTTAGGTTAGGTTAGATGTTAGATCATATTAGATGGGAAGTTAGATGTTCGATGTTAGACTAGATTAGACGTTAGGTTAGGTTAGGTTAGGTTGTTAGGTTAGGTTAGGTTAGGTTAGGTTAGGTTAGGTTAGGTTAGGTCAGGTCAGGTCAGGTCAGGTCAGGTCAGGTCAGGTCAGGTTAGGTTAGGTTAGGTTAGGTTAGGTTAGGTTAGGTTAGGTTAGGTTAGGTCAGGTCAGGTCAGGTCAGGTCAGGTCAGGTCAGGTCAGGTCAGGTTAGGTTAGGTTAGGTTAGGTTAGGTTAGGTTAGGTTAGGTGTTAGATGTTAGATTAAATTAGATGTTAAGTTAGATGTTAGATGTTAGATTAGATTAGATGTTAGGTTAGGTTAGGTTAGGTGTTAGATGCTAGATTAGATTAGATGTTAAGTTAGATGTTAGATGTTAGATTAGATTAGATGTTAGGTTAGGTTAGGTTAGGTTAGTTTAGGATTAGATGTTACGTTAGATGTTAGATGTTAGATTAGATTAGATGTTAGGTTAGGTTAGGTTAGGTTAGGTTGATTTAAGTTAGGTTAGGTTAGGTGAGGTGAGGTGAGGTGAGGTTAGGTTAGGTTAGGTTATGTTAGGTTAGGTTAGGTTAGGTTAGATGTTAGATGTTAGAATATGATAAATGGGAAGTTAGATGTTCGATGTTAGACTAGATTAGACGTTAGGTTAGATTAGGTTAGGTTAGGTTGTTAGGTTAGGTTAGGTTAGGTTAGGTGAGGTGAGGTTAGGTCAGGTTAGGTTAGGTTAGGTTATGTTAGGTTAGGTTAGGTTATGTTAGGTTAGATGTTAGATGTTAGATTATATTAAATGGGAAGTTAGATGTTCGATGTTAGACTAGATAGACGTTAGGTTAGGTTAGGTTAGGTTGTTAGGTTTGTTTAGGTTAGGTTAGGTTAGGTTAGGTTAGGTTAGGTTAGGTTAGGTTAGGTTAGGTTAGGTTAGGTTAGGTTAGGTCAGGTCAGGTCAGGTCAGGTCAGGTCAGGTAAGATTAGGTTAGGTTAGGTTAGGTTAGCTTAGGTTAGGTTAGGTTAGGTTAGGTTAGGTTAGGTTAGGTCAGGTAAGGTCAGGTCAGGTCAGGTCAGGTTAGGTTGGTTAGGTTAGGTTAGGTTAGGTTAGGTTAGGTTAGGTTAGGTTAGGTTAGGTGTTAGATGTTAGATTAAATTAGATGTTAAGTTAGATGTTAGATGTTAGACTAGATTAGACGTTAGGTTAGGTTAGGTTGTTAGGTTAGGTTAGGTTAGGTTAGGTTAGGTTAGGTTAGGATTAGATGTTAGGTTAGATGTTAGATGTTAGATTAGATTAGATGTTAGGTTAGGTTAGGTTAGGTTGGGTTAGGTTAGGTTAGGTTAGGTTAGGTGAGGTGAGGTGAGGTTAGGTTAGGTTAGGTTAGGTTATGTTAGGTTAGGTTAGGTTAGGTTAGATGTTAGATTATATTAGAGTGGAAGTTAGATGTTCGATGTTAGACTACATTAGACGTTAGGTTAGGTTAGGTTAGGTTGTTAGGTTAGGTTAGGTTAGGTTAGGTTAGGTTAGGTTAGGTCAGGTCAGGTTGGTCAGGTCAGGTCAGGTCAGGTCAGGTTAGGTTAGGTTAGGTTAGGTTAGGTTAGGTTAGGTTAGGTTAGGTTAGGATTAGATGTTACGTTAGATGTTAGATGTTAGATTAGATTAGATGTTAGGTTAGGTTAGGTTAGGTTAGGTTGGGTTAGGTTAGGTTAGGTGAGGTGAGGTTAGGTTAGGTTAGGTTAGGTTAGGTTATGTTAGGTTAGGTTAGGTTAGGTTAGATGTTAGATGTTAGATTATATTAAATGGGAAGTTAGATGTTCGATGTTAGACTAGATTAGACGTTAGGTTAGGTTAGGTTAGGTTAGGTTAAGTTAGGTTAGGTCAGGTTAGGATTAGATGTTAGGTTAGATGTTAGATGTTAGATTAGATTAGATGTTAGGTTAGGTTAGGTTAGGTTGGGTTAGGTTAGGTTAGGTTAGGTTAGGTGAGGTGAGGTTAGGTTAGGTTAGGTTAGATGTTAGATGTTAGATTATATTAGATGGGAAGTTAGATGTTCGATGTTAGACTAGATTAGACGTTAGGTTAGGTTAGGTTAGGTTGTTAGGTTAGGTTAGGTTAGGTTAGGTTAGGTCAGGTCAGGTCAGGTCAGGTCAGGTCAGGTCAGGTCAGGTTAGGTTAGGTTAGGTTAGGTTAGGTTAGGTTAGGTTAGGTCCGGTCAGGTCAGGTCAGGTCAGGTCAGGTCAGGTCAGGTCAGGTTAGGTTAGGTTAGGTTAGGTTAGGTTAGGTTAGGTGTTAGATGTTAGAATAAATTAGATGTTAAGTTAGATGGTAGATGTTAGATTAGATTAGATGTTAGGTTAGGTTAGGTTAGGTTAGGTTAGGTTAGGTGTTAGATGCTAGATTAGATTAGATGTTAAGCTAGATGTTAGATGTTAGATTAGATTAGATGTTAGGTTAGGTTAGGTTAGGTTAGTTTAGGATTAGATGTTACGTTAGATGTTAGATGTTAGATTAGATTAGATGTTAGGTTAGGTTAGGTTAGGTTAGGTTGATTTAAGTTAGGTTAGGTGAGGTGAGGTGAGGTTAGGTTAGGTTAGGTTATGTTAGGTTAGGTTAGGTTAGATGTTAGATGTTAGAATATGATAAATGGGAAGTTAGATGTTCGATGTTAGACTAGATTAGACGTTAGGTTAGATTAGGTTAGGTTAGGTTGTTAGGTTAGGTTAGGTTAGGTGAGGTGAGGTTAGGTCAGGTTAAGTTAGGTTAGGTTATGTTAGGTTAGGTTAGGTTAGGTTAGGTTAGATGTTAGATGTTAGATTATATTAAATGGGAAGTTAGATGTTCGATGTTAGACTAGATTAGACGTTAGGTTAGGTTAGGTTAGGTTGTTAGGTTTGTTTAGGTTAGGTTAGGTTAGGTTAGGTTAGGTTAGGTTAGGTCAGGTCAGGTCAGGTCAGGTCAGGTCAGGTCAGGTAAGATTAGGTTAGGTTAGGTTAGGTTAGGTTAGGTTAGGTTAGGTTAGGTCAGGTCAGGTCAGGTCAGGTCAGGTTAGGTTGGTTAGGTTAGGTTAGGTTAGGTTAGGTTAGGTTAGGTTAGGTTAGGTTAGGTTAGGTGTTAGATGTTAGATTAAATTAGATGTTAAGTTAGATGTTAGATGTTAGACTAGATTAGACGTTAGGTTAGGTTAGGTTAGGTTAGGTTGTTAGGTTAGGTTAGGTTAGGTTAGGTTAGGTTAGGATTAGATGTTAGGTTAGATGTTAGATGTTAGATTAGATTAGATGTTAGGTTAGGTTAGGTTAGGTTGGGTTAGGTTAGGTTAGGTTAGGTAAGGTGAGGTGAGGTGAGGTTAGGTTAGGTTAGGTTAGGTTATGTTAGGTTAGGTTAGGTTAGGTTAGGTTAGATGTTAGATGTTAGATTATATTAGATTGGAAGTTAGATGTTCGATGTTAGACTACATTAGACGTTAGGTTAGGTTAGGTTAGGTTGTTAGGTTAGGTTAGGTTAGGTTAGGTTAGGTTAGGTTAGGTCAGGTCAGGTCAGGTCAGGTCAGGTCAGGTCAGGTCAGGTTAGGTTAGGTTAGGTTAGGTTAGGTTAGGTTAGGTTAGGTTAGGTTAGGTCAGGTCAGGTCAGGTCAGGTCAGGTCAGGTCAGGTCAGGTTAGGTTAGGTTAGGTTAGGTTAGGTCAGGTTAGGTTAGGTGTTAGATGTTAGATTAAATTAGATGTTAAGTTAGATGTTAGATGTTAGATTAGATTAGATGTTAGGTAAGGTTAGGTTAGGTTAGGTTAGGTTAGGTTAGGTTAGGTTAGGGTAGGTTAGGTTAGGTTAGGTTAGGTTAGGTTAGGTTAGCTAAGGTTAGGTTAGGTTAGGTTAGGTTAGGTTAGGTTAGGTGTTAGATGTTAGATTAGATTAGATGTTAAGTTAGATGTTAGATGTTAGATTAGATTAGATGTTAGGTTAGGGTAGGTTAGGATTAGATGTTACGTTAGATGTTAGATGTTAGATTAGATTAGATGTTAGGTTAGGTTAGGTTAGGTTGGGTTAGGTTAGGTTAGGTTAGGTTAGGTGAGGTGAGGTTAGGTTAGGTTAGGTTAGGTTAGGTTATGTTAGGTTAGGTTAGGTTAGGTTAGGTTAGATGTTAGATGTTAGATTATATTAAAAGGGAAGTTAGATGTTCGATGTTAGACTAGATTAGACGTTAGGTTAGGTTAGGTTAGGTTAGGTTAAGTTAGGTTAGGTTAGGTTAGGATTAGATGTTAGGTTAGATGTTAGATGTTAGATTAGATTAGATGTTAGGTTAGGTTAGGTTAGGTTGGGTTAGGTTAGGTTAGGTTAGGTTAGGTGAGGTGAGGTTAGGTTAGGTTAGGTTAGGTTAGGTTATGTTAGGTTAGGTTAGGTTAGGTTAGGTTAGATGTTAGATGTTAGATTATATTAGATGGGAAGTTAGATGTTCGATGTTAGACTAGATTAGACGTTAGGTTAGGTTAGGTTAGGTTGTTAGGTTAGGTTAGGTTAGGTTAGGTTAGGTTAGGTTAGGTTAGGTCAGGTCAGGTCAGGTCAGGTCAGGTCAGGTCAGGTTAGGTTAGGTTAGGTTAGGTTAGGTTAGGTTAGGTTAGGTTAGGTTAGGTTAGGTCAGGTCAGGTCAGGTCAGGTCAGGTCAGGTCAGGTTAGGTTAGGTTAGGTTAGGTTATGTTAGGTTAGGTTAGGTTAGGTTAGGTTAGGTTAGGTGTTAGATGTTAGATTAAATTAGATGTTTAGATGTTAGATGTTAGATTAGATTAGATGTTAGGTTAGGTTAGGTTAGGTTAGGTTAGGTTAGGTTAGGTGTTAGATGCTAGATTAGATTAGATGTTAAGTTAGATGTTAGATGTTAGATTAGATTAGATGTTAGGTTAGGTTAGGTTAGGTTAGTTTAGGATTAGATGTTACGTTAGATGTTAGATGTTAGATTAGATTAGATGTTAGGTTAGGTTAGGTTAGGTTAGGTTGATTTAAGTTAGGTTAGGTTAGGTGAGGTGAGGTGAGGTGAGGTTAGGTTAGGTTAGGTTAGGTTAGATGTTAAATGTTAGAATATGATAAATGGGAAGTTAGATGTTCGATGTTAGACTATATTAGACGTTAGGTTAGGTTAGGTTAGGTTAGGTTAGGTGTTAGATGTTAGATTAAATTAGATGTTAAGTTAGATGTTAGATGTTAGATTAGATTAGATGTTAGGTTAGGTTAGGTTGATTTAAGTTAGGTTAGGTTAGGTGAGGTGAGGTGAGGTTAGGTTAGGTTAGGTTATGTTAGGTTAGGTTAGGTTAGGTTAGGTTAGATGTTAGATGTTAGAATATGATAAATGGGAAGTTAGATGTTCGATGTTAGACTAGATTAGACGTTAGGTTAGATTAGGTTAGGTTAGGTTGTTAGGTTAGGTTAGGTTAGGTGAGGTGAGGTTAGGTCAGGTTAGGTTAGGTTAGGTTATATTAGGTTAGGTTAGGTTAGGTTAGGTTAGATGTTAGATGTTAGATAATATTAAATGGGTAGTTAGATGTTCGATGTTAGACTAGATTAGACGTTAGGTTAGGTTAGGTTAGGTTGTTAGGTTTGTTTAGGTTAGGTTAGGTTAGGTTAGGTTAGGTTAGGTTAGGTTAGGTCAGGTCAGGTCAGGTCAGGTCAGGTCAGGTCAGGTCAGGTTAGATTAGGTTAGCTTAGGTTAGGTTAGGTTAGGTTAGGTTAGGTTAGGTTAGGTGTTAGATGCTAGATTAGATTAGATGTTAAGTTAGATGTTAGATGTTAGATTAGATTAGATGTTAGGTTAGGTTAGGTTGATTTAAGTTAGGTTAGGTTAGGTGAGGTGAGGTGAGGTGAGGTTAGGTTAGGTTAGGTTATGTTAGGTTAGGTTAGGTTAGGTTAGGTTAGATGTTAGATGTTAGAATATGATAAATGGGAAGTTAGATGTTCGATGTTAGACTAGATTAGACGTTAGGTTAGATTAGGTTAGGTTAGGTTGTTAGGTTAGGTTAGGTTAGGTGAGGTGAGGTTAGGTCAGGTTAGGTTAGGTTAGGTTATGTTAGGTAAGGTTAGGTTAGGTTAGGTTAGATGTTAGATGTTAGATAATATTAAATGGGAAGTTAGATGTTCGATGTTAGACTAGATTAGACGTTAGGTTAGGTTAGGTTAGGTTGTTAGGTTTGTTTAGGTTAGGTTAGGTTAGGTTAGGTTAGGTTAGGTTAGGTTAGGTTAGGTTAGGTTAGGTTAGGTCAGGTCAGGTCAGGTCAGGTCAGGTCAGGTCAGGTCAGGTTAGATTAGGTTAGCTTAGGTTAGGTTAGGTTAGGTTAGGTTAGGTTAGGTTAGGTTAGGTTAGGTTAGGTCAGGTCAGGTCAGGTCAGGTCAGGTCAGGTCAGGTTAGGTTGGTTAGGTTAGGTTAGGTTAGGTTAGGTTAGGTTAGGTGAGGTTAGGTTAGGTTAGGTTATGTTAGGTTAGGTTAGGTTAGATGTTAGATGTTAGATTATATTAGATTGGAAGTTAGATGTTTGATGTTAGACTACATTAGACGTTAGGTTAGGTTAGGTTAGGTTGTTAGGTTAGGTTAGGTTAGGTTAGGTTAGGTTAGGTTAGGTTAGGTTAGGTCAGGTCAGGTTGGTCAGGTCAGGTCAGGTCAGGTCAGGTTAGGTTAGGTTAGGTTAGGTTAGGTTAGGTTAGGATTAGATGTTACGTTAGATGTTAGATGTTAGATTAGATTAGATGTTAGGTTAGGTTAGGTTAGGTTAGGTTGGGTTAGGTTAGGTTAGGTTAGGTTAGGTGAGGTGAGGTTAGGTTAGGTTAGGTTAGGTTAGGTTATGTTAGGTTAGGTTAGGTTAGATGTTAGATGTTAGATTATATTAAATGGGAAGTTAGATGTTCGATGTTAGACTAGATTAGACGTTAGGTTAGGTTAGGTTAGGTTAGGTTAAGTTAGGTTAGGTCAGGTTAGGATTAGATGTTAGGTTAGATGTTAGATGTTAGATTAGATTAGATGTTAGGTTAGGTTAGGTTAGGTTGGGTTAGGTTAGGTTAGGTTAGGTTAGGTGAGGTGAGGTTAGGTTAGGTTAGGTTAGGTTAGATGTTAGATGTTAGATTATATTAGATGGGAAGTTAGATGTTCGATGTTAGACTAGAAAAGACGTTAGGTTAGGTTAGGTTAGGTTGTTAGGTTAGGTTAGGTTAGGTTAGGTTAGGTTAGGTCCGGTCAGGTCAGGTCAGGTCAGGTCAGGTCAGGTTAGGTTAGGTTAGGTTATGTTAGGTTAGGTTAGGTTAGGTTAGGTTAGGTTAGGTTAGGTCCGGTCAGGTCAGGTCAGGTCAGGTCAGGTCAGGTCAGGTCAGGTCAGGTTAGGTTAGGTTAGGTTAGGTTAGGTTAGGTTAGGTTAGGTTAGGTTAGGTGTTAGATGTTAGAATAAATTAGATGTTAAGTTAGATGTTAGATGTTAGATTAGATTAGATGTTAGGTTAGGTTAGGTGTTAGATGCTAGATTAGATTAGATGTTAAGTTAGATGTTAGATGTTAGATTAGATTAGATGTTAGGTTAGGTTAGGTTAGGTTAGTTTAGGATTAGATGTTACGTTAGATGTTAGGTTAGGTTAGGTTAGGTTAGGTTGATTTAAGTTAGGTTAGGTGAGGTGAGGTGAGGTTAGGTTAGGTTAGGTTATGTTAGGTTAGGTTAGGTTAGATGTTAGATGTTAGAATATGATAAATGGGAAGTTAGATGTTCGATGTTAGACTAGATTAGACGTTAGGTTAGATTAGGTTAGGTTAGGTTGTTAGGTTAGGTTAGGTTAGGTGAGGTGAGGTTAGGTCAGGTTAGGTTATGTTAGGTTATGTTAGGTTAGGTTAGGTTAGGTTAGATGTTAGATGTTAGATTATATTAAATGGGAAGTTAGATGTTCGATGTTAGACTAGATTAGACGTTAGGTTAGGTTAGGTTAGGTTGTTAGGTTTGTTTAGGTTAGGTTAGGTTAGGTTAGGTTAGGTTAGGTTAGGTTAGGTCAGGTCAGGTCAGGTCAGGTCAGGTCAGGTCAGGTCAGGTCAGGTCAGGTAAGATTAGGTTAGGTTAGGTTAGGTTAGGTTAGGTTAGGTTAGGTTAGGTCAGGTCAGGTCAGGTCAGGTCAGGTCAGGTCAGGTTAGGTTGGTTAGGTTAGGTTAGGTTAGGTTAGGTTAGGTTAGGTTAGGTTAGGTTAGGTTAGGTGTTAGATGTTAGATTAAATTAGATGTTAAGTTAGATGTTAGATGTTAGACTAGATTAGACGTTAGGTTAGGTTAGGTTAGGTTAGGTTGTTAGGTTAGGTTAGGTTAGGTTAGGTTAGGTTAGGTTAGGTTAGGATTAGATGTTAGGTTAGATGTTAGATGTTAGATTAGATTAGATGTTAGGTTAGGTTAGGTTAGGTTGGGTTAGGTTAGGTTAGGTTAGGTTAGGTGAGGTTAGGTGAGGTGAGGTGAGGTTAGGTTAGGTTAGGTTAGGTTATGTTAGGTTAGGTTAGGTTAGGTTAGGTTAGATGTTAGATCTTAGATTATATTAGATTGGAAGTTAGATGTTCGATGTTAGACTACATTAGACGTTAGGTTAGGTTAGGTTAGGTTGTTAGGTTAGGTTAGGTTAGGTTAGGTTAGGTTAGGTTAGGTCAGGTCAGGTCAGGTCAGGTCAGGTCAGGTCAGGTCAGGTTAGGTTAGGTTAGGTTAGGTTAGGTTAGGTTAGGTTAGGTCAGGTCAGGTCAGGTCAGGTCAGGTCAGGTCAGGTCAGGTTAGGTTAGGTTAGGTTAGGTTAGGTTAGGTTAGGTTAGGTGTTAGATGTGAGATTAAATTAGATGTTAGGTTAGATGTTAGATGTTAGATTAGATTAGATGTTAGGTAAGGTTAGGTTAGGTTAGGTTAGGTTAGGTTAGGTTACGTTAGGTTAGGTTAGGTTAGGTTAGGTTAGTTTAGGTTAGGTTAGGTTAGGTTAGGTTAGGTTAGGGTAGGTTAGGTTAGGTTAGGTTAGGTTAGGTTAGCTAAGGTTAGGTTAGGTTAGGTTAGGTTAAGTTAGGTGTTAGATGTTAGATTAGATTAGATGTTAAGTTAGATGTTAGATGTTAGATTAGATTAGATATTAGGTTAGGGTAGGTTAGGATTAGATGTTACGTTAGATGTTAGATGTTAGATTAGATTAGATGTTTGGTTAGGTTAGGTTAGGTTAGGTTGGGTTAGGTTAGGTTAGGTTAGGTTAGGTGAGGTGAGGTTAGGTTAGGTTAGGTTAGGTTAGGTTATGTTAGGTTAGGTTAGGTTAGGTTAGGTTAGATGTTAGATGTTAGATTATATTAAAAGGGAAGTTAGATGTTCGATGTTAGACTAGATTAGACGTTAGGTTAGGTTAGGTTAGGTTAGGTTAAGTTAGGTTAGGTTAGGTTAGGATTAGATGTTAGGTTAGATGTTCGATGTTAGACTAGATTAGACGTTAGGTTAGGTTAGGTTAGGTTGTTAGGTTAGGTTAGGTTAGGTTAGGTTAGGTTAGGTTAGGTCAGGTCAGGTCAGGTCAGGTCAGGTCAGGTCAGGTCAGGTTAGGTTAGGTTAGGTTAGGTTAGGTTAGGTTAGGTTAGGTTAGGTTAGGTCAGGTCAGGTCAGGTCAGGTCAGGTCAGGTCAGGTCAGGTTAGGTTAGGTTAGGTTAGGTTATGTTAGGTTAGGTTAGGTTAGGTTAGGTTAGGTTAGGTGTTAGATGTTAGATTAAATTAGATGTTTAGATGTTAGATGTTAGATTAGATTAGATGTTAGGTTAGGTTAGGTTAGGTTAGGTTAGGTGTTAGATGCTAGATTAGATTAGATGTTAAGTTAGATGTTAGATGTTAGATTAGATTAGATGTTAGGTTAGGTTAGGTTAGGTTAGTTTAGGATTAGATGTTACGTTAGATGTTAGATGTTAGATTAGATTAGATGTTAGGTTAGGTTAGGTTAGGTTAGGTTGATTTAAGTTAGGTTAGGTTAGGTGAGGTGAGGTGAGGTGAGGTTAGGTTAGGTTAGATGTTAAATGTTAGAATATGATAAATGGGAAGTTAGATGTTCGATGTTAGACTAGATTAAATGGGAAGTTAGATGTTCGATGTTAGACTAGATTAGACGTTAGGTTAGGTTAGGTTAGGTTGTTAGGTTTGTTTAGGTTAGGTTAGGTTAGGTTAGGTTAGGTTAGGTTAGGTTAGGTTAGGTCAGGTCAGGTCAGGTCAGGTCAGGTCAGGTCAGGTAAGATTAGGTTAGGTTAGGTTAGGTTAGGTTAGGTTAGGTTAGGTTAGGTCAGGTCAGGTCAGGTCAGGTCAGGTTAGGTTGGTTAGGTTAGGTTAGGTTAGGTTAGGTTAGGTTAGGTTAGGTGTTAGATGTTAGATTAAATTAGATGTTAAGTTAGATGTTAGATGTTAGACTAGATTAGACGTTAGGTTAGGTTAGGTTAGGTTAGGTTGTTAGGTTAGGTTAGGTTAGGTTAGGTTAGGTTAGGTTAGGTTAGGATTAGATGTTAGGTTAGATGTTAGATGTTAGATTAGATTAGGTGTTAGGTTAGGTTAGGTTAGGTTGGGTTAGGTTAGGTTAGGTTAGGTTAGGTGAGGTTAGGTGAGGTGAGGTGAGGTTAGGTTAGGTTAGGTTAGGTTATGTTAGGTTAGGTTAGGTTAGGTTAGGTTAGATGTTAGATCTTAGATTATATTAGATTGGAAGTTAGATGTTCGATGTTAGACTACATTAGACGTTAGGTTAGGTTAGGTTAGGTTGTTAGGTTAGGTTAGGTTAGGTTAGGTTAGGTTAGGTTAGGTCAGGTCAGGTCAGGTCAGGTCAGGTCAGGTCAGGTCAGGTTAGGTTAGGTTAGGTTAGGTTAGGTTAGGTTAGGTTAGGTCAGGTCAGGTCAGGTCAGGTCAGGTCAGGTCAGGTCAGGTTAGGTTAGGTTAGGTTAGGTTAGGTTAGGTTAGGTTAGGTTAGGTGTTAGATGTGAGATTAAATTAGATGTTAAGTTAGATGTTAGATGTTAGATTAGATTAGATGTTAGGTAAGGTTAGGTTAGGTTAGGTTAGGTTAGGTTAGGTTACGTTAGGTTAGGTTAGATTAGGTTAGGTTAGGTTAGTTTAGGTTAGGTTAGGTTAGGTTAGGTTAGGGTAGGTTAGGTTAGGTTAGGTTAGGTTAGGTTAGGTTAGCTAAGGTTAGGTTAGGTTAGGTTAGGTTAGGTTAGGTGTTAGATGTTAGATTAGATTAGATGTTAAGTTAGATGTTAGATGTTAGATTAGATTAGATGTTAGGTTAGGGTAGGTTAGGATTAGATGTTACGTTAGATGTTAGATGTTAGATTAGATTAGATGTTTGGTTAGGTTAGGTTAGGTTAGGTTGGGTTAGGTTAGGTTAGGTTAGGTTAGGTGAGGTGAGGTTAGGTTAGGTTAGGTTAGGTTAGGTTATGTTAGGTTAGGTTAGGTTAGGTTAGGTTAGATGTTAGATGTTAGATTATATTAAAAGGGAAGTTAGATGTTCGATGTTAGACTAGATTAGACGTTAGGTTAGGTTAGGTTAGGTTAGGTTAGGTTAAGTTAGGTTAGGTTAGGTTAGGATTAGATGTTAGGTTAGATGTTCGATGTTAGACTAGATTAGACGTTAGGTTAGGTTAGGTTAGGTTAGGTTAGGTTAGGTTAGGTTAGGTCAGGTCAGGTCAGGTCAGGTCAGGTCAGGTCAGGTCAGGTCAGGTTAGGTTAGGTTAGGTTAGGTTAGGTTAGGTTAGGTTAGGTTAGGTTAGGTCAGGTCAGGTCAGGTCAGGTCAGGTCAGGTCAGGTCAGGTTAGGTTAGGTTAGGTTAGGTTATGTTAGGTTAGGTTAGGTTAGGTTAGGTTAGGTTAGGTTAGGTTAGGTGTTAGATGTTAGATTAAATTAGATGTTTAGATGTTAGATGTTAGATTAGATTAGATGTTAGGTTAGGTTAGGTTAGGTTAGGTTAGGTGTTAGATGCTAGATTAGATTAGATGTTAAGTTAGATGTTAGATGTTAGATTAGATTAGATGTTAGGTTAGGTTAGGTTAGGTTAGTTTAGGATTAGATGTTACGTTAGATGTTAGATGTTAGATTAGATTAGATGTTGGGTTAGGTTAGGTTAGGTTAGGTTGATTTAAGTTAGGTTAGGTTAGGTGAGGTGAGGTGAGGTGAGGTTAGGTTAGGTTAGGTTAGGTTAGATGTTAAATGTTAGAATATGATAAATGGGAAGTTAGATGTTCGATGTTAGACTAGATTAGACGTTAGGTTAGGTTAGGTTAGGTTAGGTTAGGTTAGGTTAGGTGTTAGATGTTAGATTAAATTAGATGTTAAGTTAGATGTTAGATGTTAGATTAGATTAGATGTTAGGTTAGGTTAGGTTGATTTAAGTTAGGTTAGGTTAGGTGAGGTGAGGTGAGGTTAGGTTAGGTTAGGTTATGTTAGGTTAGGTTAGGTTAGGTAAGGTTAGGTTAGATGTTAGATGTTAGAATATGATAAATGGGAAGTTAGATGTTCGATGTTAGACTAGATTAGACGTTAGGTTAGATTAGGTTAGGTTAGGTTGTTAGGTTAGGTTAGGTTAGGTTAGGTGAGGTGAGGTTAGGTCAGGTTAGGTTAGGTTAGGTTATATTAGGTTAGGTTAGGTTAGGTTAGGTTAGATGTTAGATGTTAGATAATATTAAATGGGAAGTTAGATGTTCGATGTTAGACTAGATTAGACGTTAGGTTAGGTTAGGTTAGGTTAGGTTAGGTTAGGTTAGGTTAGGTCAGGTCAGGTCAGGTCAGGTCAGGTCAGGTCAGGTCAGGTCAGGTCAGGTTAGATTAGGTTAGCTTAGGTTAGGTTAGGTTAGGTTAGGTTAGGTTAGGTTAGGTTAGGTTAGGTGTTAGATGCTAGATTAGATTAGATGTTAAGTTAGATGTTAGATGTTAGATTAGATTAGATGTTAGGTTAGGTTAGGTTGATTTAAGTTAGGTTAGGTTAGGTGAGGTGAGGTGAGGTTAGGTTAGGTTAGGTTATGTTAGGTTAGGTTAGGTTAGGTTAGATGTTAGATGTTAGAATATGATAAATGGGAAGTTAGATGTTCGATGCTAGACTAGATTAGACGTTAGGTTAGATTAGGTTAGGTTAGGTTGTTAGGTTAGGTTAGGTTAGGTTAGGTGAGGTGAGGTTAGGTCAGGTTAGGTTAGGTTAGGTTATGTTAGGTTAGGTTAGGTTAGGTTAGGTTAGGTTAGATGTTAGATGTTAGATAATATTAAATGGGAAGTTAGATGTTCGATGTTAGACTAGATTAGACGTTAGGTTAGGTTAGGTTAGGTTGTTAGGTTTGTTTAGGTTAGGTTAGGTTAGGTTAGGTTAGGTTAGGTTAGGTTAGGTCAGGTCAGGTCAGGTCAGGTCAGGTTAGGTCAGGTCAGGTCAGGTCAGGTTAGATTAGGTTAGCTTAGGTTAGGTTAGGTTAGGTTAGGTTAGGTTAGGTTAGGTTAGGTTAGGTTAGGTTAGGTCAGGTCAGGTCAGGTCAGGTCAGGTCAGGTCAGGTTAGGTTGGTTAGGTTAGGTTAGGTTAGGTTAGGTTAGGTTAGGTTAGGTTAGGTGTTAGATGTTAGATTAAATTAGATGTTAAGTTAGATGTTAGATGTTAGACTAGATTAGACGTTAGGTTAGGTTAGGTTAGGTTAGGTTGTTAGGTTAGGTTAGGTTAGGTTAGGTTAGGTTAGGTTAGGTTAGGTTAGGTTAGGTCAGGTCAGGTCAGGTCAGGTCAGGTCAGGTCAGGTTAGGTTAGGTTAGGTTAGGTTAGGTTAGGTTAGGTGTTAGATGTTAGATGAAATTAGATGTTAAGATAGATGTTAGATGTTAGATTAGATTAGATGTTAGGTTAGGTTAGGTTAGGTTAGGTTAGGTTAGGTTAGTTTACATTAGGTTAATTTAGGTTAGGTTAGGTTAGGTTAGGTTAGGGTGGGTTAGGTTAGGTTAGGTTAGGTTAGGTTAGGTTAGCTAAGGTTAGGTTAGGTTAGGTTAGGTTAGGTTAGGTTAGGTTAGGTGTTATGTGTTAGAATAGATTAGATGTTAAGTTAGATGTTAGATGTTAGATTAGATTAGATGTTAGGTTAGGGTAGGTTAGGATTAGATGTTACGTTAGATGTTAGATGTTAGATTAGATTAGATGTTAGGTTAGGTTAGGTTGGGTTAGGTTAGGTTAGGTTAGGTTAGGTTAGGTGAGGTGAGGTTAGGTTAGGTTAGGTTAGGTTATGTTAGGTTAGGTTAGGTTAGGTTAGGTTAGATGTTAGATGTTAGATTATATTAAAAGGGAAGTTAGATGTTCGATGTTAGACTAGATTAGACGTTAGGTTAGGTTAGGTTAGGTTAGGTTAGGTTAAGTTAGGTTAGGTTAGGTTAGGATTAGATGTTAGGTTAGATGTTAGATGTTAGATTAGATTAGATGTTAGGTTAGGTTAGGTTAGGTTGGGTTAGGTTAGGTTAGGTTAGGTTAGGTGAGGTGAGGTTAGGTTAGGTTAGGTTAGGTTAGGTTATGTTAGGTTAGGTTAGGTTAGGTTAGGTTAGATGTTAGATGTTAGATTATATTAGATGGGAAGTTAGATGTTCGATGTTAGACTAGATTAGACGTTAGGTTAGGTTAGGTTAGGTTGTTAGGTTAGGTTAGGTTAGGTTAGGTTAGGTCAGGTCAGGTCAGGTCAGGTCAGGTCAGGTTAGGTTAGGTTAGGTTAGGTTAGGTTAGGTTAGGTTAGGTTAGGTCAGGTCAGGTCAGGTCAGGTCAGGTCAGGTCAGGTCAGGTTAGGTTAGGTTAGGTTAGGTTAGGTTTGGTTAGGTTAGGTTAGGTTAGGTTAGGTGTTAGATGTTAGATTAAATTAGATGTTAAGTTAGATGTTAGATGTTAGATTAGATTAGATGTTAGGTTAGGTTAGGTTAGGTTAGGTTAGGTGTTAGATGCTAGATTAGATTAGATGTTAAGTTAGATGTTAGATGTTAGATTAGATTAGATGTTAGGTTAGGTTAGGTTAGTTTAGGATTAGAGGTTACGTTAGATGTTAGATGTTAGATTAGATTAGATGTTAGGTTAGGTTAGGTTAGAATAGGTTGATTTAAGTTAGGTTAGGTTAGGTGAGGTGAGGTGAGGTGAGGTTAGGTTAGGTTAGGTCAGGTTAGATGTTAAATGTTAGAATATGATAAATGGGAAGTTAGATGTTCGATGTTAGACTAGATTAGACGTATGGTTAGGTTAGGTTAGGTTAGGTGTTAGATGTTAGATTAAATTAGATGTTAAGTTAGATGTTAGATGTTAGATTAGATTAGATGTTAGGTTTGGTTAGGTTAGGTTAGGTTAGGTTAGGTTAGGTGTTAGATGCTAGATTAGATTAGATGTTAAGTTAGATGTTAGATGTTAGATTAGATTAGATGTTAGGTTAGGTTAGGTTGATTTAAGTTAGGTTAGGTTAGGTGAGGTGAGGTGAGGTGAGGTTAGGTTAGGTTAGGTTAGGTTAGGTTAGATGTTAGATGTTAGAATATGATAATTGGGAAGTTAGATGTTCGATGTTAGACTAGATTAGACGTTAGGTTAGATTAGGTTAGGTTAGGTTGTTAGGTTAGGTTAGGTTAGGTTAGGTGAGGTGAGGTTAGGTCAGGTTAGGTTAGGTTAGGTTATGTTAGGTTAGGTTAGGTTAGGTTAGGTTATATGTTAGATGTTAGATAATATTAAATGGGAAGTTAGATGTTCGATGTTAGACTAGATTAGACGTTAGGTTAGGTTAGGTTAGGTTGTTAGGTTTGTTTAGGTTAGGTTAGGTTAGGTTAGGTTAGGTTAGGTTAGGTTAGGTTAGGTTAGGTCAGGTTAGGTTAGGATTAGATGTTAGGTTAGATGTTAGATGTTAGATTAGATTAGATGTTAGGTTAGGTTAGGTTAGGTTGGGTTAGGTTAGGTTAGGTTAGGTTAGGTGAGGTTAGGTGAGGTGAGGTGAGGTTAGGTTAGGTTAGGTTAGGTTATGTTAGGTTAGGTTAGGTTAGGTTAGGTTAGATGTTAGATCTTAGATTATATTAGATTGGAAGTTAGATGTTCGATGTTAGACTACATTAGACGTTAGGTTAGGTTAGGTTAGGTTGTTAGGTTAGGTTAGGTTAGGTTAGGTTAGGTTAGGTTAGGTCAGGTCAGGTCAGGTCAGGTCAGGTCAGGTCAGGTCAGGTTAGGTTAGGTTAGGTTAGGTTAGGTTAGGTTAGGTCAGGTCAGGTCAGGTCAGGTCAGGTCAGGTCAGGTCAGGTTAGGTTAGGTTAGGTTAGGTTAGGTTAGGTTAGGTTAGGTTAGGTGTTAGATGTGAGATTAAATTAGATGTTAGGTTAGATGTTAGATGTTAGATTAGATTAGATGTTAGGTAAGGTTAGGTTAGGTTAGGTTAGGTTAGGTTAGGTTACGTTAGGTTAGGTTAGGTTAGGTTAGGTTAGGTTAGTTTAGGTTAGGTTAGGTTAGGTTAGGTTAGGTTAGGTTAGGGTAGGTTAGGTTAGGTTAGGTTAGGTTAGGTTAGGTTAGCTAAGGTTAGGTTAGGTTAGGTTAGGTTAGGTTAGGTGTTAGATGTTAGATTAGATTAGATGTTAAGTTAGATGTTAGATTAGATTAGATGTTAGGTTAGGGTAGGTTAGGATTAGATGTTACGTTAGATGTTAGATGTTAGATTAGATTAGATGTTTGGTTAGGTTAGGTTAGGTTAGGTTGGGTTAGGTTAGGTTAGGTTAGGTTAGGTGAGGTGAGGTTAGGTTAGGTTAGGTTAGGTTAGGTTATGTTAGGTTAGGTTAGGTTAGGTTAGGTTAGATGTTAGATGTTAGATTATATTAAAAGGGAAGTTAGATGTTCGATGTTAGACTAGATTAGACGTTAGGTTAGGTTAGGTTAGGTTAGGTTAAGTTAGGTTAGGTTAGGTTAGGATTAGATGTTAGGTTAGATGTTCGATGTTAGACTAGATTAGACGTTAGGTTAGGTTAGGTTAGGTTGGGTTAGGTTAGGTTAGGTTAGGTTAGGTGAGGTGAGGTTAGGTTAGGTTAGGTTAGGTTAGGTTATGTTAGGTTAGGTTAGGTTAGGTTAGATGTTAGATGTTAGATTGTATTAGATGGGAAGTTAGATGTTCGATGTTAGACTAGATTAGACGTTAGGTTAGGTTAGGTTAGGTTGTTAGGTTAGGTTAGGTTAGGTTAGGTCAGGTCAGGTCAGGTCAGGTCAGGTCAGGTCAGGTCAGGTCAGGTTAGGTTAGGTTAGGTTAGGTTAGGTTAGGTTAGGTTAGGTTAGGTGTTAGATGTTAGAATAAATTAGATGTTAAGTTAGATGTTAGATGTTAGATTAGATTAGATGTTAGGTTAGGTTAGGTTAGGTTAGGTGTTAGATGCTAGATTAGATTAGATGTTAAGTTAGATGTTAGATGTTAGATTAGATTAGATGTTAGGTTAGGTTAGGTTAGGTTAGTTTAGGATTAGATGTTACGTTAGATGTTAGATGTTAGATTAGATTAGATGTTAGGTTGGGTTAGGTTAGGTTAGGTTGATTTAAGTTAGGTTAGGTGAGGTGAGGTGAGGTGAGGTTAGGTTAGGTTAGGTTATGTTAGGTTAGGTTAGGTTAGATGTTAGATGTTAGAATATGATAAATGGGAAGTTAGATGTTCGATGTTAGACTAGATTAGACGTTAGGTTAGATTAGGTTAGGTTAGGTTGTTAGGTTAGGTTAGGTTAGGTGAGGTGAGGTTAGGTCAGGTTAGGTTAGGTTAGGTTATGTTAGGTTAGGTTAGGTTAGGTTAGGTTAGATGTTAGATGTTAGATTATATTAAATCAGAAAGTTAGATGTTCGATGTTAGACTAGATTAGACGTTAGGTTAGGTTAGGTTAGGTTAGGTTAGGTTAGGTTAGGTTAGGTTGGGTTAGGTTAGGTTAGGTTAGGTTAGGTTAGGATTAGATGTTAGGTTAGATGTTAGATGTTAGATTAGATTAGATGTTAGGTTAGGTTAGGTTAGGTGAGGTGAGGTTAGGTTAGGTTAGGTTAGGTTAGGTCAGGTCAGGTCAGGTCAGGTCAGGTCAGGTCAGGTTAGGTTAGGTTAGGTTAGGTTAGGTTAGGTTAGGTTAGGTTAGGTCAGGTCAGGTCAGGTCAGGTCAGGTCAGGTCAGGTCAGGTTAGGTTAGGTTAGGTTAGGTTAGGTTAGGTTAGGTTAGGTTAGGTTAGGTTAGGTGTTAGATGTTAGATTAAATTAGATGTTAAGTTAGATGTTAGATGTTAGATTAGATTAGATGTTAGGTTAGGTTAGGTTAGGTTAGGTTAGGTGTTAGATGCTAGATTAGATTAGATGTTAAGTTAGATGTTAGATGTTAGATTAGATTAGATGTTAGGTTAGGTTAGGTTAGTTTAGGATTAGATGTTACGTTAGATGTTAGATGTTAGATTAGATTAGATGTTAGGTTAGGTTAGGTTAGAATAGGTTGATTTAAGTTAGGTTAGGTTAGGTGAGGTGAGGTGAGGTTAGGTTAGGTTAGGTCAGGTTAGATGTTAAATGTTAGAATATGATAAATGGGAAGTTAGATGTTCGATGTTAGACTAGATTAGACGTATGGTTAGGTTAGGTTAGGTTAGGTGTTAGATGTTAGATTAAATTAGATGTTAAGTTAGATGTTAGATGTTAGATTAGATTAGATGTTAGGTTTGGTTAGGTTAGGTTAGGTTAGGTTAGGTTAGGTTAGGTGTTAGATGCTAGATTAGATTAGATGTTAAGTTAGATGTTAGATGTTAGATTAGATTAGATGTTAGGTTAGGTTAGGTTGATTTAAGTTAGGTTAGGTTAGGTGAGGTGAGGTGAGGTGAGGTTAGGTTAGGTTAGGTTAGGTTAGGTTAGATGTTAGATGTTAGAATATGATAATTGGGAAGTTAGATGTTCGATGTTAGACTAGATTAGACGTTAGGTTAGATTAGGTTAGGTTAGGTTGTTAGGTTAGGTTAGGTTAGGTTAGGTGAGGTGAGGTTAGGTCAGGTTAGGTTAGGTTAGGTTATGTTAGGTTAGGTTAGGTTAGGTTAGGTTAGATGTTAGATGTTAGATAATATTAAATGGGAAGTTAGATGTTCGATGTTAGACTAGATTAGACGTTAGGTTAGGTTAGGTTAGGTTGTTAGGTTTGTTTAGGTTAGGTTAGGTTAGGTTAGGTTAGGTTAGGTTAGGTTAGGTTAGGTTAGGTTAGGTCAGGTTAGGTTAGGATTAGATGTTAGGTTAGATGTTAGATGTTAGATTAGATTAGATGTTAGGTTAGGTTAGGTTAGGTTGGGTTAGGTTAGGTTAGGTTAGGTTAGGTGAGGTTAGGTGAGGTGAGGTGAGGTTAGGTTAGGTTAGGTTAGGTTATGTTAGGTTAGGTTAGGTTAGGTTAGGTTAGATGTTAGATCTTAGATTATATTAGATTGGAAGTTAGATGTTCGATGTTAGACTACATTAGACGTTAGGTTAGGTTAGGTTAGGTTGTTAGGTTAGGTTAGGTTAGGTTAGGTTAGGTTAGGTTAGGTCAGGTCAGGTCAGGTCAGGTCAGGTCAGGTCAGGTCAGGTTAGGTTAGGTTAGGTTAGGTTAGGTTAGGTTAGGTCAGGTCAGGTCAGGTCAGGTCAGGTCAGGTCAGGTCAGGTTAGGTTAGGTTAGGTTAGGTTAGGTTAGGTTAGGTTAGGTTAGGTGTTAGATGTGAGATTAAATTAGATGTTAGGTTAGATGTTAGATGTTAGATTAGATTAGATGTTAGGTAAGGTTAGGTTAGGTTAGGTTAGGTTAGGTTAGGTTACGTTAGGTTAGGTTAGGTTAGGTTAGGTTAGGTTAGTTTAGGTTAGGTTAGGTTAGGTTAGGTTAGGTTAGGTTAGGGTAGGTTAGGTTAGGTTAGGTTAGGTTAGGTTAGGTTAGCTAAGGTTAGGTTAGGTTAGGTTAGGTTAGGTTAGGTGTTAGATGTTAGATTAGATTAGATGTTAAGTTAGATGTTAGATTAGATTAGATGTTAGGTTAGGGTAGGTTAGGATTAGATGTTACGTTAGATGTTAGATGTTAGATTAGATTAGATGTTTGGTTAGGTTAGGTTAGGTTAGGTTGGGTTAGGTTAGGTTAGGTTAGGTTAGGTGAGGTGAGGTTAGGTTAGGTTAGGTTAGGTTAGGTTATGTTAGGTTAGGTTAGGTTAGGTTAGGTTAGATGTTAGATGTTAGATTATATTAAAAGGGAAGTTAGATGTTCGATGTTAGACTAGATTAGACGTTAGGTTAGGTTAGGTTAGGTTAGGTTAAGTTAGGTTAGGTTAGGTTAGGATTAGATGTTAGGTTAGATGTTCGATGTTAGACTAGATTAGACGTTAGGTTAGGTTAGGTTAGGTTGGGTTAGGTTAGGTTAGGTTAGGTTAGGTGAGGTGAGGTTAGGTTAGGTTAGGTTAGGTTAGGTTATGTTAGGTTAGGTTAGGTTAGGTTAGATGTTAGATGTTAGATTGTATTAGATGGGAAGTTAGATGTTCGATGTTAGACTAGATTAGACGTTAGGTTAGGTTAGGTTAGGTTGTTAGGTTAGGTTAGGTTAGGTTAGGTCAGGTCAGGTCAGGTCAGGTCAGGTCAGGTCAGGTCAGGTCAGGTTAGGTTAGGTTAGGTTAGGTTAGGTTAGGTTAGGTTAGGTTAGGTGTTAGATGTTAGAATAAATTAGATGTTAAGTTAGATGTTAGATGTTAGATTAGATTAGATGTTAGGTTAGGTTAGGTTAGGTTAGGTGTTAGATGCTAGATTAGATTAGATGTTAAGTTAGATGTTAGATGTTAGATTAGATTAGATGTTAGGTTAGGTTAGGTTAGGTTAGTTTAGGATTAGATGTTACGTTAGATGTTAGATGTTAGATTAGATTAGATGTTAGGTTGGGTTAGGTTAGGTTAGGTTGATTTAAGTTAGGTTAGGTGAGGTGAGGTGAGGTGAGGTTAGGTTAGGTTAGGTTATGTTAGGTTAGGTTAGGTTAGATGTTAGATGTTAGAATATGATAAATGGGAAGTTAGATGTTCGATGTTAGACTAGATTAGACGTTAGGTTAGATTAGGTTAGGTTAGGTTGTTAGGTTAGGTTAGGTTAGGTGAGGTGAGGTTAGGTCAGGTTAGGTTAGGTTAGGTTATGTTAGGTTAGGTTAGGTTAGGTTAGGTTAGATGTTAGATGTTAGATTATATTAAATCAGAAAGTTAGATGTTCGATGTTAGACTAGATTAGACGTTAGGTTAGGTTAGGTTAGGTTAGGTTAGGTTAGGTTAGGTTGGGTTAGGTTAGGTTAGGTTAGGTTAGGTTAGGATTAGATGTTAGGTTAGATGTTAGATGTTAGATTAGATTAGATGTTAGGTTAGGTTAGGTTAGGTGAGGTGAGGTTAGGTTAGGTTAGGTTAGGTTAGGTCAGGTCAGGTCAGGTCAGGTCAGGTCAGGTCAGGTTAGGTTAGGTTAGGTTAGGTTAGGTTAGGTTAGGTTAGGTTAGGTCAGGTCAGGTCAGGTCAGGTCAGGTCAGGTCAGGTCAGGTTAGGTTAGGTTAGGTTAGGTTAGGTTAGGTTAGGTTAGGTTAGGTTAGGTTAGGTGTTAGATGTTAGATTAAATTAGATGTTAAGTTAGATGTTAGATGTTAGATTAGATTAGATGTTAGGTTAGGTTAGGTTAGGTTAGGTTAGGTGTTAGATGCTAGATTAGATTAGATGTTAAGTTAGATGTTAGATGTTAGATTAGATTAGATGTTAGGTTAGGTTAGGTTAGTTTAGGATTAGATGTTACGTTAGATGTTAGATGTTAGATTAGATTAGATGTTAGGTTAGGTTAGGTTAGAATAGGTTGATTTAAGTTAGGTTAGGTTAGGTGAGGTGAGGTGAGGTGAGGTTAGGTTAGGTTAGGTCAGGTTAGATGTTAAATGTTAGAATATGATAAATGGGAAGTTAGATGTTCGATGTTAGACTAGATTAGACGTATGGTTAGGTTAGGTTAGGTTAGGTGTTAGATGTTAGATTAAATTAGATGTTAAGTTAGATGTTAGATGTTAGATTAGATTAGATGTTAGGTTTGGTTAGGTTAGGTTAGGTTAGGTTAGGTTAGGTTAGGTGTTAGATGCTAGATTAGATTAGATGTTAAGTTAGATGTTAGATGTTAGATTAGATTAGATGTTAGGTTAGGTTAGGTTGATTTAAGTTAGGTTAGGTTAGGTGAGGTGAGGTGAGGTGAGGTTAGGTTAGGTTAGGTTAGGTTAGGTTAGATGTTAGATGTTAGAATATGATAATTGGGAAGTTAGATGTTCGATGTTAGACTAGATTAGACGTTAGGTTAGATTAGGTTAGGTTAGGTTGTTAGGTTAGGTTAGGTTAGGTTAGGTGAGGTGAGGTTAGGTCAGGTTAGGTTAGGTTAGGTTATGTTAGGTTAGGTTAGGTTAGGTTAGGTTAGATGTTAGATGTTAGATAATATTAAATGGGAAGTTAGATGTTCGATGTTAGACTAGATTAGACGTTAGGTTAGGTTAGGTTAGGTTGTTAGGTTTGTTTAGGTTAGGTTAGGTTAGGTTAGGTTAGGTTAGGTTAGGTTAGGTCAGGTTAGGTTAGGATTAGATGTTAGGTTAGATGTTAGATGTTAGATTAGATTAGATGTTAGGTTAGGTTAGGTTAGGTTGGGTTAGGTTAGGTTAGGTTAGGTTAGGTGAGGTTAGGTGAGGTGAGGTGAGGTTAGGTTAGGTTAGGTTAGGTTATGTTAGGTTAGGTTAGGTTAGGTTAGGTTAGGTTAGATGTTAGATCTTAGATTATATTAGATTGGAAGTTAGATGTTCGATGTTAGACTACATTAGACGTTAGGTTAGGTTAGGTTAGGTTGTTAGGTTAGGTTAGGTTAGGTTAGGTTAGGTTAGGTTAGGTCAGGTCAGGTCAGGTCAGGTCAGGTCAGGTCAGGTCAGGTTAGGTTAGGTTAGGTTAGGTTAGGTTAGGTTAGGTCAGGTCAGGTCAGGTCAGGTCAGGTCAGGTCAGGTTAGGTTAGGTTAGGTTAGGTTAGGTTAGGTTAGGTTAGGTTAGGTGTTAGATGTGAGATTAAATTAGATGTTAGGTTAGATGTTAGATGTTAGATTAGATTAGATGTTAGGTAAGGTTAGGTTAGGTTAGGTTAGGTTAGGTTAGGTTACGTTAGGTTAGGTTAGGTTAGGTTAGGTTAGGTTAGTTTAGGTTAGGTTAGGTTAGGTTAGGTTAGGTTAGGTTAGGGTAGGTTAGGTTAGGTTAGGTTAGGTTAGGTTAGGTTAGCTAAGGTTAGGTTAGGTTAGGTTAGGTTAGGTTAGGTGTTAGATGTTAGATTAGATTAGATGTTAAGTTAGATGTTAGATTAGATTAGATGTTAGGTTAGGGTAGGTTAGGATTAGATGTTACGTTAGATGTTAGATGTTAGATTAGATTAGATGTTTGGTTAGGTTAGGTTAGGTTAGGTTGGGTTAGGTTAGGTTAGGTTAGGTTAGGTGAGGTGAGGTTAGGTTAGGTTAGGTTAGGTTAGGTTATGTTAGGTTAGGTTAGGTTAGGTTAGGTTAGATGTTAGATGTTAGATTATATTAAAAGGGAAGTTAGATGTTCGATGTTAGACTAGATTAGACGTTAGGTTAGGTTAGGTTAGGTTAGGTTAGGTTAAGTTAGGTTAGGTTAGGTTAGGATTAGATGTTAGGTTAGATGTTCGATGTTAGACTAGATTAGACGTTAGGTTAGGTTAGGTTAGGTTGGGTTAGGTTAGGTTAGGTTAGGTTAGGTGAGGTGAGGTTAGGTTAGGTTAGGTTAGGTTAGGTTATGTTAGGTTAGGTTAGGTTAGGTTAGATGTTAGATGTTAGATTGTATTAGATGGGAAGTTAGATGTTCGATGTTAGACTAGATTAGACGTTAGGTTAGGTTAGGTTAGGTTGTTAGGTTAGGTTAGGTTAGGTTAGGTCAGGTCAGGTCAGGTCAGGTCAGGTCAGGTCAGGTCAGGTCAGGTTAGGTTAGGTTAGGTTAGGTTAGGTTAGGTTAGGTTAGGTTAGGTTAGGTTAGGTGTTAGATGTTAGAATAAATTAGATGTTAAGTTAGATGTTAGATGTTAGATTAGATTAGATGTTAGGTTAGGTTAGGTTAGGTTAGGTGTTAGATGCTAGATTAGATTAGATGTTAAGTTAGATGTTAGATGTTAGATTAGATTAGATGTTAGGTTAGGTTAGGTTAGGTTAGTTTAGGATTAGATGTTACGTTAGATGTTAGATGTTAGATTAGATTAGATGTTAGGTTGGGTTAGGTTAGGTTAGGTTGATTTAAGTTAGGTTAGGTGAGGTGAGGTGAGGTGAGGTTAGGTTAGGTTAGGTTATGTTAGGTTAGGTTAGGTTAGATGTTAGATGTTAGAATATGATAAATGGGAAGTTAGATGTTCGATGTTAGACTAGATTAGACGTTAGGTTAGATTAGGTTAGGTTAGGTTGTTAGGTTAGGTTAGGTTAGGTGAGGTGAGGTTAGGTCAGGTTAGGTTAGGTTAGGTTATGTTAGGTTAGGTTAGGTTAGGTTAGGTTAGATGTTAGATGTTAGATTATATTAAATCAGAAAGTTAGATGTTCGATGTTAGACTAGATTAGACGTTAGTTTAGGTTAGGTTAGGTTAGGTTAGGTTAGGTTAGGTTAGGTTGGGTTAGGTTAGGTTAGGTTAGGTTAGGTTAGGATTAGATGTTAGGTTAGATGTTAGATGTTAGATTAGATTAGATGTTAGGTTAGGTTAGGTTAGGTGAGGTGAGGTTAGGTTAGGTTAGGTTAGGTTAGATGTTAGATGTTAGATTATATTAGATGGGAAGTTAGATGTTCGATGTTAGACTAGATTAGACGTTAGGTTAGGTTAGGTTAGGTTAGGTTAGGTTAGGTTAGGTTAGGTTAGTTTAGGTTAGGTTAGGTTAGGTTAGGTTAGGTTAGGGTAGGTTAGGTTAGGTTAGGTTAGGTTAGGTTAGGTTAGGTTAGCTAAGGTTAGGTTAGGTTAGGTTAGGTTAGGTTAGGTTAGGTTAGGTTAGGTGTTAGAAGTTAGATTAGATTAGATGTTAAGTTAGATGTTAGATGTTAGATTAGATTAGATGTTAGGTTAGGTTAGGTTAGGATTAGATGTTACGTTAGATGTTAGATGTTAGATTAGATTAGATGTTAGGTTAGGTTAGGTTAGGTTAGGTTGGGTTAGGTTAGGTTAGGTTAGGTTAGGTGAGGTGAGGTTAGGTTAGGTTAGGTTAGGTTAGGTTATGTTAGGTTAGGTTAGGTTAGGTTAGATGTTAGATGTTAGATTATATTAAATGGGAAGTTAGATGTTCGATGTTAGACTAGATTAGACGTTAGGTTAGGTTAGGTTAGGTTAGGTTAGGTTAAGTTAGGTTAGGTTAGGTTAGGATTAGATGTTAGGTTAGATGTTAGATGTTAGATTAGATTAGATGTTAGGTTAGGTCAGGTTAGGTTGGGTTAGGTTAGGTTAGGTTAGGTTAGGTGAGGTGAGGTTAGGTTAGGTTAGGTTAGGTTAGGTTAGGTTAGGTTAGGTTAGATGTTAGATGTTAGATCATATTAGATGGGAAGTTAGATGTTCGATGTTAGACTAGATTAGACGTTAGGTTAGATTAGGTTAGGTTAGGTTAGGTTAGGTTAGGTTAGGTGAGGTGAGGTTAGGTCAGGTTAGGTTAGGTTAGGTTATGTTAGGTTAGGTTAGGTTAGGTTAGGTTAGATGTTAGATGTTAGATTATATTAAATGGGAAGTTAGATGTTCGATGTTAGACTAGATTAGACGTTAGGTTAGGTTAGGTTAGGTTGTTAGGTTTGTTTAGGTTAGGTTAGGTTAGGTTAGGTTAGGTTAGGTTAGGTTAGGTTAGGTTAGGTCAGGTCAGGTCAGGTCAGGTCAGGTCAGGTCAGGTCAGGTAAGATTAGGTTAGGTTAGGTTATGTTAGCTTAGGTTAGGTTAGGTTAGGTTAGGTTAGGTTAGGTCAGGTCAGGTCAGGTCAGGTCAGGTCAGGTTAGGTTGGTTAGGTTAGGTTAGGTTAGGTTAGGTTAGGTTAGGTTAGGTTAGGTGTTAGATGTTAGATTAAATTAGATGTTAAGTTAGATGTTAGATGTTAGACTAGATTAGACGTTAGGTTAGGTTAGGTTAGGTTAGGTTGTTAGGTTAGGTTAGGTTAGGTTAGGTTAGGATTAGATGTTAGGTTAGATGTTAGATGTTAGATTAGATTAGATGTTAGGTTAGGTTAGGTTAGGTTAGGTTAGGTGAGGTGAGGTGAGGTGAGGTTAGGTTAGGTTAGGTTAGGTTATGTTAGATTAGGTTAGGTTAGGTTAGATGTTAGATGTTAGATTATATTAGATTGGAAGTTAGATGTTCGATGTTAGACTACATTAGACGTTAGGTTAGGTTAGGTTAGGTTGTTAGGTTAGGTTAGGTTAGGTTAGGTTAGGTTAGGTTAGGTTAGGTTAGGTCAGGTCAGGTTGGTCAGGTCAGGTCAGGTCAGGTCAGGTTAGGTTAGGTTAGGTTAGGTTAGGTTAGGTTAGGATTAGATGTTACGTTAGATGTTAGATGTTAGATTAGATTAGATGTTAGGTTAGGTTAGGTTAGGTTAGGTTGGGTTAGGTTAGGTTAGGTTAGGTTAGGTGAGGTGAGGTTAGGTTAGGTTAGGTTAGGTTAGGTTAGGTTATGTTAGGTTAGGTTAGGTTAGGTTAGATGTTAGATGTTAGATTATATTAAATGGGAAGTTAGATGTTCGATGTTAGACTAGATTAGACGTTAGGTTAGGTTAGGTTAGGTTAGGTTAAGTTAGGTTAGGTTAGGTTAGGATTAGATGTTAGGTTAGATGTTAGATGTTAGATTAGATTAGAAGTTAGGTTAGGTTAGGTTAGGTTGGGTTAGGTTAGGTTAGGTTAGGTGAGGTGAGGTTAGGTTAGGTTAGGTTAGGTTAGGTTATGTTAGGTTAGGTTAGGTTAGGTTAGGTTAGATGTTAGATGTTAGATTATATTAGATGGGAAGTTAGATGTTCGATGTTAGACTAGATTAGACGTTAGGTTAGGTTAGGTTAGGTTGTTAGGTTAGGTTAGGTTAGGTTAGGTTAGGTCAGGTCAGGTCAGGTCAGGTCAGGTCAGGTCAGGTCAGGTTAGGTTAGGTTAGGTTAGGTTAGGTTAGGTTAGGTTAGGTCCGGTCAGGTCAGGTCAGGTCAGGTCAGGTCAGGTCAGGTCAGGTCAGGTCAGGTCAGGTTAGGTTAGGTTAGGTTAGGTTAGGTTAGGTTAGGTTAGGTTAGGTTAGGTTAGGTTAGGTGTTAGATGTTAGAATAAATTAGATGTTAAGTTAGATGTTAGATGTTAGATTAGATTAGATGTTAGGTTAGGTTAGGTTAGGTTAGGTTAGGTGTTAGATGCTAGATTAGATTAGATGTTAAGTTAGATGTTAGATGTTAGATTAGATTAGATGTTAGGTTAGGTTAGGTTAGGTTAGTTTAGGATTAGATGTTACGTTAGATGTTAGATGTTAGATTAGATTAGATGTTAGGTTAGGTTAGGTTAGGTTAGGTTGATTTAGGTTAGGTTAGGTGAGGTGAGGTGAGGTTAGGTTAGGTTAGGTTATGTTAGGTTAGGTTAGGTTAGATGTTAGATGTTAGAATATGATAAATGGGAAGTTAGATGTTCGATGTTAGACTAGATTAGACGTTAGGTTAGATTAGGTTAGGTTAGGTTGTTAGGTTAGGTTAGGTGAGGTGAGGTTAGGTCAGGTTAGGTTAGGTTAGGTTATGTTAGGTTAGGTTAGGTTAGGTTAGATGTTAGATGTTAGATTATATTAAATGGGAAGTTAGATGTTCGATGTTAGACTAGATTAGACGTTAGGTTAGGTTAGGTTAGGTTGTTAGGTTTGTTTAGGTTAGGTTAGGTTAGGTTAGGTTAGGTTAGGTTAGGTTAGGTTAGGTTAGGTTAGGTCAGGTCAGGTCAGGTCAGGTCAGGTCAGGTCAGGTCAGGTCAGGTAAGATTAGGTTAGGTTAGGTTAGGTTAGGTTAGGTTAGGTTAGGTTAGGTTAGGTTAGGTTAGGTCAGGTCAGGTCAGGTCAGGTCAGGTCAGGTCAGGTTAGGTTGGTTAGGTTAGGTTAGGTTAGGTTAGGTTAGGTTAGGTTAGGTTAGGTTAGGTGTTAGATGTTAGATTAAATTAGATGTTAAGTTAGATGTTAGATGTTAGACTAGATTAGACGTTAGGTTAGGTTAGGTTAGGCTGGGGTTAGGTTAAGTTAGGTTAGGTTAGGTTAGGATTAGATGTTAGGTTAGATGTTAGATGTTAGATTAGATTAGATGTTAGGTTAGGTAAGGTTAGGTTGGGTTGTTTAGGTTAGGTTAGGTTAGGTGAGGTGAGGTTAGGTTAGGTTAGGTTAGGTTAGGTGAGGTGAGGTTAGGTTAGGTTAGATGTTAGATGTTAGATTATATTAGATGGGAAGTTAGATGTTCGATGTTAGACTAGATTAGACGTTAGGTTAGGTTAGGTTGTTAGGTGTGTTTAGGTTAGGTTAGGTTAGGTTAGGTTAGGTTAGGTTAGGTTAGGTTAGGTTAGGTCAGGTCAGGTCAGGTCAGGTCAGGTCAGGTCAGGTAAGATTAGGTTAGGTTAGGTTAGGTTAGGTTAGGTTAGGTCAGGTCAGGTCAGGTCAGGTCAGGTCAGGTTAGGTTGGTTAGGTTAGGTTAGGTTAGGTTAGGTTAGGTTAGGTTAAGTTAGGTTAGATGTTAGATGTTAGATTATATTAAAAGGGAAGTTAGATGTTCGATGTTAGACTAGATTAGACGTTAGGTTAGGTTAGGTTAGGTTAGGTTAGGTTAAGTTAGGTTAGGTTAGGTTAGGATTAGATGTTAGGTTAGATGTTAGATGTTAGATTAGATTAGATGTTAGGTTAGGTTAGGTTAGGTTGGGTTAGGTTAGGTTAGGTTAGGTTAGGTGAGGTGAGGTTAGGTTAGGTTAGGTTAGGTTATGTTAGGTTAGGTTAGGTTAGGTTAGGTTAGATGTTAGATGTTAGATTATATTAGATGGGAAGTTAGATGTTCGATGTTAGACTAGATTAGACGTTAGGTTAGGTTAGGTTAGGTTGTTAGGTTAGGTTAGGTTAGGTTAGGTTAGGTTAGGTTAGGTCAGGTCAGGTCAGGTCAGGTCAGGTCAGGTCAGGTCAGGTCAGGTTAGGTTAGGTTAGGTTAGGTTAGGTTAGGTTAGGTTAGGTTAGGTCAGGTCAGGTCAGGTCAGGTCAGGTCAGGTCAGGTCAGGTTAGGTTAGGTTAGGTTAGGTGTTAGATGTTAGAATAAATATAGATGTTAAGTTAGATGTTAGATGTTAGATTAGATTAGATGTTAGGTTAGGTTAGGTTAGGTTAGGTTAGGTGTTAGATGCTAGATTAGATTAGATGTTAAGTTAGATGTTAGATGTTAGATTAGATTAGATGTTAGGTTAGGTTACGTTAGGTTAGTTTAGGATTAGATGTTACGTTAGATGTTAGATTAGATTAGATGTTAGGTTAGGTTAGGTTAGGTTAGGTTGATTTAAGTTTGGTTAGGTGAGGTGAGGTGAGGTTAGGTTAGGTTAGGTTATGTTAGGTTAGGTTAGGTTAGATGTTAGATGTTAGAATATGATAAATGGGATGTTAGATGTTCGATATTAGACTAGATTAGACGTTAGGTTAGATTAGGTTAGGTTAGGTTGTTAGGTTAGGTTAGGTTAGGTTAGGTGAGGTGAGGTTAGGTCAGGTTAGGTTAGGTTAGGTTATGTTAGGTTATGTTAGGTTAGGTTAGATGTTAGATGTTAGATTATATTAAATGGGAAGTTAGATGTTCGATGTTAGACTAGATTAGACGTTAGGTTAGGTTAGGTTAGGTTAGGTTAGGTTAGGTTGGGTTAGGTTAGGTTAGGTTAGGTTAGGTTAGGATTAGATGTTAGGTTAGATGTTAGATGTTAGATTAGATTAGATGTTAGGTTAGGTTAGGTTAGGTGAGGTGAGGTTAGGTTAGGTTAGGTTAGGTTAGATGTTAGATTTTAGATTATATTAGATGGGAAGTTAGATGTTCGATGTTAGACTAGATTAGACGTTAGGTTAGGTTAGGTTAGGTTAGGGTAGGTTAGGTTAGGTTAGGTTAGGTTAGGTTAGCTAAGGTTAGGTTAGGTTAGGTGTTAGATGTTAGATTAGATTAGATGTTAAGTTAGATGTTAGATTAGATTAGATGTTAGGTTAGGGTAGGTTAGGATTAGATGTTACGTTAGATGTTAGATGTTAGATTAGATTAGATGTTTGGTTAGGTTAGGTTAGGTTAGGTTGGGTTAGGTTAGGTTAGGTTAGGTTAGGTGAGGTGAGGTTAGGTTAGGTTAGGTTAGGTTAGGTTATGTTAGGTTAGGTTAGGTTAGGTTAGGTTAGATGTTAGATGTTAGATTATATTAAAAGGGAAGTTAGATGTTCGATGTTAGACTAGATTAGACGTTAGGTTAGGTTAGGTTAGGTTAGGTTAGGTTAAGTTAGCTTAGGTTAGGTTAGGATTAGATGTTAGGTTAGATGTTCGATGTTAGACTAGATTAGACGTTAGGTTAGGTTAGGTTAGGTTGGGTTAGGTTAGGTTAGGTTAGGTTAGGTGAGGTGAGGTTAGGTTAGGTTAGGTTAGGTTAGGTTATGTTAGGTTAGGTTAGGTTAGGTTAGATGTTAGATGTTAGATTGTATTAGATGGGAAGTTAGATGTTCGATGTTAGACTAGATTAGACGTTAGGTTAGGTTAGGTTAGGTTGTTAGGTTAGGTTAGGTTAGGTTAGGTCAGGTCAGGTCAGGTCAGGTCAGGTCAGGTCAGGTCAGGTCAGGTTAGGTTAGGTTAGGTTAGGTTAGGTTAGGTTAGGTTAGGTTAGGTTAGGTTAGGTGTTAGATGTTAGAATAAATTAGATGTTAAGTTAGATGTTAGATGTTAGATTAGATTAGATGTTAGGTTAGGTTAGGTTAGGTTAGGTTAGGTGTTAGATGCTAGATTAGATTAGATGTTAAGTTAGATGTTAGATGTTAGATTAGATTAGATGTTAGGTTAGGTTAGGTTAGGTTAGTTTAGGATTAGATGTTACGTTAGATGTTAGATGTTAGATTAGATTAGATGTTAGGTTGGGTTAGGTTAGGTTAGGTTGATTTAAGTTAGGTTAGGTGAGGTGAGGTGAGGTTAGGTTAGGTTAGGTTATGTTAGGTTAGGTTAGGTTAGATGTTAGATGTTAGAATATGATAAATGGGAAGTTAGATGTTCGATGTTAGACTAGATTAGACGTTAGGTTAGATTAGGTTAGGTTAGGTTGTTAGGTTAGGTTAGGTTAGGTGAGGTGAGGTTAGGTCAGGTTAGGTTAGGTTAGGTTATGTTAGGTTAGGTTAGGTTAGGTTAGGTTAGATGTTAGATGTTAGATTATATTAAATCAGAAAGTTAGATGTTCGATGTTAGACTAGATTAGACGTTAGGTTAGGTTAGGTTAGGTTAGGTTAGGTTAGGTTAGGTTAGGTTGGGTTAGGTTAGGTTAGGTTAGGTTAGGTTAGGATTAGATGTTAGGTTAGATGTTAGATGTTAGATTAGATTAGATGTTAGGTTAGGTTAGGTTAGGTGAGGTGAGGTTAGGTTAGGTTAGGTTAGGTTAGATGTTAGATGTTAGATTATTGGAATGCATCATGTAACCGCACTGAAAAACAAGGGACAAGGAAGGAACACACAAGACAGGCGCGGAACTCCGCGCCTGTTCCGCGCCTGTCTTGTGTGTTCCTTCCTTGTCCCTTGTTTTTCAGTGCGGTTACATGATGCATTCCATTAACGACCACCAACTAGCCCGCTTATCCCTGTTAAATATGTTAGATTATATTAGATGGGAAGTTAGATGTTCGATGTTAGACTAGATTAGACGTTAGGTTAGGTTAGGTTAGGTTAGGTTAGGTTAGGTTAGGTTAGGTTAGTTTAGGTTAGGTTAGGTTAGGTTAGGTTAGGTTAGGTTAGGGTAGGTTAGGTTAGGTTAGGTTAGGTTAGGTTAGGTTAGCTAAGGTTAGGTTAGGTTAGGTTAGGTTAGGTTAGGTTAGGTTAGGTTAGGTGTTAGAAGTTAGATTAGATTAGATGTTAAGTTAGATGTTAGATGTTAGATTAGATTAGATGTTAGGTTAGGTTAGGTTAGGATTAGATGTTACGTTAGATGTTAGATGTTAGATTAGATTAGATGTTAGGTTAGGTTAGGTTAGGTTAGGTTGGGTTAGGTTAGGTTAGGTTAGGTTAGGTGAGGTGAGGTTAGGTTAGGTTAGGTTAGGTTAGGTTATGTTAGGTTAGGTTAGGTTAGGTTAGATGTTAGATGTTAGATTATATTAAATGGGAAGTTAGATGTTCGATGTTAGACTAGATTAGACGTTAGGTTAGGTTAGGTTAGGTTAGGTTAGGTTAAGTTAGGTTAGGTTAGGTTAGGATTAGATGTTAGGTTAGATGTTAGATGTTAGATTAGATTAGATGTTAGGTTAGGTCAGGTTAGGTTGGGTTAGGTTAGGTTAGGTTAGGTTAGGTGAGGTGAGGTTAGGTTAGGTTAGGTTAGGTTAGGTTAGGTTAGGTTAGGTTAGATGTTAGATGTTAGATCATATTAGATGGGAAGTTAGATGTTCGATGTTAGACTAGATTAGACGTTAGGTTAGATTAGGTTAGGTTAGGTTAGGTTAGGTTAGGTGAGGTGAGGTTAGGTCAGGTTAGGTTAGGTTAGGTTATGTTAGGTTAGGTTAGGTTAGGTTAGATGTTAGATGTTAGATTATATTAAATGGGAAGTTAGATGTTCGATGTTAGACTAGATTAGACGTTAGGTTAGGTTAGGTTAGGTTGTTAGGTTTGTTTAGGTTAGGTTAGGTTAGGTTAGGTTAGGTTAGGTTAGGTTAGGTTAGGTTAGGTCAGGTCAGGTCAGGTCAGGTCAGGTCAGGTCAGGTAAGATTAGGTTAGGTTAGGTTATGTTAGCTTAGGTTAGGTTAGGTTAGGTTAGGTTAGGTTAGGTCAGGTCAGGTCAGGTCAGGTCAGGTCAGGTTAGGTTGGTTAGGTTAGGTTAGGTTAGGTTAGGTTAGGTTAGGTTAGGTTAGGTGTTAGATGTTAGATTAAATTAGATGTTAAGTTAGATGTTAGATGTTAGACTAGATTAGACGTTAGGTTAGGTTAGGTTAGGTTAGGTTGTTAGGTTAGGTTAGGTTAGGTTAGGTTAGGATTAGATGTTAGGTTAGATGTTAGATGTTAGATTAGATTAGATGTTAGGTTAGGTTAGGTTAGGTTAGGTTAGGTTAGGTGAGGTGAGGTGAGGTTAGGTTAGGTTAGGTTAGGTTATGTTAGATTAGGTTAGGTTAGGTTAGATGTTAGATGTTAGATTATATTAGATTGGAAGTTAGATGTTCGATGTTAGACTACATTAGACGTTAGGTTAGGTTAGGTTAGGTTGTTAGGTTAGGTTAGGTTAGGTTAGGTTAGGTTAGGTTAGGTCAGGTCAGGTTGGTCAGGTCAGGTCAGGTCAGGTCAGGTTAGGTTAGGTTAGGTTAGGTTAGGTTAGGTTAGGATTAGATGCTACGTTAGATGTTAGATGTTAGATTAGATTAGATGTTAGGTTAGGTTAGGTTAGGTTAGGTTGGGTTAGGTTAGGTTAGGTTAGGTTAGGTGAGGTGAGGTTAGGTTAGGTTAGGTTAGGTTAGGTTAGGTTATGTTAGGTTAGGTTAGGTTAGGTTAGATGTTAGATGTTAGATTATATTAAATGGGAAGTTAGATGTTCGATGTTAGACTAGATTAGACGTTAGGTTAGGTTAGGTTAGGTTAGGTTAAGTTAGGTTAGGTTAGGTTAGGATTAGATGTTAGGTTAGATGTTAGATGTTAGATTAGATTAGAAGTTAGGTTAGGTTAGGTTAGGTTGGGTTAGGTTAGGTTAGGTTAGGTTAGGTGAGGTGAGGTTAGGTTAGGTTAGGTTAGGTTAGGTTATGTTAGGTTAGGTTAGGTTAGGTTAGGTTAGATGTTAGATGTTAGATTATATTAGATGGGAAGTTAGATGTTCGATGTTAGACTAGATTAGACGTTAGGTTAGGTTAGGTTAGGTTGTTAGGTTAGGTTAGGTTAGGTTAGGTTAGGTCAGGTCAGGTCAGGTCAGGTCAGGTCAGGTCAGGTCAGGTTAGGTTAGGTTAGGTTAGGTTAGGTTAGGTTAGGTTAGGTCCGGTCAGGTCAGGTCAGGTCAGGTCAGGTCAGGTCAGGTCAGGTCAGGTCAGGTCAGGTTAGGTTAGGTTAGGTTAGGTTAGGTTAGGTTAGGTTAGGTTAGGTTAGGTTAGGTTAGGTGTTAGATGTTAGAATAAATTAGATGTTAAGTTAGATGTTAGATGTTAGATTAGATTAGATGTTAGGTTAGGTTAGGTTAGGTTAGGTTAGGTGTTAGATGCTAGATTAGATTAGATGTTAAGTTAGATGTTAGATGTTAGATTAGATTAGATGTTAGGTTAGGTTAGGTTAGGTTAGTTTAGGATTAGATGTTACGTTAGATGTTAGATGTTAGATTAGATTAGATGTTAGGTTAGGTTAGGTTAGGTTAGGTTGATTTAGGTTAGGTTAGGTTGATTTAGGTTAGGTTAGGTGAGGTGAGGTGAGGTTAGGTTAGGTTAGGTTATGTTAGGTTAGGTTAGGTTAGATGTTAGATGTTAGAATATGATAAATGGGAAGTTAGATGTTCGATGTTAGACTAGATTAGACGTTAGGTTAGATTAGGTTAGGTTAGGTTGTTAGGTTAGGTTAGGTGAGGTGAGGTTAGGTCAGGTTAGGTTAGGTTAGGTTATGTTAGGTTAGGTTAGGTTAGGTTAGGTTAGATGTTAGATGTTAGATTATATTAAATGGGAAGTTAGATGTTCGATGTTAGACTAGATTAGACGTTAGGTTAGGTTAGGTTAGGTTGTTAGGTTTGTTTAGGTTAGGTTAGGTTAGGTTAGGTTAGGTTAGGTTAGGTTAGGTTAGGTTAGGTTAGGTTAGGTCAGGTCAGGTCAGGTCAGGTCAGGTCAGGTCAGGTCAGGTCAGGTAAGATTAGGTTAGGTTAGGTTAGGTTAGGTTAGGTTAGGTTAGGTTAGGTTAGGTTAGGTTAGGTCAGGTCAGGTCAGGTCAGGTCAGGTCAGGTCAGGTTAGGTTGGTTAGGTTAGGTTAGGTTAGGTTAGGTTAGGTTAGGTTAGGTTAGGTTAGGTTAGGTGTTAGATGTTAGATTAAATTAGATGTTAAGTTAGATGTTAGATGTTAGACTAGATTAGACGTTAGGTTAGGTTAGGTTAGGCTGGGGTTAGGTTAAGTTAGGTTAGGTTAGGTTAGGATTAGATGTTAGGTTAGATGTTAGATGTTAGATTAGATTAGATGTTAGGTTAGGTAAGGTTAGGTTGGGTTGTTTAGGTTAGGTTAGGTTAGGTGAGGTGAGGTTAGGTTAGGTTAGGTTAGGTTAGGTGAGGTGAGGTTAGGTTAGGTTAGATGTTAGATGTTAGATTATATTAGATGGGAAGTTAGATGTTCGATGTTAGACTAGATTAGACGTTAGGTTAGGTTAGGTTGTTAGGTGTGTTTAGGTTAGGTTAGGTTAGGTTAGGTTAGGTTAGGTTAGGTTAGGTTAGGTTAGGTCAGGTCAGGTCAGGTCAGGTCAGGTCAGGTCAGGTAAGATTAGGTTAGGTTAGGTTAGGTTAGGTTAGGTTAGGTTAGGTCAGGTCAGGTCAGGTCAGGTCAGGTCAGGTTAGGTTGGTTAGGTTAGGTTAGGTTAGGTTAGGTTAGGTTAGGTTAAGTTAGGTTAGATGTTAGATGTTAGATTATATTAAAAGGGAAGTTAGATGTTCGATGTTAGACTAGATTAGACGTTAGGTTAGGTTAGGTTAGGTTAGGTTAGGTTAAGTTAGGTTAGGTTAGGTTAGGATTAGATGTTAGGTTAGATGTTAGATGTTAGATTAGATTAGATGTTAGGTTAGGTTAGGTTAGGTTGGGTTAGGTTAGGTTAGGTTAGGTTAGGTGAGGTGAGGTTAGGTTAGGTTAGGTTAGGTTATGTTAGGTTAGGTTAGGTTAGGTTAGGTTAGATGTTAGATGTTAGATTATATTAGATGGGAAGTTAGATGTTCGATGTTAGACTAGATTAGACGTTAGGTTAGGTTAGGTTAGGTTGTTAGGTTAGGTTAGGTTAGGTTAGGTTAGGTTAGGTCAGGTCAGGTCAGGTCAGGTCAGGTCAGGTCAGGTCAGGTCAGGTTAGGTTAGGTTAGGTTAGGTTAGGTTAGGTTAGGTTAGGTCAGGTCAGGTCAGGTCAGGTCAGGTCAGGTCAGGTCAGGTTAGGTTAGGTTAGGTTAGGTGTTAGATGTTAGAATAAATTAGATGTTAAGTTAGATGTTAGATGTTAGATTAGATTAGATGTTAGGTTAGGTTAGGTTAGGTTAGGTTAGGTTAGGTGTTAGATGCTAGATTAGATTAGATGTTAAGTTAGATGTTAGATGTTAGATTAGATTAGATGTTAGGTTAGGTTACGTTAGGTTAGTTTAGGATTAGATGTTACGTTAGATGTTAGATTAGATTAGATGTTAGGTTAGGTTAGGTTAGGTTAGGTTGATTTAAGTTTGGTTAGGTGAGGTGAGGTGAGGTTAGGTTAGGTTAGGTTATGTTAGGTTAGGTTAGGTTAGATGTTAGATGTTAGAATATGATAAATGGGATGTTAGATGTTCGATATTAGACTAGATTAGACGTTAGGTTAGATTAGGTTAGGTTAGGTTGTTAGGTTAGGTTAGGTTAGGTTAGGTGAGGTGAGGTTAGGTCAGGTTAGGTTAGGTTAGGTTATGTTAGGTTATGTTAGGTTAGGTTAGATGTTAGATGTTAGATTATATTAAATGGGAAGTTAGATGTTCGATGTTAGACTAGATTAGACGTTAGGTTAGGTTAGGTTAGGTTAGGTTAGGTTAGGTTGGGTTAGGTTAGGTTAGGTTAGGTTAGGTTAGGATTAGATGTTAGGTTAGATGTTAGATGTTAGATTAGATTAGATGTTAGGTTAGGTTAGGTTAGGTGAGGTGAGGTTAGGTTAGGTTAGGTTAGGTTAGATGTTAGATTTTAGATTATATTAGATGGGAAGTTAGATGTTCGATGTTAGACTAGATTAGACGTTAGGTTAGGTTAGGTTAGGTTAGGTTAGGTTAGGTTAGGTTAGGTTAGGTTATGTTAGGTTAGGTTAGGTTAGGTTAGGTTAGATGTTAGATGTTAGATTATATTAGATGGGAAGTTAGATGTTCGATGTTAGACTAGATTAGACGTTAGGTTAGGTTAGGTTAGGTTGTTAGGTTAGGTTAGGTTAGGTTAGGTTAGGTCAGGTCAGGTCAGGTCAGGTCAGGTCAGGTCAGGTCAGGTTAGGTTAGGTTAGGTTAGGTTAGGTTAGGTTAGGTTAGGTCCGGTCAGGTCAGGTCAGGTCAGGTCAGGTCAGGTCAGGTCAGGTCAGGTCAGGTCAGGTTAGGTTAGGTTAGGTTAGGTTAGGTTAGGTTAGGTTAGGTTAGGTTAGGTTAGGTTAGGTGTTAGATGTTAGAATAAATTAGATGTTAAGTTAGATGTTAGATGTTAGATTAGATTAGATGTTAGGTTAGGTTAGGTTAGGTTAGGTTAGGTGTTAGATGCTAGATTAGATTAGATGTTAAGTTAGATGTTAGATGTTAGATTAGATTAGATGTTAGGTTAGGTTAGGTTAGGTTAGTTTAGGATTAGATGTTACGTTAGATGTTAGATGTTAGATTAGATTAGATGTTAGGTTAGGTTAGGTTAGGTTAGGTTGATTTAGGTTAGGTTAGGTGAGGTGAGGTGAGGTTAGGTTAGGTTAGGTTATGTTAGGTTAGGTTAGGTTAGATGTTAGATGTTAGAATATGATAAATGGGAAGTTAGATGTTCGATGTTAGACTAGATTAGACGTTAGGTTAGATTAGGTTAGGTTAGGTTGTTAGGTTAGGTTAGGTGAGGTGAGGTTAGGTCAGGTTAGGTTAGGTTAGGTTATGTTAGGTTAGGTTAGGTTAGGTTAGGTTAGATGTTAGATGTTAGATTATATTAAATGGGAAGTTAGATGTTCGATGTTAGACTAGATTAGACGTTAGGTTAGGTTAGGTTAGGTTGTTAGGTTTGTTTAGGTTAGGTTAGGTTAGGTTAGGTTAGGTTAGGTTAGGTTAGGTTAGGTTAGGTTAGGTTAGGTCAGGTCAGGTCAGGTCAGGTCAGGTCAGGTCAGGTCAGGTAAGATTAGGTTAGGTTAGGTTAGGTTAGGTTAGGTTAGGTTAGGTTAGGTTAGGTTAGGTCAGGTCAGGTCAGGTCAGGTCAGGTCAGGTTAGGTTGGTTAGGTTAGGTTAGGTTAGGTTAGGTTAGGTTAGGTTAGGTTAGGTTAGGTTAGGTGTTAGATGTTAGATTAAATTAGATGTTAAGTTAGATGTTAGATGTTAGACTAGATTAGACGTTAGGTTAGGTTAGGTTAGGCTGGGGTTAGGTTAAGTTAGGTTAGGTTAGGTTAGGATTAGATGTTAGGTTAGATGTTAGATGTTAGATTAGATTAGATGTTAGGTTAGGTAAGGTTAGGTTGGGTTGTTTAGGTTAGGTTAGGTTAGGTGAGGTGAGGTTAGGTTAGGTTAGGTTAGGTTAGGTGAGGTGAGGTTAGGTTAGGTTAGATGTTAGATGTTAGATTATATTAGATGGGAAGTTAGATGTTCGATGTTAGACTAGATTAGACGTTAGGTTAGGTTAGGTTGTTAGGTGTGTTTAGGTTAGGTTAGGTTAGGTTAGGTTAGGTTAGGTTAGGTTAGGTTAGGTTAGGTCAGGTCAGGTCAGGTCAGGTCAGGTCAGGTCAGGTAAGATTAGGTTAGGTTAGGTTAGGTTAGGTTAGGTTAGGTCAGGTCAGGTCAGGTCAGGTCAGGTCAGGTTAGGTTGGTTAGGTTAGGTTAGGTTAGGTTAGGTTAGGTTAGGTTAAGTTAGGTTAGATGTTAGATGTTAGATTATATTAAAAGGGAAGTTAGATGTTCGATGTTAGACTAGATTAGACGTTAGGTTAGGTTAGGTTAGGTTAGGTTAGGTTAAGTTAGGTTAGGTTAGGTTAGGATTAGATGTTAGGTTAGATGTTAGATGTTAGATTAGATTAGATGTTAGGTTAGGTTAGGTTAGGTTGGGTTAGGTTAGGTTAGGTTAGGTGAGGTGAGGTTAGGTTAGGTTAGGTTAGGTTATGTTAGGTTAGGTTAGGTTAGGTTAGGTTAGATGTTAGATGTTAGATTATATTAGATGGGAAGTTAGATGTTCGATGTTAGACTAGATTAGACGTTAGGTTAGGTTAGGTTAGGTTGTTAGGTTAGGTTAGGTTAGGTTAGGTTAGGTTAGGTCAGGTCAGGTCAGGTCAGGTCAGGTCAGGTCAGGTCAGGTCAGGTTAGGTTAGGTTAGGTTAGGTTAGGTTAGGTTAGGTTAGGTTAGGTCAGGTCAGGTCAGGTCAGGTCAGGTCAGGTCAGGTCAGGTTAGGTTAGGTTAGGTTAGGTGTTAGATGTTAGAATAAATTAGATGTTAAGTTAGATGTTAGATGTTAGATTAGATTAGATGTTAGGTTAGGTTAGGTTAGGTTAGGTTAGGTTAGGTGTTAGATGCTAGATTAGATTAGATGTTAAGTTAGATGTTAGATGTTAGATTAGATTAGATGTTAGGTTAGGTTACGTTAGGTTAGTTTAGGATTAGATGTTACGTTAGATGTTAGATTAGATTAGATGTTAGGTTAGGTTAGGTTAGGTTAGGTTGATTTAAGTTTGGTTAGGTGAGGTGAGGTGAGGTTAGGTTAGGTTAGGTTATGTTAGGTTAGGTTAGGTTAGATGTTAGATGTTAGAATATGATAAATGGGATGTTAGATGTTCGATATTAGACTAGATTAGACGTTAGGTTAGATTAGGTTAGGTTAGGTTGTTAGGTTAGGTTAGGTTAGGTTAGGTGAGGTGAGGTTAGGTCAGGTTAGGTTAGGTTAGGTTATGTTAGGTTATGTTAGGTTAGGTTAGATGTTAGATGTTAGATTATATTAAATGGGAAGTTAGATGTTCGATGTTAGACTAGATTAGACGTTAGGTTAGGTTAGGTTAGGTTAGGTTAGGTTAGGTTGGGTTAGGTTAGGTTAGGTTAGGTTAGGTTAGGATTAGATGTTAGGTTAGATGTTAGATGTTAGATTAGATTAGATGTTAGGTTAGGTTAGGTTAGGTGAGGTGAGGTTAGGTTAGGTTAGGTTAGGTTAGATGTTAGATTTTAGATTATATTAGATGGGAAGTTAGATGTTCGATGTTAGACTAGATTAGACGTTAGGTTAGGTTAGGTTAGGTTAGGTTAGGTTAGGTTAGGTTAGGTTAGGTTAGTTTAGGTTAGGTTAGGTTAGGTTAGGTTAGGTTAGGTTTGGGTAGGTTAGGTTAGGTTAGGTTAGGTTAGGTTAGGTTAGGTTAGCTAAGGTTAGGTTAGGTTAGGTTAGGTTAGGTGTTAGAAGTTAGATTAGATTAGATGTTAAGTTAGATGTTAGATGTTAGATTAGATTAGATGTTAGGTTAGGTTAGGTTAGGTTAGGTTGGGTTAGGTTAGGTTAGGTTAGGTTAGGTGAGGTGAGGTTAGGTTAGGTTAGGTTAGGTTAGGTTATGTTAGGTTAGGTTAGGTTAGGTTAGATGTTAGATGTTAGATTATATTAAATGGGAAGTTAGATGTTCGATGTTAGACTAGATTAGACGTTAGGTTAGGTTAGGTTAGGTTAGGTTAGCTTAAGTTAGGTTAGGTTAGGTTAGGATTAGATGTTAGGTTAGATGTTAGATGTTAGATTAGATTAGATGTTAGGTTAGGTCAGGTTAGGTTGGGTTAGGTTAGGTTAGGTTAGGTGAGGTGAGGTTAGGTTAGGTTAGGTTAGGTTAGGTTAGGTTAGGTTGATTAAGGTTAGGTTAGGTTAGGTGAGGTGAGGTGAGGTGAGGTTAGGTTAGGTTAGGTTATGTTAGGTTAGGTTAGGTTAGGTTAGGTTAGATGTTAGATGTTAGAATATGATAAATGGGAAGTTAGATGTTCGATGTTAGACTAGATTAGACGTTAGGTTAGATTAGGTTAGGTTAGGTTGTTAGGTTAGGTTAGGTTAGGTTAGGTGAGGTGAGGTTAGGTTAGGTTAGGTTAGGTTAGGTCAGGTCAGGTCAGGTCAGGTCAGGTCAGGTCAGGTCAGGTCAGGTTAGATTAGGTTAGCTTAGGTTAGGTTAGGTTAGGTTAGGTTAGGTTAGGTTAGGTTAGGTCAGGTCAGGTCAGGTCAGGTCAGGTCAGGTTAGGTTGGTTAGGTTAGGTTAGGTTAGGTTAGGTTAGGTTAGGTGTTAGATGTTATATTAAATTAGATGTTAAGTTAGATGTTCGATGTTAGACTAGATTAGACGTTAGGTTAGGTTAGGTTAGGTTAGGTTAGGTTAAGTTAGGTTAGGTTAGGTTAGGATTAGATGTTAGGTTAGATGTTAGATGTTAGATTAGATTAGATGTTAGGTTAGGTCAGGTTAGGTTGGGTTAGGTTAGGTTAGGTTAGGTGAGGTGAGGTTAGGTTAGGTTAGGTTATGTTAGGTTAGGTTAGGTTAGGTTAGATGTTAGATGTTAGATCATATTAGATGGGAAGTTAGATGTTCGATGTTAGACTAGATTAGACGTTAGGTTAGGTTAGGTTAGGTTAGGTTAGGTTAGGTTAGGTTAGGTCAGGTCAGGTCAGGTCAGGTCAGGTCAGGTCAGGTTAGGTTAGGTTAGGTTAGGTTAGGTTAGGTTAGGATTAGATGTTACGTTAGATGTTAGATGTTAGATTAGATTAGATGTTAGGTTAGGTTAGGTTGATTTAAGTTAGGTTAGGTTAGGTTAGGTGAGGTGAGGTTAGGTCAGGTTAGGTTAGGTTAGGTTATGTTAGGTTAGGTTAGGTTAGGTTAGGTTAGATGTTAGATGTTAGATTATATTAAATGGGAAGTTAGATGTTCGATGTTAGACTAGATTAGACGTTAGGTTAGGTTAGGTTAGGTTAGGTTGTTAAGTTTGTTTAGGTTAGGTTAGGTTAGGTTAGGTTAGGTTAGGTTAGGTTAGGTTAGGTTAGGTTAGGTCAGGTCAGGTCAGGTCAGGTCAGGTCAGGTCAGGTCAGGTAAGATTAGGTTAGGTTAGGTTAGGTTAGGTTAGGTTAGGTTAGGTTAGGTTAGGTTAGGTTAGGTTAGGTCAGGTCAGGTCAGGTCAGGTCAGGTCAGGTTAGGTTGGTTAGGTTAGGTTAGGTTAGGTTAGGTTAGGTTAGATGTTAGATGTTAGATTATATTAAAAGGGAAGTTAGATGTTCGATGTTAGACTAGATTAGACGTTAGGTTAGGTTAGGTTAGGTTAGGTTAGGTTAGGTTAAGTTAGGTTAGGTTAGGTTAGGATTAGATGTTAGGTTAGATGTTAGATTAGATTAGATGTTAGGTTAGGTTAGGTTAGGTTGGGTTAGGTTAGGTTAGGTGAGGTGAGGTTAGGTTAGGTTAGGTTAGGTTAGGTTATGTTAGGTTAGGTTAGGTTAGGTTAGGTTAGATGTTAGATGTTAGATTATATTAGATGGGAAGTTAGATGTTCGATGTTAGACTAGATTAGACGTTAGGTTAGGTTAGGTTAGGTTGTTAGATTAGGTTAGGTTAGGTTAGGTTAGGTTAGGTCAGGTCAGGTCAGGTCAGGTCAGGTCAGGTTAGGTTAGGTTAGGTTAGGTTAGGTTAGGTTAGGTTAGGTTAGGTCAGGTCAGGTCAGGTCAGGTCAGGTCAGGTCAGGTCAGGTCAGGTTAGGTTAGGTTAGGTTAGGTTAGGTTAGGTTAGGTTAGGTTAGGTTAGGTTAGGTGTTAGATGTTAGAATAAATTAGATGTTAAGTTAGATGTTAGATGTTAGATTAGATTAGATGTTAGGTTAGGTTAGGTTAGGTTAGGTGTTAGATGCTAGATTAGATTAGATGTTAAGTTAGATGTTAGATGTTAGATTAGATTAGATGTTAGGTTAGGTTAGGTTAGGTTAGGTTGATTTAAGTTAGGTTAGGTGAGGTGAGGTGAGGTGAGGTTAGGTTAGGTTAGGTTATGTTAGGTTAGGTTAGGTTAGATGTTAGATGTTAGAATATGATAAATGGGAAGTTAGATGTTCGATGTTAGACTAGATTAGACGTTAGGTTAGATTAGGTTAGGTTAGGTTGTTAGGTTAGGTTAGGTTAGGTTAGGTGAGGTGAGGTTAGGTCAGGTTAGGTTAGGTTAGGTTATGTTAGGTTAGGTTAGGTTAGGTTAGGTTAGATGTTAGATGTTAGATTATATTAAATGGGAAGTTAGATGTTCGATGTTAGACTAGATTAGACGTTAGGTTAGGTTAGGTTAGGTTGGGTTAGGTTAGGTTAGGTTAGGTTAGGTTAGGATTAGATGTTAGGTTAGATGTTAGATGTTAGATTAGATTAGATGTTAGGTTAGGTTAGGTTAGGTGAGGTGAGGTTAGGTTAGGTTAGGTTAGGTTAGATGTTAGATTATATTAGATGGGAAGTTAGATGTTCGATGTTAGACTAGATTAGACGTTAGGTTAGGTTAGGTTAGGTTGGGTTAGGTTAGGTTAGGTTAGTTTAGGTTAGGTTAGGTTAGGTTAGGTTAGGTTAGGTTAGGGTAGGTTAGGTTAGGTTAGGTTAGGTTAGCTAAGGTTAGGTTAGGTTAGGTTAGGTTAGGTTAGGTTAGGTGTTAGAAGTTAGATTAGATTAGATGGTAAGTTAGATGTTAGATGTTAGATTAGATTAGATGTTAGGTTAGGTTAGGTTAGGATTAGATGTTACGTTAGATGTTAGATGTTAGATTAGATTAGATGTTAGGTTAGGTTAGGTTAGGTTAGGTTGGGTTAGGTTAGGTTAGGTTAGGTTAGGTGAGGTGAGGTTAGGTTAGGTTAGGTTAGGTTATGTTAGGTTAGGTTAGGTTAGGTTAGATGTTAGATGTTAGATTATATTAAATGGGAAGTTAGATGTTCGATGTTAGACTAGATTAGACGTTAGGTTAGGTTAGGTTAGGTTAGGTTAGGTTAAGTTAGGTTAGGTTAGGTTAGGATTAGATGTTAGGTTAGATGTTAGATGTTAGATTAGATTAGATGTTAGGTTAGGTCAGGTTAGGTTGGGTTAGGTTAGGTTAGGTTAGGTTAGGTGAGGTGAGGTTAGGTTAGGTTAGGTTAGGTTAGGTTAGGTTAGGTTAGATGTTAGATCATATTAGATGGGAAGTTAGATGTTCGATGTTAGACTAGATTAGACGTTAGGTTAGGTTAGGTTAGGTTGTTAGGTTAGGTTAGGTTAGGTTAGGTTAGGTTAGGTTAGGTTAGGTCAGGTCAGGTCAGGTCAGGTCAGGTCAGGTCAGGTCAGGTTAGGTTAGGTTAGGTTAGGTTAGGTTAGATTAGGTTAGGTTAGGTTAGGTTAGGTTAGGTTAGGTCAGGTCAGGTCAGGTCAGGTCAGGTCAGGTCAGGTCAGGTTAGGTTAGGTTAGGTTAGGTTAGGTTAGGTTAGGTTAGGTTAGGTTAGGTGTTAGATGTTAGATTAAATTAGATGTTAAGTTAGATGTTAGATGTTAGATTAGATTAGATGTTAGGTTAGGTTAGGTTAGGTGTTAGATGCTAGATTAGATTAGATGTTAAGTTAGATGTTAGATGTTAGATTAGATTAGATGTTAGGTTAGGTTAGGTTAGGTTAGTTTAGGATTAGATGTTACGTTAGATGTTAGATGTTAGATTAGATTAGATGTTAGGTTAGGTTAGGTTAGGTTAGGTTGATTTAAGTTAGGTTAGGTTAGGTGAGGTGAGGTGAGGTGAGGTTAGGTTAGGTTAGGTTATGTTAGGTTAGGTTAGGTTAGGTTAGATGTTAGATGTTAGAATATGATAAATGGGAAGTTAGATGTTCGATGTTAGACTAGATTAGACGTTAGGTTAGATTAGGTTAGGTTAGGTTGTTAGGTTAGGTTAGGTTAGGTTAGGTGAGGTGAGGTTAGGTCAGGTTAGGTTAGGTTAGGTTATGTTAGGTTAGGTTAGGTTATGTTAGGTTAGATGTTAGATGTTAGATTATATTAAATGGGAAGTTAGATGTTCGATGTTAGACTAGATTAGACGTTAGGTTAGGTTAGGTTAGGTTGTTAGGTTTGTTTAGGTTAGGTTAGGTTAGGTTAGGTTAGGTTAGGTTAGGTTAGGTTAGGTTAGGTTAGGTTAGGTTAGGTCAGGTCAGGTCAGGTCAGGTCAGGTCAGGTAAGATTAGGTTAGGTTAGGTTAGGTTAGCTTAGGTTAGGTTAGGTTAGGTTAGGTTAGGTTAGGTTAGGTCAGGTAAGGTCAGGTCAGGTCAGGTCAGGTTAGGTTGGTTAGGTTAGGTTAGGTTAGGTTAGGTTAGGTTAGGTTAGGTGTTAGATGTTAGATTAAATTAGATGTTAAGTTAGATGTTAGATGTTAGACTAGATTAGACGTTAGGTTAGGTTAGGTTGTTAGGTTAGGTTAGGTTAGGTTAGGTTAGGTTAGGTTAGGATTAGATGTTAGGTTAGATGTTAGATGTTAGATTAGATTAGATGTTAGGTTAGGTTAGGTTAGGTTGGGTTAGGTTAGGTTAGGTTAGGTTAGGTGAGGTGAGGTGAGGTTAGGTTAGGTTAGGTTAGGTTATGTTAGGTTAGGTTAGGTTAGGTTAGATGTTAGATGTTAGATTATATTAGAGTGGAAGTTAGATGTTCGATGTTAGACTACATTAGACGTTAGGTTAGGTTAGGTTAGGTTGTTAGGTTAGGTTAGGTTAGGTTAGGTTAGGTTAGGTTAGGTCAGGTCAGGTTGGTCAGGTCAGGTCAGGTCAGGTCAGGTTAGGTTAGGTTAGGTTAGGTTAGGTTAGGTTAGGTTAGGTTAGGATTAGATGTTACGTTAGATGTTAGATGTTAGATTAGATTAGATGTTAGGTTAGGTTAGGTTAGGTTAGGTTGGGTTAGGTTAGGTTAGGTGAGGTGAGGTTAGGTTAGGTTAGGTTAGGTTAGGTTATGTTAGGTTAGGTTAGGTTAGGTTAGATGTTAGATGTTAGATTATATTAAATGGGAAGTTAGATGTTCGATGTTAGACTAGATTAGACGTTAGGTTAGGTTAGGTTAGGTTAGGTTAAGTTAGGTTAGGTCAGGTTAGGATTAGATGTTAGGTTAGATGTTAGATGTTAGATTAGATTAGATGTTAGGTTAGGTTAGGTTAGGTTGGGTTAGGTTAGGTTAGGTTAGGTTAGGTGAGGTGAGGTTAGGTTAGGTTAGGTTAGATGTTAGATGTTAGATTATATTAGATGGGAAGTTAGATGTTCGATGTTAGACTAGATTAGACGTTAGGTTAGGTTAGGTTAGGTTGTTAGGTTAGGTTAGGTTAGGTTAGGTTAGGTTAGGTTAGGTCAGGTCAGGTCAGGTCAGGTCAGGTCAGGTCAGGTCAGGTTAGGTTAGGTTAGGTTAGGTTAGGTTAGGTTAGGTTAGGTTAGGTTAGGTTAGGTCCGGTCAGGTCAGGTCAGGTCAGGTCAGGTCAGGTCAGGTCAGGTTAGGTTAGGTTAGGTTAGGTTAGGTTAGGTTAGGTTAGGTTAGGTGTTAGATGTTAGAATAAATTAGATGTTAAGTTAGATGGTAGATGTTAGATTAGATTAGATGTTAGGTTAGGTTAGGTTAGGTTAGGTGTTAGATGCTAGATTAGATTAGATGTTAAGTTAGATGTTAGATGTTAGATTAGATTAGATGTTAGGTTAGGTTAGGTTAGGTTAGTTTAGGATTAGATGTTACGTTAGATGTTAGATGTTAGATTAGATTAGATGTTAGGTTAGGTTAGGTTAGGTTAGGTTGATTTAAGTTAGGTTAGGTGAGGTGAGGTGAGGTTAGGTTAGGTTAGGTTATGTTAGGTTAGGTTAGGTCAGGTCAGGTCAGGTCAGGTCAGGTCAGGTTAGGTTGGTTAGGTTAGGTTAGGTTAGGTTAGGTTAGGTTAGGTTAAGTTAGGTTAGATGTTAGATGTTAGATTATATTAAAAGGGAAGTTAGATGTTCGATGTTAGACTAGATTAGACGTTAGGTTAGGTTAGGTTAGGTTAGGTTAGGTTAAGTTAGGTTAGGTTAGGTTAGGATTAGATGTTAGGTTAGATGTTAGATGTTAGATTAGATTAGATGTTAGGTTAGGTTAGGTTAGGTTGGGTTAGGTTAGGTTAGGTTAGGTTAGGTGAGGTGAGGTTAGGTTAGGTTAGGTTAGGTTATGTTAGGTTAGGTTAGGTTAGGTTAGGTTAGATGTTAGATGTTAGATTATATTAGATGGGAAGTTAGATGTTCGATGTTAGACTAGATTAGACGTTAGGTTAGGTTAGGTTAGGTTGTTAGGTTAGGTTAGGTTAGGTTAGGTTAGGTTAGGTTAGGTCAGGTCAGGTCAGGTCAGGTCAGGTCAGGTCAGGTCAGGTCAGGTTAGGTTAGGTTAGGTTAGGTTAGGTTAGGTTAGGTTAGGTCAGGTCAGGTCAGGTCAGGTCAGGTCAGGTCAGGTCAGGTTAGGTTAGGTTAGGTTAGGTGTTAGATGTTAGAATAAATTAGATGTTAAGTTAGATGTTAGATGTTAGATTAGATTAGATGTTAGGTTAGGTTAGGTTAGGTTAGGTTAGGTTAGGTGTTAGATGCTAGATTAGATTAGATGTTAAGTTAGATGTTAGATGTTAGATTAGATTAGATGTTAGGTTAGGTTACGTTAGGTTAGTTTAGGATTAGATGTTACGTTAGATGTTAGATTAGATTAGATGTTAGGTTAGGTTAGGTTAGGTTAGGTTGATTTAAGTTTGGTTAGGTGAGGTGAGGTGAGGTTAGGTTAGGTTAGGTTATGTTAGGTTAGGTTAGGTTAGATGTTAGATGTTAGAATATGATAAATGGGATGTTAGATGTTCGATATTAGACTAGATTAGACGTTAGGTTAGATTAGGTTAGGTTAGGTTGTTAGGTTAGGTTAGGTTAGGTTAGGTGAGGTGAGGTTAGGTCAGGTTAGGTTAGGTTAGGTTATGTTAGGTTATGTTAGGTTAGGTTAGATGTTAGATGTTAGATTATATTAAATGGGAAGTTAGATGTTCGATGTTAGACTAGATTAGACGTTAGGTTAGGTTAGGTTAGGTTAGGTTAGGTTAGGTTGGGTTAGGTTAGGTTAGGTTAGGTTAGGTTAGGATTAGATGTTAGGTTAGATGTTAGATGTTAGATTAGATTAGATGTTAGGTTAGGTTAGGTTAGGTGAGGTGAGGTTAGGTTAGGTTAGGTTAGGTTAGATGTTAGATTTTAGATTATATTAGATGGGAAGTTAGATGTTCGATGTTAGACTAGATTAGACGTTAGGTTAGGTTAGGTTAGGTTAGGTTAGGTTAGGTTAGGTTAGGTTAGGTTAGTTTAGGTTAGGTTAGGTTAGGTTAGGTTAGGTTAGGTTAGGGTAGGTTAGGTTAGGTTAGGTTAGGTTAGGTTAGGTTAGGTTAGCTAAGGTTAGGTTAGGTTAGGTTAGGTTAGGTGTTAGAAGTTAGATTAGATTAGATGTTAAGTTAGATGTTAGATGTTAGATTAGATTAGATGTTAGGTTAGGTTAGGTTAGGTTAGGTTGGGTTAGGTTAGGTTAGGTTAGGTTAGGTGAGGTGAGGTTAGGTTAGGTTAGGTTAGGTTAGGTTATGTTAGGTTAGGTTAGGTTAGGTTAGATGTTAGATGTTAGATTATATTAAATGGGAAGTTAGATGTTCGATGTTAGACTAGATTAGACGTTAGGTTAGGTTAGGTTAGGTTAGGTTAGCTTAAGTTAGGTTAGGTTAGGTTAGGATTAGATGTTAGGTTAGATGTTAGATGTTAGATTAGATTAGATGTTAGGTTAGGTCAGGTTAGGTTGGGTTAGGTTAGGTTAGGTTAGGTGAGGTGAGGTTAGGTTAGGTTAGGTTAGGTTAGGTTAGGTTAGGTTGATTAAGGTTAGGTTAGGTTAGGTGAGGTGAGGTGAGGTGAGGTTAGGTTAGGTTAGGTTATGTTAGGTTAGGTTAGGTTAGGTTAGGTTAGATGTTAGATGTTAGAATATGATAAATGGGAAGTTAGATTTTCGATGTTAGACTAGATTAGACGTTAGGTTAGATTAGGTTAGGTTAGGTTGTTAGGTTAGGTTAGGTTAGGTTAGGTGAGGTGAGGTTAGGTTAGGTTAGGTTAGGTTAGGTCAGGTCAGGTCAGGTCAGGTCAGGTCAGGTCAGGTCAGGTCAGGTTAGATTAGGTTAGCTTAGGTTAGGTTAGGTTAGGTTAGGTTAGGTTAGGTTAGGTCAGGTCAGGTCAGGTCAGGTCAGGTCAGGTTAGGTTGGTTAGGTTAGGTTAGGTTAGGTTAGGTTAGGTTAGGTGTTAGATGTTATATTAAATTAGATGTTAAGTTAGATGTTCGATGTTAGACTAGATTAGACGTTAGGTTAGGTTAGGTTAGGTTAGGTTAGGTTAAGTTAGGTTAGATTAGGTTAGGATTAGATGTTAGGTTAGATGTTAGATGTTAGATTAGATTAGATGTTAGGTTAGGTCAGGTTAGGTTGGGTTAGGTTAGGTTAGGTTAGGTGAGGTGAGGTTAGGTTAGGTTAGGTTATGTTAGGTTAGGTTAGGTTAGGTTAGATGTTAGATGTTAGATCATATTAGATGGGAAGTTAGATGTTCGATGTTAGACTAGATTAGACGTTAGGTTAGGTTAGGTTAGGTTAGGTTAGGTTAGGTTAGGTTAGGTTAGGTTAGGTCAGGTCAGGTCAGGTCAGGTCAGGTCAGGTCAGGTTAGGTTAGGTTAGGTTAGGTTAGGTTAGGTTAGGTGTTAGACGTTAGATTAAATTAGATGTTAAGTTAGATGTTAGATGTTAGATTAGATTAGATGTTAGGTTAGGTTAGGTAAGGTTAGGTTAGGTTAGGTTAGGTTAGGTTAGGTTAGGTTAGGATTAGATGTTACGTTAGATGTTAGATGTTAGATTAGATTAGATGTTAGGTTAGGTTAGGTTGATTTAAGTTAGGTTAGGTTAGGTTAGGTGAGGTGAGGTTAGGTCAGGTTAGGTTAGGTTAGGTTATGTTAGGTTAGGTTAGGTTAGGTTAGGTTAGATGTTAGATGTTAGATTATATTAAATGGGAAGTTAGATGTTCGATGTTAGACTAGATTAGACGTTAGGTTAGGTTAGGTTAGGTTGTTAAGTTTGTTTAGGTTAGGTTAGGTTAGGTTAGGTTAGGTTAGGTTAGGTTAGGTTAGGTTAGGTTAGGTCAGGTCAGGTCAGGTCAGGTCAGGTCAGGTCAGGTCAGGTAAGATTAGGTTAGGTTAGGTTAGGTTAGGTTAGGTTAGGTTAGGTTAGGTTAGGTTAGGTTAGGTTAGGTCAGGTCAGGTCAGGTCAGGTCAGGTCAGGTTAGGTTGGTTAGGTTAGGTTAGGTTAGGTTAGATGTTAGATGTTAGATTATATTAAAAGGGAAGTTAGATGTTCGATGTTAGACTAGGTTAGACGTTAGGTTAGGTTAGGTTAGGTTAGGTTAGGTTAGGTTAAGTTAGGTTAGGTTAGGTTAGGATTAGATGTTAGGTTAGATGTTAGATTAGATTAGATGTTAGGTTAGGTTAGGTTAGGTTGGGTTAGGTTAGGTTAGGTGAGGTGAGGTTAGGTTAGGTTAGGTTAGGTTAGGTTATGTTAGGTTAGGTTAGGTTAGGTTAGGTTAGATGTTAGATGTTAGATTATATTAGATGGGAAGTTAGATGTTCGATGTTAGACTAGATTAGACGTTAGGTTAGGTTAGGTTAAGTTGTTAGATTAGGTTAGGTTAGGTTAGGTTAGGTTAGGTCAGGTCAGGTCAGGTCAGGTCAGGTCAGGTTAGGTTAGGTTAGGTTAGGTTAGGTTAGGTTAGGCTAGGTTAGGTCAGGTCAGGTCAGGTCAGGTCAGGTCAGGTCAGGTCAGGTCAGGTTAGGTTAGGTTAGGTTAGGTTAGGTTAGGTTAGGTTAGGTTAGGTTAGGTGTTAGATGTTAGAATAAATTAGATGTTAAGTTAGATGTTAGATGTTAGATTAGATTAGATGTTAGGTTAGGTTAGGTTAGGTTAGGTGTTAGATGCTAGATTAGATTAGATGTTAAGTTAGATGTTAGATGTTAGATTAGATTAGATGTTAGGTTAGGTTAGGTTAGGTTAGGTTGATTTAAGTTAGGTTAGGTGAGGTGAGGTGAGGTGAGGTTAGGTTAGGTTAGGTTATGTTAGGTTAGGTTAGGTTAGATGTTAGATGTTAGAATATGATAAATGGGAAGTTAGATGTTCGATGTTAGACTAGATTAGACGTTAGGTTAGATTAGGTTAGGTTAGGTTGTTAGGTTAGGTTAGGTTAGGTTAGGTGAGGTGAGGTTAGGTCAGGTTAGGTTAGGTTAGGTTATGTTAGGTTAGGTTAGGTTAGGTTAGGTTAGATGTTAGATGTTAGATTATATTAAATGGGAAGTTAGATGTTCGATGTTAGACTAGATTAGACGTTAGGTTAGGTTAGGTTAGGTTGGGTTAGGTTAGGTTAGGTTAGGTTAGGTTAGGATTAGATGTTAGGTTAGATGTTAGATGTTAGATTAGATTAGATGTTAGGTTAGGTTAGGTTAGGTGAGGTGAGGTTAGGTTAGGTTAGGTTAGGTTAGATGTTAGATTATATTAGATGGGAAGTTAGATGTTCGATGTTAGACTAGATTAGACGTTAGGTTAGGTTAGGTTAGGTTGGGTTAGGTTAGGTTAGGTTAGTTTAGGTTAGGTTAGGTTAGGTTAGGTTAGGTTAGGTTAGGGTAGGTTAGGTTAGGTTAGGTTAGGTTAGCTAAGGTTAGGTTAGGTTAGGTTAGGTTAGGTTAGGTTAGGTGTTAGAAGTTAGATTAGATTAGATGGTAAGTTAGATGTTAGATGTTAGATTAGATTAGATGTTAGGTTAGGTTAGGTTAGGATTAGATGTTACGTTAGATGTTAGATGTTAGATTAGATTAGATGTTAGGTTAGGTTAGGTTAGGTTAGGTTGGGTTAGGTTAGGTTAGGTTAGGTTAGGTGAGGTGAGGTTAGGTTAGGTTAGGTTAGGTTATGTTAGGTTAGGTTAGGTTAGGTTAGATGTTAGATGTTAGATTATATTAAATGGGAAGTTAGATGTTCGATGTTAGACTAGATTAGACGTTAGGTTAGGTTAGGTTAGGTTAGGTTAGGTTAAGTTAGGTTAGGTTAGGTTAGGATTAGATGTTAGGTTAGATGTTAGATGTTAGATTAGATTAGATGTTAGGTTAGGTCAGGTTAGGTTGGGTTAGGTTAGGTTAGGTTAGGTTAGGTGAGGTGAGGTTAGGTTAGGTTAGGTTAGGTTAGGTTAGGTTAGGTTAGATGTTAGATCATATTAGATGGGAAGTTAGATGTTCGATGTTAGACTAGATTAGACGTTAGGTTAGGTTAGGTTAGGTTGTTAGGTTAGGTTAGGTTAGGTTAGGTTAGGTTAGGTTAGGTTAGGTCAGGTCAGGTCAGGTCAGGTCAGGTCAGGTCAGGTCAGGTTAGGTTAGGTTAGGTTAGGTTAGGTTAGATTAGGTTAGGTTAGGTTAGGTTAGGTTAGGTTAGGTCAGGTCAGGTCAGGTCAGGTCAGGTCAGGTCAGGTCAGGTTAGGTTAGGTTAGGTTAGGTTAGGTTAGGTTAGGTTAGGTTAGGTTAGGTGTTAGATGTTAGATTAAATTAGATGTTAAGTTAGATGTTAGATGTTAGATTAGATTAGATGTTAGGTTAGGTTAGGTTAGGTGTTAGATGCTAGATTAGATTAGATGTTAAGTTAGATGTTAGATGTTAGATTAGATTAGATGTTAGGTTAGGTTAGGTTAGGTTAGTTTAGGATTAGATGTTACGTTAGATGTTAGATGTTAGATTAGATTAGATGTTAGGTTAGGTTAGGTTAGGTTAGGTTGATTTAAGTTAGGTTAGGTTAGGTGAGGTGAGGTGAGGTGAGGTTAGGTTAGGTTAGGTTATGTTAGGTTAGGTTAGGTTAGGTTAGATGTTAGATGTTAGAATATGATAAATGGGAAGTTAGATGTTCGATGTTAGACTAGATTAGACGTTAGGTTAGATTAGGTTAGGTTAGGTTGTTAGGTTAGGTTAGGTTAGGTTAGGTGAGGTGAGGTTAGGTCAGGTTAGGTTAGGTTAGGTTATGTTAGGTTAGGTTAGGTTATGTTAGGTTAGATGTTAGATGTTAGATTATATTAAATGGGAAGTTAGATGTTCGATGTTAGACTAGATTAGACGTTAGGTTAGGTTAGGTTAGGTTGTTAGGTTTGTTTAGGTTAGGTTAGGTTAGGTTAGGTTAGGTTAGGTTAGGTTAGGTTAGGTTAGGTTAGGTTAGGTTAGGTCAGGTCAGGTCAGGTCAGGTCAGGTCAGGTAAGATTAGGTTAGGTTAGGTTAGGTTAGCTTAGGTTAGGTTAGGTTAGGTTAGGTTAGGTTAGGTTAGGTCAGGTAAGGTCAGGTCAGGTCAGGTCAGGTTAGGTTGGTTAGGTTAGGTTAGGTTAGGTTAGGTTAGGTTAGGTTAGGTTAGGTTAGGTGTTAGATGTTAGATTAAATTAGATGTTAAGTTAGATGTTAGATGTTAGACTAGATTAGACGTTAGGTTAGGTTAGGTTGTTAGGTTAGGTTAGGTTAGGTTAGGTTAGGTTAGGTTAGGATTAGATGTTAGGTTAGATGTTAGATGTTAGATTAGATTAGATGTTAGGTTAGGTTAGGTTAGGTTGGGTTAGGTTAGGTTAGGTTAGGTTAGGTGAGGTGAGGTGAGGTTAGGTTAGGTTAGGTTAGGTTATGTTAGGTTAGGTTAGGTTAGGTTAGATGTTAGATGTTAGATTATATTAGAGTGGAAGTTAGATGTTCGATGTTAGACTACATTAGACGTTAGGTTAGGTTAGGTTAGGTTGTTAGGTTAGGTTAGGTTAGGTTAGGTTAGGTTAGGTTAGGTCAGGTCAGGTTGGTCAGGTCAGGTCAGGTCAGGTCAGGTTAGGTTAGGTTAGGTTAGGTTAGGTTAGGTTAGGTTAGGTTAGGTTAGGATTAGATGTTACGTTAGATGTTAGATGTTAGATTAGATTAGATGTTAGGTTAGGTTAGGTTAGGTTAGGTTGGGTTAGGTTAGGTTAGGTGAGGTGAGGTTAGGTTAGGTTAGGTTAGGTTAGGTTATGTTAGGTTAGGTTAGGTTAGGTTAGATGTTAGATGTTAGATTATATTAAATGGGAAGTTAGATGTTCGATGTTAGACTAGATTAGACGTTAGGTTAGGTTAGGTTAGGTTAGGTTAAGTTAGGTTAGGTCAGGTTAGGATTAGATGTTAGGTTAGATGTTAGATGTTAGATTAGATTAGATGTTAGGTTAGGTTAGGTTAGGTTGGGTTAGGTTAGGTTAGGTTAGGTTAGGTGAGGTGAGGTTAGGTTAGGTTAGGTTAGATGTTAGATGTTAGATTATATTAGATGGGAAGTTAGATGTTCGATGTTAGACTAGATTAGACGTTAGGTTAGGTTAGGTTAGGTTGTTAGGTTAGGTTAGGTTAGGTTAGGTTAGGTTAGGTTAGGTCAGGTCAGGTCAGGTCAGGTCAGGTCAGGTCAGGTCAGGTTAGGTTAGGTTAGGTTAGGTTAGGTTAGGTTAGGTTAGGTTAGGTTAGGTTAGGTCCGGTCAGGTCAGGTCAGGTCAGGTCAGGTCAGGTCAGGTCAGGTTAGGTTAGGTTAGGTTAGGTTAGGTTAGGTTAGGTTAGGTTAGGTGTTAGATGTTAGAATAAATTAGATGTTAAGTTAGATGGTAGATGTTAGATTAGATTAGATGTTAGGTTAGGTTAGGTTAGGTTAGGTTAGGTTAGGTGTTAGATGCTAGATTAGATTAGATGTTAAGTTAGATGTTAGATGTTAGATTAGATTAGATGTTAGGTTAGGTTAGGTTAGGTTAGTTTAGGATTAGATGTTACGTTAGATGTTAGATGTTAGATTAGATTAGATGTTAGGTTAGGTTAGGTTAGGTTAGGTTGATTTAAGTTAGGTTAGGTGAGGTGAGGTGAGGTTAGGTTAGGTTAGGTTATGTTAGGTTAGGTTAGGTTAGATGTTAGATGTTAGAATATGATAAATGGGAAGTTAGATGTTCGATGTTAGACTAGATTAGACGTTAGGTTAGATTAGGTTAGGTTAGGTTGTTAGGTTAGGTTAGGTTAGGTGAGGTGAGGTTAGGTCAGGTTAAGTTAGGTTAGGTTATGTTAGGTTAGGTTAGGTTAGGTTAGGTTAGATGTTAGATGTTAGATTATATTAAATGGGAGGTTAGATGTTCGATGTTAGACTAGATTAGACGTTAGGTTAGGTTAGGTTAGGTTGTTAGGTTTGTTTAGGTTAGGTTAGGTTAGGTTAGGTTAGGTTAGGTTAGGTTAGGTTAGGTCAGGTCAGGTCAGGTCAGGTCAGGTCAGGTCAGGTAAGATTAGGTTAGGTTAGGTTAGGTTAGGTTAGGTTAGGTTAGGTTAGGTCAGGTCAGGTCAGGTCAGGTCAGGTCAGGTCAGGTTAGGTTGGTTAGGTTAGGTTAGGTTAGGTTAGGTTAGGTTAGGTTAGGTTAGGTTAGGTGTTAGATGTTAGATTAAATTAGATGTTAAGTTAGATGTTAGATGTTAGACTAGATTAGACGTTAGGTTAGGTTAGGTTAGGTTAGGTTGTTAGGTTAGGTTAGGTTAGGTTAGGTTAGGTTAGGATTAGATGTTAGGTTAGATGTTAGATGTTAGATTAGATTAGATGTTAGGTTAGGTTAGGTTAGGTTGGGTTAGGTTAGGTTAGGTTAGGTAAGGTGAGGTGAGGTGAGGTTAGGTTAGGTTAGGTTAGGTTATGTTAGGTTAGGTTAGGTTAGGTTAGGTTAGATGTTAGATGTTAGATTATATTAGATTGGAAGTTAGATGTTCGATGTTAGACTACATTAGACGTTAGGTTAGGTTAGGTTAGGTTGTTAGGTTAGGTTAGGTTAGGTTAGGTTAGGTTAGGTTAGGTCAGGTCAGGTCAGGTCAGGTCAGGTCAGGTCAGGTCAGGTTAGGTTAGGTTAGGTTAGGTTAGGTTAGGTTAGGTTAGGTTAGGTTAGGTCAGGTCAGGTCAGGTCAGGTCAGGTCAGGTCAGGTTAGGTTAGGTTAGGTTAGGTTAGGTCAGGTTAGGTTAGGTGTTAGATGTTAGATTAAATTAGATGTTAAGTTAGATGTTAGATGTTAGATTAGATTAGATGTTAGGTAAGGTTAGGTTAGGTTAGGTTAGGTTAGGTTAGGTTACGTTAGGTTAGGTTAGGTTAGGTTAGGTTAGGTTAGTTTAGGTTAGGTTAGGTTAGGTTAGGTTAGGTTAGGTTAGGGTAGGTTAGGTTAGGTTAGGTTAGGTTAGGTTAGGTTAGCTAAGGTTAGGTTAGGTTAGGTTAGGTTAGGTTAGGTTAGGTGTTAGATGTTAGATTAGATTAGATGTTAAGTTAGATGTTAGATGTTAGATTAGATTAGATGTTAGGTTAGGGTAGGTTAGGATTAGATGTTACGTTAGATGTTAGATGTTAGATTAGATTAGATGTTAGGTTAGGTTAGGTTAGGTTGGGTTAGGTTAGGTTAGGTTAGGTTAGGTGAGGTGAGGTTAGGTTAGGTTAGGTTAGGTTAGGTTATGTTAGGTTAGGTTAGGTTAGGTTAGGTTAGATGTTAGATGTTAGATTATATTAAAAGGGAAGTTAGATGTTCGATGTTAGACTAGATTAGACGTTAGGTTAGGTTAGGTTAGGTTAGGTTAGGTTAGGTTAAGTTAGGTTAGGTTAGGTTAGGATTAGATGTTAGGTTAGATGTTAGATGTTAGATTAGATTAGATGTTAGGTTAGGTTAGGTTAGGTTGGGTTAGGTTAGGTTAGGTTAGGTTAGGTGAGGTGAGGTTAGGTTAGGTTAGGTTAGGTTAGGTTAGGTTATGTTAGGTTAGGTTAGGTTAGGTTAGATGTTAGATGTTAGATTATATTAGATGGGAAGTTAGATGTTCGATGTTAGACTAGATTAGACGTTAGGTTAGGTTAGGTTAGGTTGTTAGGTTAGGTTAGGTTAGGTTAGGTTAGGTTAGGTTAGGTTAGGTCAGGTCAGGTCAGGTCAGGTCAGGTTAGGTTAGGTTAGGTTAGGTTAGGTTAGGTTAGGTTAGGTTAGGTTAGGTTAGGTTAGGTCAGGTCAGGTCAGGTCAGGTCAGGTCAGGTCAGGTCAGGTTAGGTTAGGTTAGGTTAGGTTATGTTAGGTTAGGTTAGGTTAGGTTAGGTTAGGTTAGGTGTTAGATGTTAGATTAAATTAGATGTTTAGATGTTAGATGTTAGATTAGATTAGATGTTAGGTTAGGTTAGGTTAGGTGTTAGATGCTAGATTAGATTAGATGTTAAGTTAGATGTTAGATGTTAGATTAGATTAGATGTTAGGTTAGGTTAGGTTAGGTTAGTTTAGGATTAGATGTTACGTTAGATGTTAGATGTTAGATTAGATTAGATGTTAGGTTAGGTTAGGTTAGGTTAGGTTGATTTAAGTTAGGTTAGGTTAGGTGAGGTGAGGTGAGGTGAGGTTAGGTTAGGTTAGGTTAGGTTAGATGTTAAATGTTAGAATATGATAAATGGGAAGTTAGATGTTCGATGTTAGACTATATTAGACGTTAGGTTAGGTTAGGTTAGGTTAGGTTAGGTGTTAGATGTTAGAATAAATTAGATGTTAAGTTAGATGTTAGATGTTAGATTAGATTAGATGTTAGGTTAGGTTAGGTTGATTTAAGTTAGGTTAGGTTAGGTGAGGTGAGGTGAGGTTAGGTTAGGTTAGGTTATGTTAGGTTAGGTTAGGTTAGGTTAGGTTAGATGTTAGATGTTAGAATATGATAAATGGGAAGTTAGATGTTCGATGTTAGACTAGATTAGACGTTAGGTTAGATTAGGTTAGGTTAGGTTGTTAGGTTAGGTTAGGTTAGGTGAGGTGAGGTTAGGTCAGGTTAGGTTAGGTTAGGTTATATTAGGTTAGGTTAGGTTAGGTTAGGTTAGATGTTAGATGTTAGATAATATTAAATGGGTAGTTAGATGTTCGATGTTAGACTAGATTAGACGTTAGGTTAGGTTAGGTTAGGTTGTTAGGTTTGTTTAGGTTAGGTTAGGTTAGGTTAGGTTAGGTTAGGTTAGGTTAGGTCAGGTCAGGTCAGGTCAGGTCAGGTCAGGTCAGGTTAGATTAGGTTAGCTTAGGTTAGGTTAGGTTAGGTTAGGTTAGGTTAGGTTAGGTGTTAGATGCTAGATTAGATTAGATGTTAAGTTAGATGTTAGATGTTAGATTAGATTAGATGTTAGGTTAGGTTAGGTTGATTTAAGTTAGGTTAGGTTAGGTGAGGTGAGGTGAGGTGAGGTTAGGTTAGGTTAGGTTATGTTAGGTTAGGTTAGGTTAGGTTAGGTTAGATGTTAGATGTTAGAATATGATAAATGGGAAGTTAGATGTTCGATGTTAGACTAGATTAGACGTTAGGTTAGATTAGGTTAGGTTAGGTTGTTAGGTTAGGTTAGGTTAGGTGAGGTGAGGTTAGGTCAGGTTAGGTTAGGTTAGGTTATGTTAGGTAAGGTTAGGTTAGGTTAGGTTAGATGTTAGATGTTAGATAATATTAAATGGGAAGTTAGATGTTCGATGTTAGACTAGATTAGACGTTAGGTTAGGTTAGGTTAGGTTGTTAGGTTTGTTTAGGTTAGGTTAGGTTAGGTTAGGTTAGGTTAGGTTAGGTTAGGTTAGGTTAGGTTAGGTTAGGTCAGGTCAGGTCAGGTCAGGTCAGGTCAGGTCAGGTTAGATTAGGTTAGCTTAGGTTAGGTTAGGTTAGGTTAGGTTAGGTTAGGTTAGGTTAGGTTAGGTTAGGTCAGGTCAGGTCAGGTCAGGTCAGGTCAGGTCAGGTTAGGTTGGTTAGGTTAGGTTAGGTTAGGTTAGGTTAGGTTAGGTGAGGTTAGGTTAGGTTAGGTTATGTTATGTTAGGTTAGGTTAGGTTAGATGTTAGATGTTAGATTATATTAGATTGGAAGTTAGATGTTTGATGTTAGACTACATTAGACGTTAGGTTAGGTTAGGTTAGGTTGTTAGGTTAGGTTAGGTTAGGTTAGGTTAGGTTAGGTTAGGTTAGGTTAGGTTAGGTCAGGTCAGGTTGGTCAGGTCAGGTCAGGTCAGGTCAGGTTAGGTTAGGTTAGGTTAGGTTAGGTTAGGTTAGGATTAGATGTTACGTTAGATGTTAGATGTTAGATTAGATTAGATGTTAGGTTAGGTTAGGTTAGGTTAGGTTGGGTTAGGTTAGGTTAGGTTAGGTTAGGTGAGGTGAGGTTAGGTTAGGTTAGGTTAGGTTAGGTTATGTTAGGTTAGGTTAGGTTAGGTTAGATGTTAGATGTTAGATTATATTAAATGGGAAGTTAGATGTTCGATGTTAGACTAGATTAGACGTTAGGTTAGGTTAGGTTAGGTTAGGTTAAGTTAGGTTAGGTCAGGTTAGGATTAGATGTTAGGTTAGATGTTAGATGTTAGATTAGATTAGATGTTAGGTTAGGTTAGGTTAGGTTGGGTTAGGTTAGGTTAGGTTAGGTTAGGTGAGGTGAGGTTAGGTTAGGTTAGGTTAGGTTAGATGTTAGATGTTAGATTATATTAGATGGGAAGTTAGATGTTCGATGTTAGACTAGAAAAGACGTTAGGTTAGGTTAGGTTAGGTTGTTAGGTTAGGTTAGGTTAGGTTAGGTTAGGTTAGGTCAGGTCAGGTCAGGTCAGGTCAGGTCAGGTCAGGTTAGGTTAGGTTAGGTTAGGTTAGGTTAGGTTAGGTTAGGTTAGGTTAGGTTAGGTCCGGTCAGGTCAGGTCAGGTCAGGTCAGGTCAGGTCAGGTCAGGTCAGGTTAGGTTAGGTTAGGTTAGGTTAGGTTAGGTTAGGTTAGGTTAGGTTAGGTTAGGTGTTAGATGTTAGAATAAATTAGATGTTAAGTTAGATGTTAGATGTTAGATTAGATTAGATGTTAGGTTAGGTTAGGTTAGGTTAGGTGTTAGATGCTAGATTAGATTAGATGTTAAGTTAGATGTTAGATGTTAGATTAGATTAGATGTTAGGTTAGGTTAGGTTAGGTTAGTTTAGGATTAGATGTTACGTTAGATGTTAGATGTTAGATTAGATTAGATGTTAGGTTAGGTTAGGTTAGGTTAGGTTGATTTAAGTTAGGTTAGGTGAGGTGAGGTGAGGTTAGGTTAGGTTAGGTTATGTTAGGTTAGGTTAGGTTAGATGTTAGATGTTAGAATATGATAAATGGGAAGTTAGATGTTCGATGTTAGACTAGATTAGACGTTAGGTTAGATTAGGTTAGGTTAGGTTGTTAGGTTAGGTTAGGTTAGGTGAGGTGAGGTTAGGTCAGGTTAGGTTATGTTAGGTTATGTTAGGTTAGGTTAGGTTAGGTTAGATGTTAGATGTTAGATTATATTAAATGGGAAGTTAGATGTTCGATGTTAGACTAGATTAGACGTTAGGTTAGGTTAGGTTAGGTTGTTAGGTTTGTTTAGGTTAGGTTAGGTTAGGTTAGGTTAGGTTAGGTTAGGTTAGGTTAGGTCAGGTCAGGTCAGGTCAGGTCAGGTCAGGTCAGGTCAGGTCAGGTCAGGTAAGATTAGGTTAGGTTAGGTTAGGTTAGGTTAGGTTAGGTTAGGTTAGGTCAGGTCAGGTCAGGTCAGGTCAGGTCAGGTCAGGTTAGGTTGGTTAGGTTAGGTTAGGTTAGGTTAGGTTAGGTTAGGTTAGGTTAGGTTAGGTTAGGTGTTAGATGTTAGATTAAATTAGATGTTAAGTTAGATGTTAGATGTTAGACTAGATTAGACGTTAGGTTAGGTTAGGTTAGGTTAGGATTAGATGTTAGGTTAGATGTTAGATGTTAGATTAGATTAGATGTTAGGTTAGGTTAGGTTAGGTTGGGTTAGGTTAGGTTAGGTTAGGTTAGGTGAGGTTAGGTGAGGTGAGGTGAGGTTAGGTTAGGTTAGGTTAGGTTATGTTAGGTTAGGTTAGGTTAGGTTAGGTTAGATGTTAGATCTTGGATTATATTAGATTGGAAGTTAGATGTTCGATGTTAGACTACATTAGACGTTAGGTTAGGTTAGGTTAGGTTGTTAGGTTAGGTTAGGTTAGGTTAGGTTAGGTTAGGTTAGGTCAGGTCAGGTCAGGTCAGGTCAGGTCAGGTCAGGTCAGGTTAGGTTAGGTTAGGTTAGGTTAGGTTAGGTTAGGTTAGGTCAGGTCAGGTCAGGTCAGGTCAGGTCAGGTCAGGTCAGGTTAGGTTAGGTTAGGTTAGGTTAGGTTAGGTTAGGTTAGGTGTTAGATGTGAGATTAAATTAGATGTTAGGTTAGATGTTAGATGTTAGATTAGATTAGATGTTAGGTAAGGTTAGGTTAGGTTAGGTTAGGTTAGGTTAGGTTACGTTAGGTTAGGTTAGGTTAGGTTAGGTTAGTTTAGGTTAGGTTAGGTTAGGTTAGGTTAGGTTAGGGTAGGTTAGGTTAGGTTAGGTTAGGTTAGGTTAGGTTAGCTAAGGTTAGGTTAGGTTAGGTTAGGTTAGGTTAGGTGTTAGATGTTAGATTAGATTAGATGTTAAGTTAGATGTTAGATGTTAGATTAGATTAGATATTAGGTTAGGGTAGGTTAGGATTAGATGTTACGTTAGATGTTAGATGTTAGATTAGATTAGATGTTTGGTTAGGTTAGGTTAGGTTAGGTTGGGTTAGGTTAGGTTAGGTTAGGTTAGGTGAGGTGAGGTTAGGTTAGGTTAGGTTAGGTTAGGTTATGTTAGGTTAGGTTAGGTTAGGTTAGGTTAGATGTTAGATGTTAGATTATATTAAAAGGGAAGTTAGATGTTCGATGTTAGACTAGATTAGACGTTAGGTTAGGTTAGGTTAGGTTAGGTTAGGTTAGGTTAAGTTAGGTTAGGTTAGGTTAGGATTAGATGTTAGGTTAGATGTTCGATGTTAGACTAGATTAGACGTTAGGTTAGGTTAGGTTAGGTTGTTAGGTTAGGTTAGGTTAGGTTAGGTTAGGTTAGGTTAGGTTAGGTCAGGTCAGGTCAGGTCAGGTCAGGTCAGGTCAGGTTAGGTTAGGTTAGGTTAGGTTAGGTTAGGTTAGTTTAGGTTAGGTTAGGTCAGGTCAGGTCAGGTCAGGTCAGGTCAGGTCAGGTCAGGTTAGGTTAGGTTAGGTTAGGTTATGTTAGGTTAGGTTAGGTTAGGTTAGGTTAGGTTAGGTGTTAGATGTTAGATTAAATTAGATGTTTAGATGTTAGATGTTAGATTAGATTAGATGTTAGGTTAGGTTAGGTTAGGTTAGGTTAGGTGTTAGATGCTAGATTAGATTAGATGTTAAGTTAGATGTTAGATGTTAGATTAGATTAGATGTTAGGTTAGGTTAGGTTAGGTTAGTTTAGGATTAGATGTTACGTTAGATGTTAGATGTTAGATTAGATTAGATGTTAGGTTAGGTTAGGTTAGGTTAGGTTGATTTAAGTTAGGTTAGGTTAGGTGAGGTGAGGTGAGGTTAGGTTAGGTTAGGTTAGGTTAGATGTTAAATGTTAGAATATGATAAATGGGAAGTTAGATGTTCGATGTTAGACTAGATTAAATGGGAAGTTAGATGTTCGATGTTAGACTAGATTAGACGTTAGGTTAGGTTAGGTTAGGTTGTTAGGTTTGTTTAGGTTAGGTTAGGTTAGGTTAGGTTAGGTTAGGTTAGGTTAGGTTAGGTCAGGTCAGGTCAGGTCAGGTCAGGTCAGGTCAGGTCAGGTAAGATTAGGTTAGGTTAGGTTAGGTTAGGTTAGGTTAGGTTAGGTTAGGTTAGGTTAGGTTAGGTCAGGTCAGGTCAGGTCAGGTCAGGTTAGGTTGGTTAGGTTAGGTTAGGTTAGGTTAGGTTAGGTTAGGTTAGGTTAGGTTAGGTGTTAGATGTTAGATTAAATTAGATGTTAAGTTAGATGTTAGATGTTAGACTAGATTAGACGTTAGGTTAGGTTAGGTTAGGTTAGGTTGTTAGGTTAGGTTAGGTTAGGTTAGGATTAGATGTTAGGTTAGATGTTAGATGTTAGATTAGATTAGGTGTTAGGTTAGGTTAGGTTAGGTTGGGTTAGGTTAGGTTAGGTTAGGTTAGGTGAGGTTAGGTGAGGTGAGGTGAGGTTAGGTTAGGTTAGGTTAGGTTATGTTAGGTTAGGTTAGGTTAGGTTAGGTTAGATGTTAGATCTTAGATTATATTAGATTGGAAGTTAGATGTTCGATGTTAGACTACATTAGACGTTAGGTTAGGTTAGGTTAGGTTGTTAGGTTAGGTTAGGTTAGGTTAGGTTAGGTTAGGTTAGGTCAGGTCAGGTCAGGTCAGGTCAGGTCAGGTCAGGTCAGGTTAGGTTAGGTTAGGTTAGGTTAGGTTAGGTTAGGTCAGGTCAGGTCAGGTCAGGTCAGGTCAGGTCAGGTCAGGTTAGGTTAGGTTAGGTTAGGTTAGGTTAGGTTAGGTTAGGTTAGGTGTTAGATGTGAGATTAAATTAGATGTTAAGTTAGATGTTAGATGTTAGATTAGATTAGATGTTAGGTAAGGTTAGGTTAGGTTAGGTTAGGTTAGGTTAGGTTACGTTAGGTTAGGTTAGGTTAGGTTAGGTTAGGTTAGTTTAGGTTAGGTTAGGTTAGGGTAGGTTAGGTTAGGTTAGGTTAGGTTAGGTTAGGTTAGCTAAGGTTAGGTTAGGTTAGGTTAGGTTAGGTGTTAGATGTTAGATTAGATTAGATGTTAAGTTAGATGTTAGATGTTAGATTAGATTAGATGTTAGGTTAGGGTAGGTTAGGATTAGATGTTACGTTAGATGTTAGATGTTAGATTAGATTAGATGTTTGGTTAGGTTAGGTTAGGTTAGGTTGGGTTAGGTTAGGTTAGGTTAGGTTAGGTGAGGTGAGGTTAGGTTAGGTTAGGTTAGGTTAGGTTATGTTAGGTTAGGTTAGGTTAGGTTAGGTTAGGTTAAGTTAGGTTAGGTTAGGTTAGGATTAGATGTTAGGTTAGATGTTCGATGTTAGACTAGATTAGACGTTAGGTTAGGTTAGGTTAGGTTGTTAGGTTAGGTTAGGTTAGGTTAGGTTAGGTTAGGTTAGGTTAGGTCAGGTCAGGTCAGGTCAGGTCAGGTCAGGTCAGGTCAGGTCAGGTTAGGTTAGGTTAGGTTAGGTTAGGTTAGGTTAGGTTAGGTCAGGTCAGGTTAGGTTAGGTTAGGTTAGGTTAGATGTTAGATGTTAGATAATATTAAATGGGAAGTTAGATGTTCGATGTTAGACTAGATTAGACGTTAGGTTAGGTTAGGTTAGGTTGTTAGGTTTGTTTAGGTTAGGTTAGGTTAGGTTAGGTTAGGTTAGGTTTGGTTAGGTTAGGTTAGGTCAGGTCAGGTCAGGTCAGGTCAGGTCAGGTCAGGTCAGGTCAGGTTAGATTAGGTTAGCTTAGGTTAGGTTAGGTTAGGTTAGGTTAGGTTAGGTTAGGTTAGGTTAGGTCAGGTCAGGTCAGGTCAGGTCAGGTCAGGTTAGGTTGGTTAGGTTAGGTTAGGTTAGGTGTTAGATGTTAGATTAAATTAGATGTTAAGTTAGATGTTAGATGTTAGACTAGATTAGACGTTAGGTTAGGTTAGGTTAGGTTAGGTTGTTAGGTTAGGTTAGGTTAGGTTAGGTTAGGTTAGGTTAGGTCAGGTTAGGTCAGGTCAGGTCAGGTCAGGTTAGGTTAGGTTAGGTTAGGTTAGGTTAGGTTAGGTGTTAGATGTTAGATGAAATTAGATGTTAAGATAGATGTTAGATGTTAGATTAGATTAGATGTTAGGTTAGGTTAGGTTAGGTTAGGTTAGGTTAGTTTACATTAGGTTAATTTAGGTTAGGTTAGGTTAGGTTAGGTTAGGTTAGTTTAGGTTAGGTTAGGTTAGGTTAGGTTAGGTTAGGTTAGGGTGGGTTAGGTTAGGTTAGGTTAGGTTAGGTTAGCTAAGGTTAGGTTAGGTTAGGTTAGGTTAGGTTAGGTTAGGTTAGGTGTTAGATGTTAGAATAGATTAGATGTTAAGTTAGATGTTAGATGTTAGATTAGATTAGATGTTAGGTTAGGGTAGGTTAGGATTAGATGTTACGTTAGATGTTAGATGTTAGATTAGATTAGATGTTAGGTTAGGTTAGGTTGGGTTAGGTTAGGTTAGGTTAGGTGAGGTGAGGTTAGGTTAGGTTAGGTTAGGTTAGGTTATGTTAGGTTAGGTTAGGTTAGGTTAGGTTAGATGTTAGATGTTAGATTATATTAAAAGGGAAGTTAGATGTTCGATGTTAGACTAGATTAGACGTTAGGTTAGGTTAGGTTAGGTTAGGTTAGGTTAGGTTAAGTTAGGTTAGGTTAGGTTAGGATTAGATGTTAGGTTAGATGTTAGATGTTAGATTAGATTAGATGTTAGGTTAGGTTAGGTTAGGTTGGGTTAGGTTAGGTTAGGTTAGGTTAGGTGAGGTGAGGTTAGGTTAGGTTAGGTTAGGTTAGGTTATGTTAGGTTAGGTTAGGTTAGGTTAGGTTAGATGTTAGATGTTAGATTATATTAGATGGGAAGTTAGATGTTCGATGTTAGACTAGATTAGACGTTAGGTTAGGTTAGGCTAGGTTGTTAGGTTAGGTTAGGTTAGGTTAGGTTAGGTCAGGTCAGGTCAGGTCAGGTCAGGTCAGGTCAGGTTAGGTTAGGTTAGGTTAGGTTAGGTTAGGTTAGGTTAGGTTAGGTCAGGTCAGGTCAGGTCAGGTCAGGTCAGGTCAGGTCAGGTTAGGTTAGGTTAGGTTAGGTTAGGTTAGGTTAGGTTAGGGTAGGTTAGGTTAGGTGTTAGATGTTAGATTAAATTAGATGTTAAGTTAGATGTTAGATGTTAGATTAGATTAGATGTTAGGTTAGGTTAGGTTAGGTTAGGTTAGGTGTTAGATGCTAGATTAGATTAGATGTTAAGTTAGATGTTAGATGTTAGATTAGATTAGATGTTAGGTTAGGTTAGGTTAGTTTAGGATTAGATGTTACGTTAGATGTTAGATGTTAGATTAGATTAGATGTTAGGTTAGGTTAGGTTAGAATAGGTTGATTTAAGTTAGGTTAGGTTAGGTGAGGTGAGGTGAGGTGAGGTTAGGTTAGGTTAGGTCAGGTTAGATGTTAAATGTTAGAATATGATAAATGGGAAGTTAGATGTTCGATGTTAGACTAGATTAGACGTATGGTTAGGTTAGGTTAGGTTAGGTGTTAGATGTTAGATTAAATTAGATGTTAAGTTAGATGTTAGATGTTAGATTAGATTAGATGTTAGGTTTGGTTAGGTTAGGTTAGGTTAGGTTAGGTTAGGTTAGGTGTTAGATGCTAGATTAGATTAGATGTTAAGTTAGATGTTAGATGTTAGATTAGATTAGATGTTAGGTTAGGTTAGGTTGATTTAAGTTAGGTTAGGTTAGGTGAGGTGAGGTGAGGTGAGGTTAGGTTAGGTTAGGTTAGGTTAGGTTAGATGTTAGATGTTAGAATATGATAATTGGGAAGTTAGATGTTCGATGTTAGACTAGATTAGACGTTAGGTTAGATTAGGTTAGGTTAGGTTGTTAGGTTAGGTTAGGTTAGGTTAGGTGAGGTGAGGTTAGGTCAGGTTAGGTTAGGTTAGGTTATGTTAGGTTAGGTTAGGTTAGGTTAGGTTAGATGTTAGATGTTAGATAATATTAAATGGGAAGTTAGATGTTCGATGTTAGACTAGATTAGACGTTAGGTTAGGTTAGGTTAGGTTGTTAGGTTTGTTTAGGTTAGGTTAGGTTAGGTTAGGTTAGGTTAGGTTAGGTTAGGTTAGGTTAGGTTAGGTCAGGTTAGGTTAGGATTAGATGTTAGGTTAGATGTTAGATGTTAGATTAGATTAGATGTTAGGTTAGGTTAGGTTAGGTTATGTTAGGTTAGGTTAGGTTAGGTTAGGTTAGATGTTAGATCTTAGATTATATTAGATTGGAAGTTAGATGTTCGATGTTAGACTACATTAGACGTTAGGTTAGGTTAGGTTAGGTTGTTAGGTTAGGTTAGGTTAGGTTAGGTTAGGTTAGGTTAGGTCAGGTCAGGTCAGGTCAGGTCAGGTCAGGTCAGGTCAGGTCAGGTTAGGTTAGGTTAGGTTAGGTTAGGTTAGGTTAGGTCAGGTCAGGTCAGGTCAGGTCAGGTCAGGTCAGGTCAGGTTAGGTTAGGTTAGGTTAGGTTAGGTTAGGTTAGGTTAGGTTAGGTGTTAGATGTGAGATTAAATTAGATGTTAGGTTAGATGTTAGATGTTAGATTAGATTAGATGTTAGGTAAGGTTAGGTTAGGTTAGGTTAGGTTAGGTTAGGTTACGTTAGGTTAGGTTAGGTTAGGTTAGGTTAGGTTAGGTTAGTTTAGGTTAGGTTAGGTTAGGTTAGGTTAGGTTAGGTTAGGGTAGGTTAGGTTAGGTTAGGTTAGGTTAGGTTAGGTTAGGTTAGCTAAGGTTAGGTTAGGTTAGGTTAGGTTAGGTTAGGTGTTAGATGTTAGATTAGATTAGATGTTAAGTTAGATGTTAGATTAGATTAGATGTTAGGTTAGGGTAGGTTAGGATTAGATGTTACGTTAGATGTTAGATGTTAGATTAGATTAGATGTTTGGTTAGGTTAGGTTAGGTTAGGTTGGGTTAGGTTAGGTTAGGTTAGGTTAGGTGAGGTGAGGTTAGGTTAGGTTAGGTTAGGTTAGGTTATGTTAGGTTAGGTTAGGTTAGGTTAGGTTAGATGTTAGATGTTAGATTATATTAAAAGGGAAGTTAGATGTTCGATGTTAGACTAGATTAGACGTTAGGTTAGGTTAGGTTAGGTTAGGTTAGGTTAAGTTAGGTTAGGTTAGGTTAGGATTAGATGTTAGGTTAGATGTTCGATGTTAGACTAGATTAGACGTTAGGTTAGGTTAGGTTAGGTTGTTAGGTTAGGTTAGGTTAGGTTAGGTTAGGTTAGGTTAGGTCAGGTCAGGTCAGGTCAGGTCAGGTCAGGTCAGGTCAGGTTAGGTTAGGTTAGGTTAGGTTAGGTTAGGTTAGGTTAGGTTAGGTCAGGTCAGGTCAGGTCAGGTCAGGTCAGGTCAGGTCAGGTTAGGTTAGGTTAGGTTAGGTTATGTTAGGTTAGGTTAGGTTAGGTTAGGTTAGGTTAGGTTAGGTGTTAGATGTTAGATTAAATTAGATGTTTAGATGTTAGATGTTAGATTAGATTAGATGTTAGGTTAGGTTAGGTTAGGTTAGGTTAGGTGTTAGATGCTAGATTAGATTAGATGTTAAGTTAGATGTTAGATGTTAGATTAGATTAGATGTTAGGTTAGATTAGGTTAGGTTAGTTTAGGATTAGATGTTACGTTAGATGTTAGATGTTAGATTAGATTAGATGTTAGGTTAGGTTAGGTTAGGTTAGGTTGATTTAAGTTAGGTTAGGTTAGGTGAGGTGAGGTGAGGTGAGGTTAGGTTAGGTTAGGTTAGGTTAGATGTTAAATGTTAGAATATGATAAATGGGAAGTTAGATGTTCGATGTTAGACTAGATTAAATGGGAAGTTAGATGTTCGATGTTAGACTAGATTAGACGTTAGGTTAGGTTAGGTTAGGTTGTTAGGTTTGTTTAGGTTAGGTTAGGTTAGGTTAGGTTAGGTTAGGTTAGGTTAGGTTAGGTCAGGTCAGGTCAGGTCAGGTCAGGTCAGGTCAGGTCAGGTCAGGTAAGATTAGGTTAGGTTAGGTTAGGTTAGGTTAGGTTAGGTTAGGTTAGGTTAGGTTAGGTCAGGTCAGGTCAGGTCAGGTCAGGTCAGGTTAGGTTGGTTAGGTTAGGTTAGGTTAGGTTAGGTTAGGTGTTAGATGTTAGATTAAATTAGATGTTAAGTTAGATGTTAGATGTTAGACTAGATTAGACGTTAGGTTAGGTTAGGTTAGGTTAGGTTGTTAGGTTAGGTTAGGTTAGGTTAGGATTAGATGTTAGGTTAGATGTTAGATGTTAGATTAGATTAGGTGTTAGGTTAGGTTAGGTTAGGTTGGGTTAGGTTAGGTTAGGTTAGGTTAGGTGAGGTTAGGTGAGGTGAGGTGAGGTTAGGTTAGGTTAGGTTAGGTTATGTTAGGTTAGGTTAGGTTAGGTTAGGTTAGATGTTAGATCTTAGATTATATTAGATTGGAAGTTAGATGTTCGATGTTAGACTACATTAGACGTTAGGTTAGGTTAGGTTAGGTTGTTAGGTTAGGTTAGGTTAGGTTAGGTTAGGTTAGGTCAGGTCCGGTCAGGTCAGGTCAGGTCAGGTCAGGTCAGGTTAGGTTAGGTTAGGTTAGGTTAGGTTAGGTTAGGTTAGGTCAGGTCAGGTCAGGTCAGGTTAGGTTAGGTTAGGTTAGGTTAGGTTAGGTTAGGTGCTAGATGTGAGATTAAATTAGATGTTAAGTTAGATGTTAGATGTTAGATTAGATTAGATGTTAGGTAAGGTTAGGTTAGGTTAGGTTAGGTTAGGTTAGGTTACGTTAGGTTAGGTTAGGTTAGGTTAGGTTAGGTTAGTTTAGGTTAGGTTAGGTTAGGTTAGGTTAGGTTAGGTTAGGGTAGGTTAGGTTAGGTTAGGTTAGGTTAGGTTAGGTTAGGTTAGCTAAGGTTAGGTTAGGTTAGGTTAGGTTAGGTTAGGTGTTAGATGTTAGATTAGATTAGATGTTAAGTTAGATGTTAGATGTTAGATTAGATTAGATGTTAGGTTAGGGTAGGTTAGGATTAGATGTTACGTTAGATGTTAGATGTTAGATTAGATTAGATGTTTGGTTAGGTTAGGTTAGGTTAGGTTGGGTTAGGTTAGGTTAGGTTAGGTTAGGTGAGGTGAGGTTAGGTTAGGTTAGGTTAGGTTAGGTTAGGTTAGGTTAGATGTTAGATTATATTAAAAGGGAAGTTAGATGTTCGATGTTAGACTAGATTAGACGTTAGGTTAGGTTAGGTTAGGTTAGGTTAGGTTAAGTTGGGTTAGGTTAGGTTAGGATTAGATGTTAGGTTAGATGTTCGATGTTAGACTAGATTAGACGTTAGGTTAGGTTAGGTTAGGTTGTTAGGTTAGGTTAGGTTAGGTTAGGTTAGGTTAGGTTAGGTTAGGTCAGGTCAGGTCAGGTCAGGTCAGGTCAGGTCAGGTCAGGTTAGGTTAGGTTAGGTTAGGTTAGGTTAGGTTAGGTTAGGTTAGGTTAGGTCAGGTCAGGTCAGGTCAGGTCAGGTCAGGTCAGGTTAGGTTAGGTTAGGTTAGGTTATGTTAGGTTAGGTTAGGT